>NC_140938.1:28940139-29312639 GCF_014529385.1 Adiantum capillus-veneris
GCGCAGAGACCTGGCTTTAATGTGGGTCCAAAGAGAAGACGAGCTGCTGAAGGAGATAGCTGAACTCAAATGAGTCAACCAGCTACTGAGAGAGGGAAGGACATAACCACAAGAAGAGGTAGGCACTTTGAAGCAACCTCAAATAGAAATCCCCTCCGTTTCATTCGCTGACATGGAGACACTACTAGGAGTAGAGCTAAGTGGCAAGGAGGAGTTTCAAGTACCAATTACCGAAGCAGACACAATGCCCATGGTCCAGCTCTATAAGGCTGAAGAAGATGAATTGAAGGAAAAAATACACAAGAGGTAGATGAGCAATAGAAGGCAACAATGGATTGGGAGCTGAGAGTACTTCATTTTATCAATGTCACGCAACTCACTCCCAATCACATAAATGTGCAATGGCACTGACAATCCCTGCCCTATCCTCTGGTTGAAGTTGAGTTGCTGCAAGTAAAAGAAAGGCTTTACACCGACATGCAAGTCGAGGGTACAGATAAAGACCACCCGAAGTGGAGGTTGAGCTGGCTGAACAAGAATCCCAGGTACTTGATTCTGTTCACAAGAGCACCTGCGGCCCTGCAAAAGGATCCTACCTTCTATCCTGTACCAAGAGTAAGGACCTAGATAGCACATGAGACACTAAAGAAGCGGCCAACTTGGTTGAATTACCCCAGATTGCCTGCTCTAGAAAAGGAACAATCGTTTAAAGAATACATGGTGAAAACCCTAAAGGGTGCCATGTCATTCTTTAAAAGTCTATTAGATTTTTCATGTGCTATGTTATACAAAATCTACCAAATGTTGCTCACTTGTATCGAAGTGTTCAATGAGCTAGAGCAAGCAGGCGCCCCTTGGATGTCATTCCTCGAGGGTAACAAAGGGTTGTGCTATGATCTTAGTGGCCAACCTTCCGAAGAAGTCCTCTATGGCTTGTATGCCAGGTGTATGTTTCTACCTTCACACAATATGTTGGCGTTTGAGGAAGCGTTCTACACGGGATTCTTCACTTGCCGAAGGAAGATATTTGCACCAATGATCAGCAACTTGATCTCAAGGTTTGTAGGCTACTCAGTAGTGGAGCTGAAAAACAAAGTAACCATGCAGTTTTTGCAAGTGCCTGTTAAAGAGCGAAAAATCAGATACCAAAAGGCACTGAATGCACTTAAAGACCGCCTCGCCAGCCGTCAACCCGAAGACTACTTCAGCCCATAAAATTGTGTCAAGGGACGACACAGGCGAGGAGGGGGGAATGTTAGCAGCAAGCTAACATAGATACCACGGATATCATTTTTCGGAGTTCTCATCGTAAAAACAATTATTATTTTGATAAATCGGGAATATTGTAACTCCTAATTTTCAGATAAACCTTGTAATTGATGAGCCAGGGCTACAAGCTTCCAGATTGTATCAACCTATCATTATCCATCTTTGGTAGAACTCCCAGATTATTAGTTTTGACCACCAAAAACCTTGGCTAAGGTATAAAAGCCAATTTTTGTAAGTAATTATCAAGTTTTTGATAATGAAATACACAACATGAGCTAACGGCGCTCACTTCTCTCCTTCTCGCGCTTCCTACTCCCTCCTCGATTGTCACATTGCAGTCGCGTTTGCTGCATTGCAACCACACGTAAAAGCTCTACGCATTGACGTAAGCACATCATAGTAATTCATAGCTTTTGACGTCGTTGATCCGTGGCCTAATTTTATCATAACTAGGAATTTGCACTTTCAAATAAAAAACTAAGCATAGGCGGGGTATTGGGGCATCATTGCTAAGCATTTAGATGCATTTTGGGTCGAAAACGACTAGGTCAAAAATCCACTGTTGTTAATAATCGCGATTTTGGCACTTGAACTAAAGTGGGATTTGAGACCATAAGCATGTGTGCTTAGGTCTTATAAACATGTTTTATAAGTTCCGTTACATTTGGATGTTGTTGATGCTGCAACGGATGTGATTTGTTGTCCGATGAGCGATTGGCTTTTAGTGATTTCTGTCACTTGAGTGTAGTATGAGTTAGATGCGAGTTGTTAGTTGTTTTCTGAGAGATTGACAACCTCTTGTAGCCTCTATGCACTAGTAAAGTCAGCTTTATCCCATGGATTGACAATTTAATCATGGTTCTTGCTAGTACTGCAATAAGATAGGATAGTGAGGTTAGACACGCGTCCCACAAAACCCTAGGTATATAAGTGAATGTAGCTCATGTGAAAAGAGGAGATATCATTTTGAGAGAAACCTAGAGTAGAGAAGGAGAAGAAGGAGGCTATGGAGGTGGAAGCATGGAGCCGCATGTACTCTCTTCACGTAGCGATTGTATGCATGCAATGAAGATGAGTCCTTTTGTCTTTCTCTTGCTTTTCATTAATTTGTGTATAAGTGTCTTGCTGGTGTAGATTAAGAACTAATCGCTCTCTAATTCTTGATTGCCTATTGTATGTTTGATTCTAGTAGTGTGTGCAAGATTATATTAGTGTGTAGATTAAGGATTTGTGCATGCATTGCTCTAATCATAACTCCATGAGCTTGGGTGAGCTTGTGATTAGGATGTGACCACGAGGATTAGTAGATAATGCAACGATTAGCAACCTTGATTAGCATAAGGATTACCATGTGTACATACACTAATCCCCTTCATTAGTTCTCTCTTCTTCCTATTGTAGATAATCTCATGTGATTTCCCCACTCAATTCTATCTCATTTCTCTCACACAATCACCCATGTGTGATGTTTCCATGCCCTAGCGGGGTCGCTACCATCCTTGGATTGATAATTTTGTTGATTCTTTGGAGCTATGCTATGAGGAAGTTAACATTTGGCACCGTTGCCGAGGACGGTAGCCTAAGCTAGAGGAGAATTTTTTAGTATAATCGAGTTTTTAGGAGTAGATTTGGGTAGAAAATTTCCAATTTCTCACTAATTTTTTTTTACTAATTTGCTACTAATTCAAGTGCTTTACATGTGTGTATGGCTAATTAGAGGTTGATTCATCACTCTTTTGATATGAAATCACTCAATTTTGACTAAAATTGAGTGATTTTTTAGTGTGTAATTAGGATTTTTTTCCTAATCAAGCTCTCTAATTACTCTCTAATCACATGTGTTTTTTGTGCTACACATAGCTAAATCGTTGATTAGAGTTGTGATTATTACTCATATGTGTTTAATCTCATTGAAAATGATGCTACACATGAGATTTTGTGCTCAATTGATTGTAGGTGAAATGCCGTTAAGCGATGCTAGTACACACACATATGTGTAGGCGTCAATTGGAGTTGGAAATCGACGCGTTGGTCTTGAAATTGTGAGCGCACTAGCCCACTCAATTGCTAATTGATTTGCAGGTTTGATTACACAAAAAATTAATACAAATTTAAGTGCAATTAGTATGTCCACGTGTAGACAAAGTGCGCACTTCCGAGTGCTAATTATGGCTTAATTGGTGCCAATTAGAATTGTGAAAGGCAATGAATTGTTTGATGATGTGATGAAAATGATGGTTCAGATTTTTGATTGCTAAAATTGCAACGTTATGCCGTTGAAGTTGCAGTATAAATTGTGTGTGTGCACTAATTATCGGATTTATGCTTAATTTTGCTAGTTTTTGCATACATAATAGAGCTAGTGCTTGGCTGCAGATTGATGTGTAATTGATTGCATTGCAAATTCCAAAGCACAATAATCAAGCGTATGTGTAGAAATTTGCCTAATTGCATCATTAGGTTTGCTAATTTTTGGGTCAAAATTGGACAAAAAAGAGGCAAAAACGATCAATTTTGCATCGATTTGATTGTCAAATGCATTGGAAATTAATTGGGACTGTGATCTTGATGTTCCAAGTGCTGGAAATCAAGTAGAATGAGCTGCATATTTTTTTAAAAAAATTAGCTAATTTTTTATCATTATTTTGTTAATTTTTGGTATTTTTAGCATTTTTGTGCTAATTTATTGCTTAAAATTGTTCATTTTTTTTCAAAAATTGATGAAATTGTAAAAATTTGATGTGAACAATCGATCCAAAACAAAATTTATGAAATGATAAACTCTTGCTAAGTTTTCGGTTGTTTTTAGCATTTTTCGGGTATTTTTGGGATAATTTTACCGTCTCGGGCAATTTTTTTAAACTTTGTTGCATTTGTGTAAATTTTCACCCGCTCCGCTTCCGTGACCACCGAGCCCCGCTCAACCTCGCCTACATGTATGTTTGCTCTTACCTTGTCCCTCACTCGTTGCCCCTGTGCACACTCTCTAACCAATCTCCACTCCTTGACCTCGTGTGACCCAACCCCTCCAAACACACACACACATACACACACACACATACACACACAAAACAAACAAACAAAAGAAGAAAAGATAAGAAAGTCAACACATAAAGAAACAAACACACAAAGTCACAAACAAACATACACACACATACACATACATACATACACGTTTCCTCTCTAGCGCACACACACAAGAGACAAAAAATAAATAAATAATAATAATTATTTTTTGTTTTTTTCAGAAACTCAAAAAACATTTTTCTTTTTTCTGCTTTTCTTTGTTTTGTTTCTCTTCATTGCATTGCACATACATCAAACATCCGCACACGCCCCGTTCACACGCATTTAAGCACAAATAGACTCATTTAGAGCTCCGAGAGTCAGATTTTATCCGAAATTGTTCGATTTTGTCGATTTGAGCCGTTTTTAGCATATTCGAGCCAAACCACACACATAGACCTTGTTTGACACGGATTTTGATATTGGGTCTACGATTGTCCAAATTACACGCTTTAGAGTTGTTTCACGCGCAATATCGCATTTTGGCTGGATTTGATTTGCAGAGTCCCACGATTGACCATATTTGACCTCGACTTGCGATAGCGATTCGTTTTGGCCTTGATACAGATATGAGTAGACGAGGTGGTATATTGAGTCAACCATGAGCGTTATGGCATATCTTATTGGAGATCTTCGCGGTAGGATCTATAGGGACCCATTGGGTGAGATTTACTATTTGATGATTGGATTGCCCTATTCTCCATAGCATGGCCAGGATACTAGACACATACCCACCAAGAGTTCACATACACCTCCTAGACAGACATCCTGTCCAGGTCACCTCCCAGAGCTTCATCACCTAGACAGATTTTGCCACAGAGCACAGTTGATCAGCTACGATTTAGAGTGATTAATACGAAGAGGACGAATGCTGAGATTGACGATAGGACGGGTACACTAGAGGGCCCTACCATGGAGCCACCTACATTGCCAATTCCAGAGGTTGATACTTGTTCTACGAGGGATGTACAACCTAGTGAGATTGCTCCTACACTAGACACAAGCACTGAGCCACTAGAGATTGATAGATTGCTAGATTCCATAGCTATTATTGATGATCCCCTTGCACCTATCATAGAGGTAGATGTCCCACCATAGCCTATACATGAGGAGATAGCCGATGCACATGACCATGAGAGTGTTGACATTACTACAGAGCCTTTAGAGACCGAGATACCTATAGAGACAGATGCCTGCATAGAGACACCTACTCATGAGCATTCACCACCAGATTCATTGTGATGATTGAGCACACAGACCCCCCATGCAAGACACAGACAGATGAGGTATTTAGAGACCATGACTGTCACCCCCCGAGTGTAGATGTCACACATAAAGATCCAGGGACCCTTTTGACAAAAGTGACTTCTACCATTGTACTTAAGATACCCCGAGAGGTAGAGCCTACATTAGAGGATGTTCCCACTAGGAGTAGTCCCACCCATGAGCCACCCAGGACATATCAGGCCTATAGCTCATCATCGAGAGCTTATGATAGGACTAGACATGTTTATGTGCCTCGCAGGATGACACATGTTAGACCTTTATCTAGTGACGACATGCCAGTTTGGATTGAGAGCCACAACACACATGATGGACTATCACATGGTTGTCTCACATCTAGGCAGTCACTAGAGGCACAGGGATTCTATAGAGGACATAGACAACTTTGGGTTCCTAGACCACAGACCATTGCACATCCTCCTAGATCTACTACATATGCCACAGAGATCTAGACCATTTTCACAACCATTAGAGAGGCCTACTCCACACCGAGGACATACACGAGCTAGATATCCACGACCACATATGAGGAGAGACATACCTTTCTTGATATACCGTGGACATTGAAAATTTGGCTACCAATTGGCCTACCACTTATTACACCACAGGGTGCCATGAGCCATAGATCACTAGAGATTCCTATTGATCATGCTATTGATTTAGAGCTAGGCAAGAGTCATCCACCAAGGGATTCTAAGCTACATAGTTATTTGATGACACAATCATAGGCTGATGTCATCCCTAGACCCATTACTTGTGCTATAGATTCTACCATCCATATGGAGCTAGGTGTTAGCCAGCAATTGACCATTAGATAGAGAGCTAGGAGATTACATGCTTTATTGTTTAGAGAGAGTTCTCTTATCCCTTCTAGTTGCACTAGACCACTGACTTGAGAATATTGACTACGGTGCACTAGCTGCATGCATTTATACTAGAGACACCTTTTTCCTACGGGTTTTTTCCCTCTAGGTATCCAGGTTTGAGACCCTAGTTTAGGATTTCTTTCATTTTGTAATAAAACTTTCACTACTATGCTGACACACCTTTCTAGGTGGTAGTGTCTTGCCTTATGATTTTGCAACATAGATGGACTTCAACTTCCAGATTGCATGGTTCCATTGAGCTTCAGAGTTATATGCTGATTTTCACAGCTACCGAGGATCTGCATTATATTTCTCCAGGTGTATTACTTCCTATGCTATATGTTTTTTTCACCTATATTTGCTTATTGTGGCTTTTCATGGTTTGATTGAGTCCATTTTATTATGTCTTGTTATCTGCCAGTAGAGATAGATTAAGTTTGTACATGCTTTAGTAGGAGTTTAGTCTTATTGATAAGCCTTGAGGTTAGGAGGCTGTGAATTTAGGTTAACTCATTTACTTGGCCTACTAGTCCTACTTGGCAGAATTATTTAAATGTTTGAGACCTTAGGAGGGTTTTAGGCATAGAGAGGCCTGCTAACTTCACAACAAAGAGCACTAGTAATAATACAAAGGATATGGAAGCACAAAAGTGCCACAAGTGTAAAAGCTTAAGCTGGAGGAGAAATCCCAGCTGGATTTTGGTATTTCACACACGTATAGCCTATGGTATTAGAGTCCTAGAGATTCCCACTGGGGCGCTTTTCCTTGAGAAGCAAAAAACCTCGGGTATACAAAATAAGCACTCAAAAAAAATCCCTTAAAAACAATTTTGAAAAAAAAAAGAAGAAGAAAAGAGCAAAAATGAAAGAGAAGAAGAAAAGACTTCCATTGAGCGTAAAGTAAAAATTCAAGCTTTTGTTGGGAGTTGCACAATTAGTTCGCTTATCTCTGCTCATAAACACAAATAGGGAATCTTGCCTTTAGATAATTTTTCTAACTTAGCTAGTACTAGAGTGATTGTTTTAACCCTTCGTCATAGCTAACTAATTGATAGACTCATCCATAAACCCAAAACTCTTGTTTAATTATTTTTAGCAAGTGCAGTTTATTTGTCTTTTATTGGCCGTTTAACAATTCATAACTCTTTGCATTTAGTCATTCCATTATGTGCTTTACTTTGCCTTATGACTTATCTGCCACATGATTATGCTTGCTACTTCATTGCCTTTTGTCTTTTATAGGCACATTCTTCCTGGAGAGTGCACCACGACATATCTTTGCCGGGGAAGACAAAGCCTAGGAAAGGGGGAATGTTGGATGCATCCAACGTCAACACCCATTTTCACCTTCTCATGGACATTATTTTTCCATTTGCTATGTATATATTCATGGGCTCACATTGAGTTCCAAGTTGTATGTGTTTATTCACTTCATGTACTTAAAGCAGCCGGCCATAACTTTTAAAACCCTAGGTATATAAATGAATGTAGCTCATGCGAAAAGAGGAGATAGCATTTTGAGAAACCTAGAGTAGAGAAGGAGAAGAAGGAGGCTATGGAGGTGGAAGCATGGAGCCGCATGTACTCTCTTCACGGACCAACTGTATGCATGCAATGAAGATGAGTCCTTTTGCATTTCTTTTGCTTTTCATTAAGTTGTGTATTAGTGTCTTGATGGTGTAGATTAATAACTAATCGCTCTCTAATTCGTGATTGCCTATTGTATGTTTGATTTTAGTAGTGTGTGCAAAATTAGAATAATGTGTAGATTAAGGATTTGTGCATGCATTTCTCTAATCATAACTCCATGAGCTTGGTTGAGCTTGTGTTTAGGATGTGACCACAAGGATTAGTAGAGAATGCAACGATTAGCAACCTTGATTAGCATAAGGGTTAGCGTGTGTGCATACACTAATCTCCTTCATTAGTTCTCTCTTCTTCCTATTGTAGATAATCTCATGTGATCTGCCCGCTCAATTCTATCTCATTTGTCTTACACAATCACCCATGTGTGATGTTTCCATGCCCTAGCCGGGTCGCTACCATCCTTGGATTGATAACTTTGTTGATTCTTTGGAGCTATGCTACGAGGGAGCTAACAATAGGAATTAAAGGGGATCATTTAAAGTAGAAATTGTCAAACCCTCAACCTCTACAATAGGTCCCTGGTAGGTATCGGCTATCTCCTTGTGTGTGTCATGCACAAGAAATAGCTATTTCCTTGTGTGTGTTATGCACAAACAATAGCCCAAGACAAAGGGGTGAAAGCATGTATTGGTGGTACCACTATTTCACTTTTTGGTGGTTGGCTTAGCAAAAAGTAGGACACGGTAAAATTTATTGCAAATCTTATCAAAATTTTAAGGACATTGCAATTTTGAATTCTCCTTGTCAAAGGCTTTCGAATGCTATACAACATGGTTGGTATATTCATACGGGACACATGAAATTGGGATTCGTAAGTTGCTACCAAAGTAATGTCCAAGGCACCAATATATGCTTTGGCCCAAAGAGAGAAAGGACAAAAATAAGGTTTGCTTTGCGGACGAAGGTAAGAGAGCTCGTTTATTATAGAAAAAAAGTAGTATTGACATCGGTAAGTTTAGACAAGGGAGTCGAGCAAGGAAACATTTGTATCAATTTTGTATGCTTGCTTCTTGTTTGTATAGCAAGGGAAATCCATGCAGCATAACTCCCTCTACAACATGAATTCTATGCCTCACATTAAATTTTGAGCACTACCTCCAGCATGGAGGAGGTAGTGCTCTTCGAGTGTGGCAAACAAGCTAGTGTGGCCTCTCTCAAGTCATTGGTGCTCAGGTTACAGTCACAATGTACTATGAAATGTCTCCAATGTGAAGATTATTGACTCAATTTGACATAGAGATGAAAGAGGCAGATAGTGAAATGTAGATATGCTATTTGCGATGCCTTACTAAGGCTTATTACAAAGAAAATGGACAAGAGATGAGGAGCACACGAGAATTCAAGGTGAAGGGTGAGAAAATGCAAGATGAGAGATGAAAGATAATCTTGACAAGAGATCCTATATTCGTTGACGACCATGATGTTTGTCTCACATGTTTTTGCCTACAACACTATCTGGAGGGGAATTTATTACTTTGATCAAGTTACCTCCGCAGTGGCCTTCAAGAGATACAAGGAGGTAGCCTTGCTGGCAGTGCTAGGCCCACACCTTGGGTGGCCACATACTTTACACACTTCACCTCCCTCTGTAATAGACTCCAAGGGAGGCAGATTGCACTGGAGCACGTGTGGGGTATCTTGCTTCAGGCATAGTTTGGTAGGCTCCCATCTCGTGATGGTATCACAATTTTTCATCAATGCTTCATTCTCAAAATGCTACCGGATGGCTTTTGTATTTTGATACTCTTTCCATGCCCTAGGTGAGAGTGGAATGTAATCACCATCCAAAGGCATTCGAATGTGGTAGGAAACTATTCTGTCACTTCTCACTTTGCCATTGCAACGTTGCCAACTTCTTGTAGTTCATTCAATTTAAAGATTTTGATGTCTTTCATAATTGATATCACATGATTTTAGTGTGAATTATTTGGGTTGGTTCCTATGCTACCACAAGAACGATGCTTTCTCAGTCAATTTGTACCAAATTGCTTCGTTAGATAGATGTGAGAGACATGGGCTACCATACTAGAATTGTTTTGATTGTGTTACAGATAATACATTCTACTCTGAATTCTTCTTTGTACTATAAATGGACCAACCCATTTATAAAGGAGCATTTCTAAATTGTTTTCATGTTGATGTGGGAAGTATACATAAAATTTCTACCCTTGAGTATATTCTATAGAGTTGCTTCCCTCATTGTAGTTATGCTTGTATTGAGTTTGTGCTTTGGCAATGTTATGTAGTATTGCTTGTCCAACAAAGGCTGTTTTGCTTGCAAATGAGCACACCATTGATTTGCATCATAGTATTTTTTTATGGACTTGTAAAAATGGTAGCTGAGGTGGAAGAATTGGGCCCTTCCCATATTGTGCTTGAAAAGAGATGATCGTGGTTGAACTTTGCATTGTACACATGTACACATGTAGTACATATGGGACCATCTCATCCCAATTGCTACAAAGTGGGCGTACAAAAGCTTTTATCATGTGTTTAATTGTTTTGTCTAGTCATTCACATAATCCATTTTTTTGCGGATGATATGTATGGTGACACAAATTTTGCTTTATTCCCAGACACTTAGTGACTACCTTGAGCACTTTTGCTTTGAAATTTGTACCCGGATCAGATAACAAGTTTTTGGGCAACCATGATGTACCATAATATCCTCTAACAAAAATTTAGCAACTGTTCCCATCGTGGCTTCTCATAATGACTTAGATTAACACCACTTTGTAAGATACTTGGTGGCTACAATAATATACTTATTTACTATCATTGATGTGAGAAAGGGGCCGACAATTTCCCAAGAAACCATCTCAAAAGGTTGAATGATGTCATAAAATATAATATATAACTTTACGAAATGATTTTCTCATATTAAACTAATCATTTAATATGAGAAGATAAAAGGGGAACAAGAGTTAGAATAGAGACATGTGCTTCTAGACCTATCTCAGCAAGGGATCAAAAGGAGAGATGGCTACATCTCAATAGGGGTCCAAAAGGAGATTGTCTACCAAAGAGCAATGTGTAATAAGTGCTTCTAGACTTATCTTAATAGTGGACCAAAAGGAGAGATAGTTGCATCTCAATAGGGGTCCAAAAGGAGATTGTCTACGAAAGAGCATTGTGTAATAAGTGCTTCTAGACTTATCTCAGCAGGGGACCCAGAGGAGAGATAGTTACATCTCAATAGGGGTCCAAAAGGAGATTGTCTACCAAAGAGAAATGTGTAATAAGTGCTTCTAGACTTATCTCAGTAGGGGACCAAGAGGAGAGATGGTTACATCTCAATAAGGGTCCAAAAGGAGGTAGGCTATCAAATAGAAACATGCATATAATGGAGCTTAAAAAACCTTAGGGTTAGCTTCATTAAAGACCTCCAAAGTTTAGTGTTAAAAGTCCTTAGACCTTAGGCAAGCTAGGGCTATGCTTGAGGTGGGAACCCGGCCCAAGCTTGAGGTGCTTGTCATGCTTGGTGACTAAGGTGCTTGAGGTGCTTGTCATGCTTGATGAGTAAGGTGCTTGAGGTGCTTTTCGTGCTTGCTGATTAAGGTACTTGAGGTGCTTGTCATGCTTGCTGACTAAGGTGCTTGAGGTGCTTGTCATGCTTGATGAGGAAGGATCTTGAGAAGCTTCACATGCATGGGGGTAAGGTGCTTGAGTAAAAAAGAGACCCTAAAAAGGAGGGGGAAGGACCCAAAGTTAGGGGAATCTTTGACTTAACCTTCCACTCACCCAAAGGGCACCCCCTTTCTCAAGGGGAAAATGGACACATGTCAAGCTCTCCCTATGCTTAGCCACATGGTGTGCTTGAATCCTATTGGCTTGGCTAAAGAGGGATGCAATGAACTTCTAGTTCAATTCAACAGATACCTAGATATTTTCAAGTTGTCTCTCTCAAAGAGGTAAGGAGGACACTTGTCCTAATGCTACCCATGTTGCTTGAAATGCATTGTGCATGTGATTGGCTAGGCTTAGAGGGGTCCAATGAGCTTCAAGCTTGAGCTACAAGGAAGGGTCGACCAAGGCAAGCAAGGGGTGTGCTTGGGGGTATACACCCTCTCACACACTCATGTTTCACACATTCTCTCACTTGGTGAAAGAGGAAGAACTCCATCTCCTTTTCCAAGCTTGTTGAGAAGTTGAGAGCCTACACCAACACTCTTGGCTATGGAATGCAAATCCAAACAAGAGCCATGCTTCAATGCTTAAGCTTGCCATCTTCTCCATCTTCATTACTATGCTATTATGTATGCTAGCAAGGCTAGCTACCAGCTTCTTCAATGGCCATTGTTCCCATAGACCTTGTATAGCGTATTGCTGCCACACTGTTAATAATCTTCTCCTTGAATGATATGATATAACATCGATTTTTTGGAACATGTAAGATATGATGGTCCTAGTATATAAACCTTACATATCTGTAAGGTCTCTGACCCTGATAAAAAAGAGCACCATTGTACCTTGAAATGAATATACTGGAAAAAGTTACCATTTTTAGCAGTTTTTCGAATTTTGTAAGTGCCATGATGTTTAGAATATTTTAAAGCTTCGAAATGTGAATTAAAATAATTTTTGTAAAAAATTCCAAAAATAGTAAGTTTTTGGTGACCCGACCCATCCAGTTTTGACCGTCTCGAAAACTTGCACCCGTATCCCGAATTTGAAAAAAAGCATTTTCGGACCCCAGGGGCTGCTAAATATGGTAGGTACTCGGGCCAGTACGCCTTAGTTAGAGCTTGCAATAGCAATTTTCGGCATCAAATTCCGTCTCGTATGACCCATTTTAGCCTAAAATCAATTTTTCCCAAAATTGTCCAAGGAGTCACCGGGGGCTCGAGGCTGTGTGGGAGCAGGTTCCAGGCCACTCCAGGTCAGCTTTAGCAGCTAGGGGGCGCCTTTTGTCCTTGTCGGAGTCTTGGGAGAGTTTCCAAGCTTGCAACTAAGTGTAAGAGCCAATTAACCAAGCCAACTGGACACTTGGTGGGTAGGCAACTGGACTTGCCATGCTTAACTGGAGTAGTTCCCAGATGCAAATAGCAAGCAGGTTCGATTTTTACCTTGAGGAGGCCTATTTAAAGGTGTTCACACACACACACACATACACATGCTCACACACACACCCAGTACACACACACATACACCTACACACACACACACCTACACACACACACACACACCTTGGGGAGGTGATGCCGGAACACACACAGTTTTTGAAGGAGAAGCAAGGATGGAGGTGCTGCCAAAATTCTCATCTTGAGGATTCATTGGATCAAAAAAATCAGAGTATTTTCAGCCCCTAATCACGGTAATTATGGTTTAATTCCGGTTCTTCTTAATTCTCATCATTACTCTCCCATATTCTTCGTCTACTATGCCTACTTTCAAATATAATTCCCTATAACTGCTCTCTAAGTTTACATAGCTATACTCCATTACATAATCATCATTCAATTAGATAAATTATGCAACCATTCATCATCCTTAATCAAGGATTAATACATGATTAGGAAAGATTCTCTCTAGGCAACATAGTTAATAAATTGTCAGCCCGAGTAATAGTGTAGATTTGATGAAATTCATTCTTTTACCACTCAATAGTGTTGTAATTAAATTAAACTCAATCTTCTCCCACATTAAAATGTGATTAAGGCTGAAAATTAATCCGTCATTAGGCCATCAAGAAGAGAATTTTCTATCACACATGCCTACGGCAATTCTACACCATCAAATTGCTCTAGGAAAATGATTGAGCTTGCTTACTTCATCTCTTTTGTAAATCAATTAGTAAAATTCTGAATTTCTTAATCATCTAAGCCAAGTGATTAACCTTAGAGCCAGTTCCCATAGGGTGAGTAAAGAATAACCCTTAAAATTGCTAGGTCTCGAAGGAAAAATCTAATCTCTTGCATAAGGAGGATTCTTTAATGATTCTAATATGCCAATTGGTTTGTTATGATGCTCTCGGACTTTAGTTCTTTTTCAAGTTTATCATTTAAAGTAGTGAGTAAAATGGCCCCGGTTAAGAGAACTCGCTTCGGTGGTGCCCACGACCGCAAGGCGGGAACGAGCAATGTGAATGGAAAGGGAAAAGCTCCCATGGACAAACAAGCACCGGCCATCTCACGGCCATTGACGAAGAAATGGAAGAGGTAGGTCATAATTTCATTCAAGCTGTTTAATTTTAACATTGCACACGTTTAGCTAGGAAAGAACATATCCCCAAACATGTTGGAGAAATCCGATGTAAACCTCGGCATTAAATTCATTTGTACATTAAAGTCTAAAGTAGGAAAGAAATGATTGATGGGTATGCTGTTTGCAATAGGAAAGAATGTCTGCTAGGAAAAATTTAGCTCGACATGTTCATTCTATTTCCAATGTTGAATCAGTCCTGACCCCCCTACTGATCACAGGGGGCAGAGTTCCTCGTTAAGGGCTCTTGAATCCACGACTTGCTTTCTATGCGGTGGATACCCACGACTTGCTTTCTATGCGGTGGGAGTGTCCATGTCGTGCTTTCTATGCGGTGGACATACCTAGTTGTATGGGCAGCTAGGCAACAACGGGAGGAGTAAACTCTTGCTGGAGGGGGGATGTTGTACCTCCAGAACATTGGAATTTTAATGAATAAGTTTGAGTAGAATTTTTACTAGAATACTGTCTTGGTGCCGTTTGCAATACTGATATAAGGGCTGTCTTAACGAACAATGTGATTCGGAATCTAATCAAGGAATCTTTATGTTGAACAACCATTGTGGTGGTAATTAGGACACACAAGGAAGTGTGAGTGTGGGGGTGGAAAGTGGCTCAGGTTGCCAATGCCTATGAGAAGGGTGGTCCCGATTGGTCGGGAACTCTCTGTCCCCATAGTGTTAAAATCGATACTAGTAATACTCATTGCCCCTAGAGCGGCGAAGTCTCAAGTGTACGTGCCTCTGAAACATGGGGAAAAAGGCACTCGAGGTTTCTCTCCTCTTGGAAGGTGGGTCTTAGGATCGTTAGATAGTTTAAGTACGCTTTCCCTTCGAGGTGGAGCTAGATCTCTTTGCTAGTAGGCTCGAACTCGATTCACTTTGTGATGAGAGATCGTCCGCTAGTTGAACCCTGAAGCACTTTGTTTGCTTCCGTTATAGATCTAGTGGCCACCAGGTTCACCATCAGATTTTCCGTTTGATACGGCGGGGTGGGGACCTCACAATATCGTTTTTTTTTGGGCCAAAATCACAATAGTGAGTGAAGAAATATATTAAGAAAACCAAAAAAAGTTACAATGACATCCATGCTCCCACTGAGCCATGGCCTTTCCCATTGTTCACATTCCACAAAGCCAGATACATCACCTATTGGAGGGCACCACGATGAGACAGGTCGTTCAACTGTTATGGGGGCCACCCAGAATATAGAAGAACATAAAGTCAAGATTGTCTTGGGGTTGCCACCAAAAAAAGAGCCTTGCCACAACAATCCCCTTGCCCACCAAGCCAGTACAAGGAAAAAATTTCTGAGAGGAATACGAGCGAGTAAACAAACATTGGCTACAACCAAGAACCAAACAGACTACACCAGCAAAATAATACTTTTTTTTCTTATGCTTCTTCTTTTCGATCAATCTAATGTTGGTCATAGATCCTGAGACATTTATAGTATGGCTGGCCCAGTCTACATTTTGGCTCTGAGAGTCTTCTATAGTAGTGTCAGATCTAGGGATTTCCATGGTTGTAAGAGCCTCTAGAGATGGTATGACACGAAGACTGTCTCTTTAACCACCTCCTCATGAGAGATATCCCGATATCTTGCCACTTCTTTGGGCTTGCTATCACTCATATGAGGCTTGACATCCCTTGTTAACACTGAACACGAGGAAAGCCCAATTTTGTATTATTTATCCTGTCAAACCCAATGCAATTATTTTTTGGGACTCTTTCAAATTGTAATATAGTAAAATATGAGGATTAGCCAAACCCATGCTAGAAAGTAGGAGGTGATTTTGATAAGTTAGAACCTCCAAGGCTGATGTATAAAAGCCAATTTTTGCAACCCTAAGGGAAACTTTTGGAATTAATCAACTTTTAAGCTCAACTAAGTGTGCCATGAGTTTTGTGTGAGAGAGTGAGTGATCTTCTTCTACTCTCTACATGTGCTTTGAAAGTTGCATTACAAAGTCTTCTACACCATCATGTTAGCAAGAGCTACGTGCCAACGCCAAGCTTGCACGATTTTGTTCTCTTCACAAAGAGCTCTCCCACACTTGAGTAGAAGTCATCACTTGATTTTTGTGGCAATTTGACAACATTAGGTCTTGTTTCGGAGAGCATAGCTGTCGTAGATAAGATAGCAATTGTGCATACATAGTGTGTTTTGTGTTGGTTTTCCTTGTTAGTGATGTCCGTACAAGGTCAAGTAGATGATTAATATCCATCTATTTGTTTCCAAGTGCCTGCACGTCAAGCTCCATCCTTGGTTGACATCTTGTTTGTTGGCATAGTTCTCACTTTTCTAGCAACTGCAAGCAGGGAATTTACTTGACAACATTGGCTTAGTTGCCGGGGATGAGAGCCGTAGGTAGATGACCTTAGACTAGTCCTACGAGGTGAGAGTTCCTCAGGTTGATCGGAGTCTTGTCATTTTACTCTAAGTAGGTTCCAAGAGTAGGACTCTTGAGATTTTAGAGAGGTTCTAGGGAGCGTGTGTCTCACTTGGGTCCTTTATAGTAGCTAGTTTTAGTTAGTTTGGTATAGTTGTGATTGTTGGTGTTTGAGTGGTTGTGGTGGTGTGAAAGTGTTTACTAGTCCGTGTGTGGCAGTAAAGTGTTTTTCTACCCACGATTGTAAAACCCTACATGATGAGTAGGAGTAGTTGTAGATAGGACATGTGATTGTGATCTAGAGCTATCCATCATCGATATCATCGATACTTGCTTGCATTTGTAAGCTCTGGGCATAAAAGAACACATATGCAAGATATCTAGATGAGAAATCTGTAATTTTTTATCTGCACACATCATACGTGTATGATGCCTTAGGGCCTAGCAAGAGATCGAATTTGACAAAACAGACTACACCAAAGTGTTCTAAAGGGGTGTTTTACCCTAAGTACACCTTGGGACTAAGGTTTTGACAACATTTGGTTCCCAAAAGACAAAAGTTGAGTATGAAAATGGAAAAAATAGAAAACTTGTGATTCAGTGCATATTTTTGCATTGAAAATTTATAATTGGAAGTAGTGCTGGAGACTTGGGGATACATGTGCTTGAGTTCTAGACCAAATCTCCCCACTAGACATCATATGCATATGATGTCTCAAGGGTAGATCTGACAATCAAACTAGGCATTTGACTTTTGACATCCATAGTCTGTATATTTGTAAGGTTTCCAATTTCTGAAACCTTAAAGATTGTATAAAGCTTAATCAAACTGATATGATTATTGAAAAAGCAATGTAGAATTGTATGACCGTAGCAAATATTGGTATTTTTGGAATCTTAAGCACAACAAACCCTGGGCTAAAAATTTTCAGAACAGAATTCCGATAAAATCTGAAAAAGTTACGAGCTTTGAAAGGTTACACTATGAATTTAATTAGTTAAGATTGGATGGTTTCAGTAATTGTTATTAATAAAGACTTTCTTATCCTAAGGTTCTAGAAATGACTGATATTTCCAATTTTCATCATTAAAAATCAATGAAATTAGTAAAAATCGATTCTAGAAGCTAGGGGGGCTGTGTGAAGCTGTGGGGAACCTGCTCGGGACTAGATTTAGCAGCAGGGGACGGTTTTTGACCTGTAGGGCTGCTTGGGATGCAAGTTATTGCCATTTTTTAGCCTGTGAGTGCCCAGAAACTTATAAATATGACCCTTGCTTCACAATTTCAGACAAACTCGGAGCCTTGACACACTCTCTCTCATCTAGAGAGACCGCTACGCAGAAATCACTAGAGATTAATCTCTAGTTGATTAAATTAAATCGTAATTAGCTTAATCCTTCTTAATTAGCCAAGCTAGATTAATCTATTTTCTTAATAAATTAAAGATTAGGCCTATGTATACTCAAAAATCCTCTCTTAATTAAATATTCTCTATTGATTGTTGTAATTAAGCTTAGGGATATTAAGCTAATTAATTATTATATCATATTAGGACTGAAATTAGCCATATTAACCATAAATTAATGAGAAATATATTAATAAGTTTAGATTAAGTTGAGATAATTATCAGAGCAGCATTAGACTGTCATTAATCTAGAAAAATTTTGTTATAATTTTTTGAGTAATTTTCATAATTAATTAAGCAGAATAACCCTATTTCTTAGAGAAAAATAAAGAGGAAAATAATCAAATTGATTCAAAATATTTTGAGTTATTTATCAGAGGTTAAATACATGTTAGGAAACCAGTGATAATTATATTAACCTTAGATAATTAATTTACCTAATTATTTTAGTAGAATTACGCTGTTTTCAAGACAATTAAAAGGAAGAAATTAGAAACCGATTCAAAATGCTTTGAGTTATTTATCAGAGGTTAATTACATGTTAGGAAACCCGTGATAATTATGTTAACCTTAGATAATTAATTTACCTAATTATTTTAGCAGAATTACATTGTTTTGAGAACAAATTAAAAGGGAAAAATTAGCAAATTGATTTAAAATGATTTGACTTATTTATCAAAGGTTAATTACATGTTAAGGAACCTGTGATAATTATGTTAACCACAGATAATCAATTTACCTAATTATTTTAGTAGAATTACTCTGGTTTTGGGACAAATTAAAAGGGGAAAATTAACAAATTGATTCAAAATGCTTTGAGTTATTTATCAAAAAATATTTACATGTTAAGGAACCCTTGATAATTATGTTAATCTCAGATAATTAATTTACCTAATTATTTTAGCAGAATTACTCTTTTTTAGGACAAATTAAAATGGGAAAATTAGTAAATTGATTCAAAATGCTTTAAATTATTTATCACAGGTTAATTACATATTAAAAAACCCGTGATATGTATGTCAACCTCAGATAATTAGTTTACCTAATTATGTTAGCAAAATTACACGGTTTTTAAGTTAAATTAAAAGGGGAAAATGACAAATTGATTCAAAATGGTTTAGGATAATTATCAGAAGTTAATTAAATTTTAGAAAATCCATGATAATTATGTTAACCTCAGATAATTAGTTTACCTAATCATCTTAGCAGAATTACACTATTTTTAGGACAAATTAAAAGGGGGAAAATAGCAAATTGATTCAAAATGCTTTAAGATAATTATCAAGGGTTAATTACATCTTACGAAACCCGTAATACTTATGTTAACTTCAGATAACTAGTTTACCTAATTATCTTAGCAGAATTACGCTATTTTTTGGATAAATAAAAAGGGGAAAAGTAGCAAATTGATTCCAAATTCTTTAACATAATTATCAGAGGTTAAGTGCATTTTAGGGAATCTGTGATAATTATCTTAGACAGATATAATTATTTTAGATAATTATCCTACTAGAAAACCACTATTATTGAGGGTAAATTAAAGGGGGAAACTAGTAAATCATGTGCTATGATTACATGCTATTTATTAGAGCTAGATTATTGGATAAAGAGGCCGTGATAATTATTTCAAGGTTAGAAAAGTAGTATAGGTATTTATCTAAGTCAAATTATACTAATTCTAGCTAAAAACTAAAGAGGGAAATTAGTAAATCATGCTATATGATTACATGATATTATCAGAGCTAGATTACATGATGAAAAGGCCATGATAATTATGTCAAGGTTAGAAACTTAGTATAGATATTTATCTAAGTCAAAATATACTGGTTTTGGTTGAAATTTCAAGGGAAAATTAGTAAATCATGTTATATGATTACATTCTATTTATAACAGTTTGCTTACATAATAAAGAGGCCGTGATAATTATGTCAAGGTTAGAAAAGTAGTATAAATATTTATTTAAGTCAATTTATCTTAATTTTAGTTGAAAATTGAAGATGGAAATTATATAATTAATTTGGAAAATAATAAGATAATTACCAGAGGTAGAAAATATCCTTATCTACTTGTGATAATTATACCATAGTCAATTAGTGAGGTTAGGAAATTATAATTGACCAAAAGTCGTATTTTTAGCAAATGATAAATTCAAATAAATAGACTTTGTGGTCAAAAGTTTTTAGGAAAATTATAGTAAGTGTAAAACTATGATATCAAGTTGAGGAAATGAAATATTTAAGATAAAATAAATGGAATAAATATTAAGTCCAAAATAAGTAGATTCCAAGCTTAAAAGTCGATGGGATATTAGGAAAAAGATATAGACAATTATAAGAAAATTAGGAGAGCTTAGAAAATCCTTACGGAAGCGGTGGAAAAAGTTATCATGCGTATATAGACAAATAAGAAATTACTAGGTCAAGAATTTACCCATTAAGACTATAAATTTACCCATTAAGACCATTAAGTCTAGATTTCAAATAATTTACCTAATGATTAGACGTCCTTTTTATAAGGAATAATAAGTTATGGAACCTAAAAGGACCTGAGCCAATCCTACATCTGATGATGAGGGCAGAGCTCTAAAAAGAACTAGAGCGTCGCACGACGATGAAGCTGGGCCTAGTAGTAGGCCTACGGAGGAAAGTCTTCAGGCGCCAACGCAACAACAGATGGCCAATCAGTCCCAGGTGGGTTTTCCATTATTCAATTAAGTCTTTATATAGTTTAAGTTCTTTTATAAGTTAGCATTGCATACGTAAGCAGTGAGTAAGAATCAGAAAATGAATAATTGACCAAAAACAGAAGGTAACTTCCAACGTGCATTTTGTTTATAAAGTAGGAAAGAATTGTTTGGGTTAAAAACTGATTGAATTAAGAAAGTTATGATTGATCATCCTTAAGACAGCTTGTCTCAAGACACCTCCGACTCCTTGGTATATATTTGATGATAATGATGGCTTTCTAGCGAATAAGTCGGTTACCCCCATGAGCGATGAGTTTCTACTCCGTGTCATGTCTTGATGTTTCTACATAAGTTAGGATATCATTTTTTATCCTAGGGGAGCCGCCCGGTTGTATGGGCAACTGGTTTGGTGTATGGGCACCCGGAACCTTGGGTGGGGGTTTATCCACTCCGGATTATGAATAAGGAATGGGTGCCATTTTTTTCACCCTTAGGTGGTCTTGAGACAAGAAGAGTACTGGTCATGGTTATTATGGATAATGTTTTGATTGACAGTACCCTGTCTTAAGTTTAAAGATGTTTGTTTGCTAAAAGAATGTTTTCAATACTGTTTTCAAGGGCTATTTTAATAAAATTCTGTTATGAAGGATAAAAGGAATCATTATTTTAATTGTGATAAGTACGTGGTAGTAAATAAATAACAAAAGAATTATGTGTGAGTGCGGGGTGGTAAGTGGGGATTAACTACGGTTGTCAATCATGAACGGGTGGACCTGATTAGTCAGGTAACTATCCATCCTTGCACACTAAAACGTTTTAGAAAACTTCTTCACTTGGAAGAGGAGTCCACCAGCGGCTGTGCCCTCACATCTGTTAGGGGGAAAAAAGAGTTGGTTGAGGATACTTTAGCCCAATTAGCATGCTGTACACATCAAGGGGCACCTAGTAAAGAAACAAAAATTCATTTTGACCACCTAGACGTCATATGCATATGATGTTTGAAAGCCATACTTTGGGTTAAAAGGCACATTTTTTGGAACCATTGTGTTTAAGAGAATGTAAGGAATAAATAGGCCAAGTCCCATTGAAATTGAAGCAATTTAACGCTAGTAGAGACCAAGCTATGGAATTGAGGAAAGTGAATGCTTGATTTGACCATATCTAGCACAATGGGTGTTGAATTACAATCTACAAGTAGAAGTGAGTTTTTGTGTGGTGGAGACCCTCTAGAATGAAATTCACTCCAATTTGACTAGATAGACATCATACACGTATGATGTCTCAAGGGCATATTTAGTGACCAGAACTACCAACAGAGCTTACCAGGGTGTTAAACACCTCAAAGCAAGTCTAAGGACCAAGTTTTAGTGCCTAATTTGAGAATCTACTACTCCAGAAGCCTTTGTTGATATCCTAGCATTCCATTTGTCTTATCAGATTAGGGTTTGGAGATCATATAAGGATCTTTTCTTTATATACAATAATAAGTGAGGATTATTGATTTGACAAAGAATGGTAGAGTCAAAGTTTTGTACAGATAGCTAGAACCAAGGACCTTGCAAGTTGGTAATCAGTTGAAATTGCAAAGTACTCTACCAGTTTGAAAAGTGGCTTGGAAGAAAACGAGGACAAAGGAACAACTGAAAGCAGACTACTTAGTTGTTTGTGTAAAAAACTCAATGAATTTGAGATAAGAAAGGTGTATCCAAAGAGAACAGGGAGTGGTCGGAGATCAAGTTAGCTTAGTGTCGATAGAAGAGAGTGTAAAGATCCCTTAGCACCAATAATAGAAGAGGGTAGTGATACTGACACCTCTTTCAAAGGATCATATTATTGGATGGCTAATCGAAAACTTGGAGGTTTCCAGCACCAAGGGACCATGGGGGGTAGCACCTCTTAAGAACCCTTAAACATGCCAACATACACTGCAATTTTTCTTAAGGGAACCAATGACCATGGGGCCTTGATGTATGCAGATGTTTGAGGACGTCAATGCATTTGTATTAAAGGATGGCCAGCGAGAGGATTAGCAGTAATCATGGTAACTGATTACTGCGATGGCCAGCGAGAGGATTAGTAGTAATCATGGTAACTAATGATGGTGATAAGGAGGGAAACCGCTATCTCACTGTCAAAGATGTAGAAAATTACAATCGATATGGAGACAATGTAGCAAAAGGGAAGAGTGGTCATGCAGACTCAAGAGATACATCCTAAATTCACAGTTTTTGGAGCCTGCTACATTCATGACAAGAGAGTGGAGAGAACGGCAATGATTCATGAAAATATTGGGATTTACAAGCACAAGGAAGGAAGAGTCACCTCTTACTACAGGTGCATAGAGCCCCATGTGAACACGTTAAGCATGGATAAAGTCCTGTACTTGTTTTCATATGAGCCAATAACAGGAAACCATATTATTTTTGTTGATAAGTATGGATGAGAATACGAGCCAATTCACCTAGACGATGTAGGGAGAGTGATAACACTAGAACTGATGGCACAAGCTTCGATTGGGAGGAAAAAGCAAGTCTACAAATGCCTTCTGAAATGATTATGACACCACAACACAGTCGGATAAACAACCACTTCCTAACCCTCAAAACTCACAAGCATCACCACTATCATTTCAAGTGTGGCCCGAACAGTTTGCAACATTAGACATTAACACAAAAGGGGGTGGATATCAAGCTGTGTTAGGGCTAGAAGCACCACCAAAACCACAACTCCATCGGCAATACCAAGATGAGTATAGGATGAGAACACTAAATCCGATAAGGATTGAAGCACCAAAATGAGAAAAAGAAGAAAGAAGACGAGCATAAGAACGAACACTTGCTACACCAATCAAGAAGTATGGATTAGGAGTACCCCTAGGGGAGGAACATGGATCATATCCCAGGCCAGAAAGAGATTATAGAGGAGGAATAGCGGATCCTATGTTTAGGATGGTAGATCATCGGAGGATCAAACCTTCTCAAGTCCAAAAATGGGTTAACAAGAAATTTCCTAGAAATAGGGATCCAAGGGACCACATGGCAGCCTTTGTGTGTGTCATCAAGGCTGAGGAAATAATGGACTTTTCCACATAGTTTGCAAGATTTGGGTTACCCTAGAGGAGGATGTCGCCACCTGGTTTGACTGTGTGTAACATAGAGATTTTGAATCAATGGAGGAGGTGTTCGACAAGTTTATCGAGGAATTCTCTCAAAGAGGGATATCTCATAATACAATCTCACAAATCCATAAGTTCAAGCAGAAAGAGGGAGAATCCATTAGAAAGGTAGAAGGTAGCCTTAAGGTTGAAACGCTACGTGAAATTCTGCCATGTGGAAGAATTACCAACCCAAGAATGAATTACGCTTTGGAAGAGTGTTACTACAGCAAGGGATATGTGAGGGAGCGACAATATGTCCCACTAGCCCAAGTAGCACCTCCTCAGGTACCACCAATGCCTAGGTATACGGTAGGAAATTTTCTAGGACCAGGAGGGGTTGAATGTCCACATCCAATTTTGGGGCAAAAACCACCTCTTCTAGGGTCACGACCAATTGGCACCAGATATACACCCACTATAGAGGAATCAAAGGAACAAGGTTTAGTGCCTATGCATGTGTATTACAAAGAGCCAAGTGAATACAGGGCTAGCTCAACATATTATCCACCCAAAGAGCCAAAAGCACCGGAACCTTGGAGCATGATTGGGAATGTTGGACCACCAACAACAACTCATGCTGCAGGATAAGGTAGATACAATTTGGATGAACGCACATTGTTGTTCATAGGCCACGATGGGCTAGCAAGACAAAGGCTTGCTTATCAACAAAGAGCGGCTCCAAGAGCACCCCGTTAACCTTTAGGACCGTGCTACAATTGTGGTGGTGACTTATGAAAGACTGTCCTCACACAGAGATCATGAGAGTGAAGCTACATTAAACATATTTGGGGGTGATCACATCAAGTAGCGGGAAACGGTGATACCTATACAGGTCATCACGAGAGTGCAAGCTCAAAAAGCAAGGAAAAAATCAATAATTGAGGAATGTAAATTAGATGCACCTAGTTATGATAAAAAAAGTCAACAAAACACTTGGAAATCTAGGAAGGCACGCATGAAATCTAGGAAGGAACGTGAATAGACAACCTAGTGGAGGAGTTAAAACAAACCACGGACATGTTAGAGAGATTAGAGAATCAAACTAACCTTGAGTCTCAAATCCCTTAGACCAAAGAACCTAATGAGAAAAAGAGACCAAAGAGTGCAAGTTCTGGAGGGTCTGTATTAGTTGAAAACGTGAATGAGCCTCTAGACGCACTTATGAAAGCCTACAAAGTGAGGATTCAAACTAAGAAAAACCAGGAACAAAAATAAATGACGTATCCTTATGCAGAGTTAGAAAAGCAAAGGTTGAAGATGTGTCAAAAAATGATTCAAACTACCCAAGCTTTGCTAGAGCCACCTGCAAGTAAGTCAATGTAAAAGTCCCAACTCCAACACCGATAATCCCAAAGTAAAGGGACCATCAAGAATTCCACAGTCGAAATAGAAAAGCCAAGGGTAGTAATGAATACCATAGATCAAGCATCTGAGGGTTTTCATCCTATGATACCAAAGGCCTCCAGAGAGGTTGATGTCTTAGATGAGCTTTGGAGACAAATACAAGAAGCAAACGATGCAAAAGAGTTGAGTCAGAAAGTCAATCAAACCAGTAAGGGGAGGGACGTTTTTATTCCACCTATTGACGAGTTTGAGGCAGGATCTCAAGCAAATTTGGTCATTTGATCATATTTGGGGGATAAAGGATCAATACGCTCTTTATAGAGTCAAACTCAATCTTTGAAAACCTTACCCTCATACATGGGAGAGTATGAAGCGAAGTCAGATGTGAAGGTGGTGCCATCACAAAGGCTCTCGTCAAGAAAGGCTATGGACTTTAAGGAATTGATAGACATATTGTCTACACCTGTGACTTGTACTATTACGCTAGTAGAGCTCCTCCGGATAAGACCAAACATGTGGGCCACTGTTGGAAAATGCTTTGAGAAGTTTGGGGTAAAAGATCCAACATCACAGATTCAAGAAGGGATCCGAGAACTGGAAAAACCTCAATTGAACACAAGACTTGTACCATTAAACAAGGCTGGTGAGTACTAGCTTCCATTAGAATTCCAAGGGGTAACAACCATGGCAATTCTCAATAGTGGAGCTGCTGTTGCTATTGACACCAAGGAAATTTGGAAAAAATGGGAAAAATTTGCAACATAAAATCATAAGCAAGCGTGTGAAACGACTCCAAATATAGAAAAAAAACCGATGAGATGTTGAAAGATCATATAGTAGAATGGTTAACGAGGGCATTAAGGGGTGATTAAGGTACAAGGGGGTAGGATCCTACCCCCTTGTACCTTAATCACCCCTTAATGCCCTCGTTAACCATTCTACTATATGATCTTTCAACATCTCATCGGTTTTTTTTCTATATTTGGAGTCGTTTCGCACGCTTGCTTATGATTTTAGATTGCAACTAGCAAATGGGTACATAGAGAAATCCCTGGAAGAGAAATCCCTGGGACTTCTAGAGAAAATGATTGTTACTTCTTGCGGCATTGAGTATGAGCATGCCTTTGCCATAGTTGACTTTGACAAGAAGAAAAATTATGACATCATACTTGGACGGCCATTTATGCGACAACTTAAGATAGTTCAAGACTAGGAATATGGTCATATATACCTCAGACACATGGAAACCAAGACGCGCATAAACCTTAAAGACCATAGCTACAAATATGTGAACCAAACCCCATTGGAGGAGTTTGATTCAGCTACAATAGCAAGATCTGAGCTTTCAGTTTGGCTAGGCAAGCTCAAAGAGCTATGGATGTGTAGTGCATCACAGTGTGAGAGTTTGAAACAAGAAAGAATGTATCATGGAAAGGACGCTTGAAGATAAGGAATATGTTCCTGAAACTTTTCCTAAAGAATCTCTTGAGCCATAGAATGGACTCATATTCTAGCAACCCTAGATGTGTGTGCTATTTGAGATGGACCCACAATATAATTTTGTGACAAGGATGGTTATGACGTGGTTCCATACTATACGATCAATATAGTAAATGCGAATGATGAGAAATTAGCCCTAGAAGAACCCGAAGATGATCGAATGGCAAGTGCCAAAGGAGAGGGAGAAGAGTTTTATGAATCCCCAGAGCATTTTAAACGAGAACATGACATGGATAATGAATGCTCTAACAACCCAAGTGGGCAAGAAGAAACGATAGCAAATGTTAGGTTTTATGATTTTTTAAATCAAAACACTAGACGTCAAGAATGCTAGAAGGAAAAGAGAGCTGAAAACAAACCAAGAGAGCTATGCCTAGAATGAGGGGCAAAGCACAATTTCTAATGCTTGTAAAAGCTAAAGATTGTGTTAAGGACAAGATGTCTGGAAGGTTCTCTAAAGCTCAAGATCCAAAAACAAAAGAGATCATAAAGGATCTGTGAAAACAAACAAGGAAGTCAAAATTTGAAACAAAACCCAAACAAACACAAAAACCACCAAAAAACAAGTTTGGAGAAATTAAATGGACCAAGGTGGAGAGAAAGAAGAAGTACTGAGAGCTTAAGAAGACTCTCAGGGAGGTTTGGAGAACATAAGTAGAAAGTGGGGAGGGAGAAGACAAAAAAATTGAGGACAAAATGAGTGTGCCATCCCACTACAGAAAGTTCACTATCCAAGATCGGAAGATAGTGCCGATGCAACCTCTACAAGAACAAAAGGACAAGGAGTCCTACGATGGGCCTGAGGATGCAAAGAAGATAGACCTGGTAGGACCTAGAGAAGAGTCACGACCAACCTACATAGCAGCAAATCTAAATCCGGAGGAAGAGGAGAAGCTCATAAGTCTTCTCAAGGAATACAAGGACCTGTTCGCTTGATCATATAAAGACCGAAAGGGAGTAGATCCTACCATATGTCAGCACACAATCCCATTTAAACCTGATGCAAAGCGTAGCCAACAGAGACCGTACATGTACAATGATACATTTTATAAGCGCATCAAGGAGGAGATTGATAAATTAAAGGAGGCTGAATTCATCTACGAGATAGAACACACCGACTGGGTATCTCCCATTGTGGTAGTTCTTAGGAAGATATGAGTGTGTGTGAATCTAAAGCAGGTTAATGTCGCCATGATAAGGGATACTTATCCCTTACCTATTACTGACCATGTCCTGGAACGAGTGGCAGGTAAGCGATCTACTCCTTTTTAGATGGATCCTCAGGATATAAGAAACTCACCATTTCTCTTGAAGATCAATACAAGACAACATTTACCATGGAATGGGGCAGGTGATGCCTTTTGGCCTGACCTATGCCCCAACTACCTTTTAGAGATTGATGGCACATGCCTTTAAGGAATACTTTAGGATATTCTTGGAGATATACTTTGGAAAGGAAACAAGGTGATGCAGAGAGAGAGAGAGAGAGAGAGAGAGAGAGAGAGAGAGAGAGAGAGAGAGAGAGAGAGAGAGAGAGACATGGAGCTCCCGGATTTTCCCTTTCAACAAGAAAAAACATCTTCCATGATTCTACAAATTGGTCCAAAATTGAATAGACTAGATATACATACTAAACACAAAAAGTCTTTTGACTTTCCAATTTCTTGGTCTTCTCATCTCCTAAACTCACCCTTCACTTATACACTTAAGATGTTTTGAAAGTTTCTCCAAGGCGCTCATCCTCGCAGTGAAGGATGCGAGCTATGGGGAGCATGCAAAGCTCATGGAATTTGGGGGCTTTCACTCTCAACGTTCCTCTTTGCCTCCACTACAACCAGTTATAGGGGATGCAAGGTCTACAAAATCTGGTTGAAGGGCTTCCATCCCAACCCAATAAGCTTCTGATGTTTGGTTTGTGTAGTTGCATGCCTTGGTTTCGTACTGTGTTGTGGTGCCCTAATCAGTGGTTCCGAGGAGTTGGGAATGTGGTTTGTTGTAGTTGCGGATCATTGTGCTCGATTTTTCATGCTTAGTTCTGCTTTTGGAGATGGTGGATGGGCATGCTTGCTCCTTGGTGCTCCCCCTTGCAAATCTATTGGATTTTCTGTGGTTGATCATGGGTGATTTGTCTGGTGTGTCCTTGAGGCTATTCTCCTTGTGCTCGGTGGGAATGTAGAGTCGGTGTAACATTTAATGCACTAGTAACTTGTGTGTAGCAGAAAATGATAACATAGTGAGCATTTCATTAAGAACAATTTCCTAATGAGCATAGAGAGAGAATTTATTTTGAGAAAGCAACATAGCAACTTACACCTAGCTAGTTTGGCATAGACAATACTTAAAAAGAGAGAGAAATAGAACAATTGACAACAATTGAGGACCGGATTTACATGGAGCCGGTCCCCCCTCCACGGTCCCCCCTCCAAAAAGGCTTTGTATTATAGCTTCTCCCATCAAAGGAGACTTTTGTACAATACAATCTTTGTGTTCCTTGACAAAACTTGTTGGTGCAATGAAGATAGAAGCTTCATGCACCAAATTATGCTTGAAAAACACACCTAGTGGGCGTAGCCTCAGTCCCAAGACCTCACACACCTTCAAAGACGGTGAGAGCTAGCAGGGAATGAGGAAAGATTGAGAGGAAGAAGATGCATCTTATGAGAAAGAAGTATTATCCTCACATAATCACTCTAATAGCATAGCTTAGCTTAGTAATTAGCATGGTAGAGGAGATAAGCATGCCATTGAAGCTTGGCTCTTGGTTGGATATGCATTCCATAGCCAAGAGTTGTTGGTGTAGGCCTCTACTTCTCAATACTTGGAGAAGGAGATGGAGTTTTTGCTCAATACATGAGTTGTGTGTATGTGTGTGTGTGTGTGTGTGTGTGTGTGAAGAAAAAAGTAGATAGACTAAAATGCCAAACTCTCTCTCTCTCTTGGTCGACCCCTCCTCCCAATTACTCTTGATGGCTTCCCATTAGCTCCTGCAAAGCTTTGCCAATAACAATTAATAAGTATAATTGATAGCCTTGTGACATGTGTCCCCCTTTCCCCTTTTGAGAGCTTTTAGTAATTAAAATAATTTATTTAAACTCTCATTAAACCTTTTAGTCTCGTGGCCAATAAGAATCAAGCAAGCCATTGGGCTGCTAGATGCTCATTGGACCCCTTGGTAAACTATCCAATAGTCTTCTAGGGAGCTTAATTTCTATTGGTTCTTTCATCAAGCATTTATTGATTGATTAGACTAATTTTACTCTAGCCTAGTTCTCATTGGTCCACCTCTATGGCTATCCAATAGGATGGACTCGGGCTGCAACACCTCTTCTTGGTCCTTGGTATCTGGTGGGTCTTCAATGGTTGGTTCTTGAGGTTGTTCTCCTTTGTCTTTAGTAGGCTCACATAGAAAGAATTGTCTATGAGCCAATGGCTGGGCAACTTGAGTTGATAGGCCATATCATTGATGGGCGTAAGAATCTGAAAGGGACCATAGTACCTTTTTGCTAACTTAGCATAGTACTTTTGGTGTCCCGTAGTATTCTTGCCCATCTTGTGCCTTAATTGAGCCTTGTGAAACTTAAACAAGACCCAATCATTGTGTTTAAAGACTATAGCTCTTCTGTGCTTATCAAGCAACAACCGTTTGCCTTTGCTGAGAGATGCAAATAACATCCTTAATCTTTTGAAAAGATCCTTGTAGGTCTCGACTATATTCATCTACAACGAAGATTTTCCCATGTACCTTGAGTAGCAGGGGACTTTTTTATCTTCCCTCAATCACCTCAAAAGGTGATTTTCCCTTGGAAGTATGTACAATGTTATTGTAAGCATACTGCACTAAAGGTAAGTCCTTCTCCCATTGGGACTTTTGATCTACTTTTGTGACATAAGCTTTTAGTAGATCAAGAATCGTTAGGTTAGCTATTTCACTTTGGCCATCCGTTTAAGGGTGATAGGTCGAAGAGAAGTTTAGCCTTGTACCTAAATCCTCAAAGAGACCCTTTCAAAAATTACCGGTCATTCTAGGATCTCTATGGACATTGGCAAGCCATGGTACTTGAAGATTTATCATATAAAGAAGGCCTTGATAGTCTTTTTGATAGGTATGAAATGTGCTTGTTTGCTAAACCTATCTACTATCATTCATATTCATGTATTCCCATGGATAGACTTGGGAATCCAAAGATAAAATCCATGGATATGCTCTCCCATGGTGAATTAGGGATTGGAAAAGGTTGAAGCAATCCAGGTTACTTCCCTCTATCAAACTTCATCTTTTGGCATACCACACATTTTGAAACATACTCTTGTATGTTTGTTTTCATGGAATGCCAATAGAAGTATGTTTTTATCCCTTTTAGGGTAGACTGATTCCCTCTATGCCCCGCATAAGGAGGATCATGGGATTCATACATTACTTTCTCACCTAGTGAGTTAGTAACACATAGTCTGTTGCCATACAGAAGATAACCATCTTGTAAGGTAAATGGTTCTTCCTTCTTCCCTAGTGCAAGGGCTGAAATCACATCTTTAAAATCGAGATCAATAGCGTACTCATCTATCATAGAAGATATATAATTGTGAGTTGCTATGGATACAACATTCACTCTCGGTAGTCTTGAGAGTGCATCGGCTACTTGATTATGCTTTCCAACAATGTGAGCAGCAATATGAAAATGGAATTGTGAAAGGAAATTTTCCCACCTCATTTGTTTGTCAGAGAGCTTGGTTTGCGTCATGAAATACCTAAGGCTTTGGTGATCCGTTCGCAAAATAAAAGGAGTCCCCAATAAATAGTGCTTCCATGAGTCTAGAGCAGTAGAGCTTCTAAGAGTTCCTTCTCATATATACCTAGATCTTGCTCAACAGGGTCAAGCCTTTGGCTTTTATAGGCTATGGTGTGTGCTTCTTGGAGCAAAACATCTCCAAGGCAATCACCATAGGCATTGCATTGATTTTTAAATGGATTTGAGAGATCCGATAGTGTAAGCACAGGTTGAGAGATAAGCTTCTCTTTAAGATTTTGGAAAGCATTGTTCTCCTTGGTGACCATATATACTTAAAGTTTTTCTTTGTTCCCGTGATTTGTGAGAATTGAATAGATTCTCCATCATGCTGTTAAATGTGGCTGGTGCATTAGTCAAGCCAAAAGGCATGACAATGTACTCATAAAGACGAAACGTAGTGCAAAATGCCGTCTTTACAATGTCTTGATCAACTATCCTTATTTCATGGTAGCCACTTTTTAGGTCAATCCTATTGAAGTAAGTCGACCCCTTTAGCTTATCAAAAAGGTCTTCTACCTGTGGAATGGAAAACCTATTCTTGATAGTGATCCTATTTAGTGCTCTATACTCGACACACATATGATATGTGCCATATTTCTTTTGCACTAATAACACTGGTGAACAAAATGGAGATGAGCTAGGCATAACCATGCCTTTCTCAACCAAGTCATGCACTTTCCACATAATCTCCTCTTGTTGAGCTTGAGAAACTCGATAAGGAGGTTTATTAGGCGGTGAGCTTCCAAGAAGAAGTTCATTGCATGGTCGTCATCCCCTAGTTTGGGAGGTAGCTCACAAGGGATGTCGTCAATAAAACCATCTTGGAATCCCTTGAGGAAATTGGAAAACTCTAATTCCTTTTGATTGTTTATATCTTCTTTTGCTAAAACATTAGGTTCATTTTGAGAATCTTTAACAAAAATCATGTACATGGAAATAGAGCTCTTTATTGACTTATTAAAAGCTTGCTTATGTAAAATGGGTATGGTGCTACCCATCTCCTTAGCATCTATGTACATGTCTTTCTCCCTCTATCTAAAATAGATGTGATCAAACCATGGTTCCCCTAGGATTACATCCTCATGTTTGAGAGGAGAAATGAAGAAATCCTTCTTGTCTACATAGCTTTGGACATGGAGCTTTGATTTCCCAATTAAGGGAGTGAGTGAGGCTTCTTGTCCCTTGAAAGCACCATCAGAAGGTAGGACATTTCCCATATCATAGGCTTGGATGCCTAGCTTGGTGTGTCCAACTCTGTGGATATGAAATTGTGAGCAAAACCAGGGTTAAAGAGAATAAAAGCATCATGTTCTCTTACCTTTTCCCAAGCATGACATAGAAGAGATCCTTTGCGATGAGCATCCTCTTCTTGAATTTCGACCAAGGTAGCTCTAGGAGGCTTATTATGTGTATTCTTGTGGGGGCAAGCACGATAGGCATGCCCTTGCTCCCCGCACTTGAAACAACGCTTATCTTTTTGATAATTCTTTAGCTCTTTAGGAGAGAGTTTATTTTTGCCTTTATAAACTCCCTTCTCCTTGGCTTTGTTGTTGTTGGCATTGCCTTTGGGAGACTTTTGGGCATTGTCCTTCCCCTTAGGCTCACTACGATCCTTGTTTTCCATGGGCTTAAGATTTCTCTTAGCCCCTTGTTGGAAGTTGATTCTTGAAGCCACCATGGTATGGTGTATGACCGCAGATATGGTGGGAGGCCTTTGGGAGCTAACATACTCCGCCATATCCTCAGATAAACCCGCACAAAATTGTTGTTTTTGCTATGATTCATCTTTTTGTAAACTGTGGCTTTGACATGTAAATCCCAAAACTTGTCTACATATTTGTGAATAGATTCATAGGGAGAGATCTTCAAGCTTTTCCATTCAATGAGTACTTTGTCTTTGGCATTGCTAGCCAAAAATTGCTTCATGATGGAAGCTCTTAAAGCTTTCCATGTTCGTGGAGCTTCACCGTTTGCTCGTAGTGTAGACCACCATTGCTTGCTAGACTTTTGAAAATGCATAGCTACATGATGTAGATTAGAGGATTTCGTGAAGCCCTCATCTCCAAAGGCCGCATCAAATTGTTGGATAAAGGCCAAGACTTTGTCTGTAGCACCAAAGGTGCCATCGTAGATAAGGAAAAAGGTGTTCTTTCCTCCCTTTTTGAACTTTTTGAGCTTGGACAACCTTTTCCATGTGGCATAGGATTTCCTATGGCCTCTTCTCTTGGGCGGTTCAAGAGCTGCACCATCACTTTCTTCAAAAGAGGAAGAGGATGAGGAGGATGGAGAAGAGGGTGACCTCTTTCTCGCCTTTTTCTTCCCTTGTTCCTCCTTTTCTGCACCATCACTTTCTTCATAAGAGGAAGAGGATGAGGAAGATGGAGAAGAGGGTGACCTCTTTCTCACCTTTTTCTTCTCATATTTCCTCTCTCCCCTCTTTGAATTATGGTGAAGAGGAGTATGCAATGGTCTTCTCCGTTTAGGGTGTGTTGGACAGCGTTTTGCCTGCCGTCTTTGTGGAGCCATCTCCATCGAGGTTGCAGGAGACTTGATTATTTCTTGTTCTTTCAGTGGGGGCTCTACCATTCAAACTTGGGTTCTCCTTTGAGAGGGAGATGCCTCATTGAGTAGTAAGTTCTTGAGCCCTTCATACGGATCCTCCTCTTCTTCTCTTATCAGAGAGAGTCCTCTTTTGGAAGTCTCACTAGGAGATTTCCTAGGTACTCTCTCTTCTTGGTGGTGAGTTTGGAGAATACCATGGGTGTGCAATTGCTGTAGCACTTCACCTTGGAGGGATGGATTGCCTAGGGCATGTTGAAGCATAGAAACAAGATAGTTTACAAGCATACGGGCATCATTAGTTGCTCTTTCATTAGCAAAATCAAAGCTATCAACATTCATTTCAATCTCTTTTCCTTTGTCGGTCATACTAGCAATTTTTAATTTTTACTTGTACTTTGGCACTTCAAGCCCTAGTTGCTACTCTTCTTTACCTTCAAAGATAAGCACTTAAGCATCTATACTCGTGGCTCAAATATTATTAATTACAAGAATAGAAGAGAGGGTTTCACAGAGCTGAGACAGTAACGGTTCCTGTCAAGCTTCTAATAGCTCAATAATGGTTAAGCAAAAGGCAAGCCCTGTAGGACTCCATTATTAAGACCATAGATCTTGATGGTATTCCCGTTAACTGCATAAAGCATGCGTGCTTCAACGATAAAAAATTCCTATTCTACTTACTCTTTTGCAATTAATAACACCAACCATTTGTAGCAAGCTTGAGGACCTCTCTTCTTGAGCAAGAAAAAAGAAACCAATAGCTCTGATACCAATGTAACATTCAATGCACTAGTAACTTGTGTGTAACGAAAAATGATAACATACTTAGAATTTTATTAAGAACAAGTTCCTAATGAGCATAGAGAGAGTACTTAGTTTGAGAAAGCAACATAGCAATTAACACCTAGCTAGTTTGGCATAGACAATACTTGAAAAGAGAGAGAAATAGAACAATTGACAACAACTGAGGAACGGATTTACATGGAGCCGGTCCCCCCTCCAAAAAGGCTTTGTGTTATAGCTTCTCCCATCAATGGAGACTTTTGTACAATAGAATCTTTGTGTTCCTTGACAAAACTCGCTGGTGCAATGAAGATGGAAGCTTCATGCACCAAATTATGCTTGAAAAACACACCTAGTGGGCCCTAGCCTCAGTCCCAAGACCTCACACACCTTCAAAGATGGTGAGAGCTAGCAGGGAATGAGGAAAGATTGAGAGGAAGAAGATGTATCTTACAAGAAATAAGTATTCTCCTCACATAATCACTCTACTAGCATAGCTTAGCTTAGTAATTAGCATGGTAGAGGAGATGAGCATGCCATTGAAGCTTGGCTCTTGGTCGGATATGCATTCCATAGCCAAGAGTCGTTGGTGTAGGCCTCTACTTCTCAATGCTTGGAGAAGAAGATGGAGTTTTTGCTCAACACATGAGTTGTGTGTGTGTGTGTGTGTGTGTGTGTAGCAAAAAGTAGATAGACTAAAATTCCAACCTCTCTCTCTCTTGGTCGACTCCTCCTCCCAATTACTCTTGATAACTTTCCATTGGCTCCTGCAAAGCTTAGCCAATAACAACTAAGAAGTATAATTGATAGCCTTGTGACGTGTGTCCCCCGTTCCCCTTTTGAGAGCTTTAAGTAATTAAAATAATTTATTTAAACTCTCATTGGACCTTTGAGTCTTCTAGCCAATAGGAATCAAGCAAGCCATTGGGCTGCTAGATGCTCATTGGACCCCTTGGTAAACTGTCCAAAGTCTTCTGGGGAGCTTAATTTCTATTGATTCTTTTATTAAGAATTTTTAAATTGATTAGACTTATTTTACTCTAGAGTAATTCTCATTGGTCCACCTCTATGGCTATCCAATAGGATTTGAGCGGAGATTGGACACAGCTAGGAGCCTGCCATGTGTCCATTATTCCCTTTGTGTAAAGGGGGGGCTTGGGTGTGTGTGTGTTTCTCTCTCTTTCCCTACCATTAGGGCTCGTCCCCTCCTTCCTGTGGATGTGGGAAGACTTTTTAGTCTTCCCATAACCATCCAGTTTTCTCCGCTTTTGGCCATTGGACAATTTAATTAAATTTAGGAAGTTTAGCCTACAGAAGTCTTAATGGATCTGAACCTTAGGTCTTTTAAGCTCCATTGATGCACATTGCTTTTTTGCAGATTTTCCCCCTTTGGATCCCTATATTTTCTCCTTTGAATCCCTACTGAGATTGGTCTGGCAGCCTTACCAATATTCTAGCTTTTACTCCCTTGGTACCTCCCCATATTAAATGATCAACTTAACATGAGAAAATCATTTGGAAGAATTAGACATTAGTTTTTATGACAGTCGGGGTGGCGATCCAACTTGCATGGTGGCACCCCCGAGCACTTCTTTATGTTTTTTAAAGTTCTCGACATTATGGCAATGTATCGGTTAGGCCTCCGTGTAACAGGCAGTCAACTTGTTATCTGGTTGTGTTGTCAGTTATGCCTCTGTGTAAAAGGCAGTGAACTTGATGTCTACCAGTATTTTTTTGGCCATGGCTCGGATTGAGCATGGCGTAGTTGTAGCTTTTTTTCTATAATGTAATCTTTTTCACATAATGTGAGGTCTGTAAAAAAAAAAAAAAAAAAGATGTTTTGAAAGGTTTTTAATTTTTCCAAAATTGGGACACCTAATAAGTGACTTAGATATATTAGGACTTCAGAAAAGACTTATAAAGTCAGTCATGCTAGACTCTAGCCATGGCATCACAAAGCATAGAAACCATAAACTGGCTACAAAAGGGAGTCACCTTAAAAGAAAAAAGAAAGCAAAACTCACAATTGTGAGTGAATTATATTGATCATCTCAAAAAATTACAAGATCTTACCATGCTCGTGCCGAGCCATGACATCATCGAGAGACCATAATTACATCAGCTATTTGGGGAGCCACCCCTAATGGCCCGCCCCCTTATCCTTGATACAAGGCATAGGTAATCATAGACCAATCGTCCGAGTTTTGCTTGCATCCAAGCATCCATATTAGCACTTTGCTTTCTTGTATAGTTTTTGCAAAGCTTGCCACCTTAGGATCACCTTCAAACACATGGTGGTTCCTTGTCTGCCATACATTATGTAAGAAGAAGTACCTGACAATTTGAGTGCTGATGAGGAGGGTAGGACTTCCCAAATTCTTACCTCCAAGGAATAAATCAGTCTTGAAAAAACCAATTTTCCATGTCCTTTGGACCCACTTGCATATTTTACATGGGAGGCCTTTGATAGCTGGGCATTCCATGGATAGGTGGGCCAGACCTTCGCTAGCCAACCTACACCCCAAGCATCAATCTGTCCCAATCCCTCTCTCTTGAATCTTCATCCCCCTATCGGTAGAGCACCCCAAATTACCTTCCACAGAAATACATTCATGTGCTGCGGAACCTTTGGCTTCCATATGTTCTCCATTACTTGCTCCCACCTTTCCTCCGGCCATTGTTTTTTACATATCTTGTTAAGGGGGCTAGACCAATTCTTCTTGTACATCATTGTATGATATATGCCTTTAGAATGGGGTTTTCATAAGAGACTGCTTTTGGGCCATTTCCAGGCATTCCAGTCAAACTCCAATTCACAAATTGGCATCACTACATTGTCAAGCTCTTTCATCACTTTGTTGACTAGCAAAACCTCCAAGCCATTACGCTGGTACTGGGTTACTAGAAGGTCAATAGTTTTCCAGCTCTTGCTGCCACTATCCCAGAAGTTCCCAAGTTGATTCAGACCCTTATTATTTAGTTTCCTGGCTGTTTCTATCCAATAGGGATTTTGTGGCGGATCTACAACTTTGGAAAGCCACGGGAACCAGTGCGAAATGGAGTTCTTGAAGTATCCAGTTTCTTCCCCCCACTTTAGGACTCCCGCTGCTTTGTTGCATTTCCTTACCAATTCCCCTAAGCTGCCCCCAGACTTAGGGTAGACCACGTCGGGGCTAATAGTTTGTCATGAACCTCTACCCCTCTCCACTTTCCACCTTTCGAGCCAAGTTTAGATGCTTCTATCATATCTCTGATCATGATAGCCCAAGCTTGATCCTATTTAGCCAAGGAGACAACAAATTTGGTGCATTGAGCTTCTGCATGGGCCACAGGGTTGAGAATTTCGAGGCCTCCTTGATCCACTGGCCAAGCGACTGACTCCCAACAGGCCCATTGCCATGGCTTGAAGGATTTCGTGTTGTCTTTCCATAAAAATCTTTTACTAGTTTTAAGAACTCTTTCTAGTGACACTTAGCCATCTTGAGAAGCGGACTAGTGAAGGCAATATAAGGGAGCATAAAGGCATTAATCACTTTTATCCGGCTTGGGAATGGGAGAAGAGCATACTCCCACCTACTCATTTTTGTTTTGATTTTTTCAAGGACCCACTGAAATCTTTGTTTGTGAGTTACGTCCACCCCCAAGGGGACCTCCAGGTGTCTGAAAATATTCCCTTTTGTGACAATCTCCCTCGTCCAGTCAGAAGAGTCCAAGGAGTCATTTTTTGATAGGGAGATCAACCTTGACTTCTCTATATTACATTGGGACCCCGAAGCCACTGAGAACATTTGTACAATCTCCAGAGCTTTCCTGACGACTTGGGGGCACGCCTTCAAGGATAGGAGGGAATCGTCTGCAAATAGTTTTGCTAGTAGTTGGCTATTTCCTGGTAAAGCCAGGCCTTGCAACTCCCCTCGCTCAACACTAGCTTCAGGCGTCGTGATTAAAGGATGTGATCCTATGGCGAAAAGAAGGGGGGCCAAAGGGCATCCTTGCTTAATAGACCTATTGACCTCAAAAGAGCCCACTATTCTATTGTTAGATAGAAGCTCTGACTAGCTACTAGCCCCTAGTGCACGTATAAGGCGACATATTCGAGGCCCAAATCCCATAGCTTCCATGAGGGCTTCTATATGACCATGTTATTCTATCATAAGCCTTATCAAGGTCCAGCTGCAAATAGAATGTACTCTTGCTTTGTGTAAGTTGCATATTTGGTGTCACCATTGCCGCCAAGATGTTGTCGGTCATAAATGGACCTTCCTTTGATGAAACATTGACCTACAAAGGGGGTCACTTTATCATAGATAACCTTACAAAGAGAGCCACCCAAATTGATCTCCTTGATTCGTATGGCATCGTCTTAGAAACCTTTTGTTTTGCAAAACTCACAAATGTGAGTGATTATATTAAAAAGTCACCAAGAAATATACAAATCAACCTCAAGCTCATGCAGAGCCCTTCAGGGACATAAGGTTACATGTACCTAGCAACGCATTATTACCAAAAGCCCAACACTTTACACGCTTTATGTGATAAGTAAAAGGCATAACATCATCTTAGAACACTTTTTTTTTTGGGGGGTAAAAGTCACAATTTATGAGTGGATTGTATTGAGCACATCATAAACTTTACAAGACAACCTTGCTGAGAGGCGATAGACATCACCTCAAGGCTAGGTCTGAGCTTGAGGGACATTGTCTTAGAAAGCTTAACGAAGAGGTTGAGTCTCATCCATCATTTAAAAACGAGTTTCTAATCAAAAGTGAAGCAAAACAACTCTTTATCAATAATGGCTCTATGCGAGTAACGAGTAATTGGGTCTACTCCGTGTTCATTAATTAATTTGTGGCCAAGATTACTTGAACTTTTTAACTTTAACCATTGGGATCTTAGTTCGAGTCGATGCATACATTGCCGTTGTCTTGCTCGACAAGCAAGCTCTCCATTGCCTTGACAACCTCGCCTGGATTGCATGCATCACCCCTCAATACTATTCAACCATGTCCCCCCTGTCATGCGCCTAGCATACCTTTTTTTTTCATGATAACCTGCACGCCTTTTAGACGATGGCAGAGGTCGCATTGCCAACTGCTTCTCTTGTCACTCTTCACCATTGCCCTATGATTCGTCCGGTACCGGCTCTGCTGCTCCATCTCATACCTCCCCCAATCATTCCTAACCAACAAAAGTTTTGCGCACACTCTCTCTCTCTCTCTCTCTCTCTCTCTCTCTCTCCCCCCCCCCCCGGCCCTCCCTGATTCCCACATTATCGCAATGGAAACTTTCACCTTCCAGTATGCGCATGTAGACCTGAAGGCATCGAAGGGAAAACCACTGTAGTCAATCGCAAGCGATCTTGTGTTTTCTTCTCCAATAAGGCACGTAAGCATTTGGCTTCTCACACACAAAAAATCTCCGATCTACTCCTCATGATGCATGGAATATCTCTCTCTCTCTCTCTCTCTCTCTCTCTCTCTCTCTCTCTCTCTCTTCGTGCTTCTCTTGACGCATGGCAAGGCTCTCTCTGTCTCTTTCTCTACGTGCAATCTAGCCCTTTTTCCTCGTCAAAGCTAAGGAGTATCTTTACAGATTCTCCTTAATTAGATCTACTTGCAAAATTAGAGCGGCATATTTCAATCCATTTTTAGATCATTCGGTTGGATACTTTCTAATTTATTCATCTATAGCGATTTAGCACACTTACTCAGCTACATACTAGGTCTACGATGAAGTCATTAATTAATTAACAGCCAAGATTCTCTTTATCCCATTTTTGCAAAGGCAAAAGTCCCACCCTCTCTTGTTCCCACGGAGTGCTTCTGCGCTGGTAACTGTTCTACAGCACACACAGAGAGCTTCACCCTGTGCGTATTGCCTTGCTCTGCGAAGCTGCAGCCTCTACCTCTTCCCTTCGCGATGGTGACATCTGCAGTCGAACCCCCATTAGGAGAAGCTGCGCCGCATGGTGATGGAGATGTCTGCATTCGAACCGCCATCAGCGCCCCTGCTGAGCCGTAGCTCCCACCTCAAGCAGCGCTAGTACTTGGCCCGGTTGCAAGAGACGCAACTGCCCCAACCGCCTTCGTGTGTGTATGTTTGAAAGCAATCAGATACGCAAGCCACGGATAGCCAGCAACACAACAGGAGCCGCTCCGACACAGCCAGAGAGAGAGAGAGCGATATACCTGCGCAGTACAAACCTGCATCATGTGCCATTTTTGAAATTGAAAACGGCTGGATATTAAGCTAAAGCAAGTTTTCATGTTGCGCCACCTGTAAAACCTCGCGCCTCGCAAAAAAAATCTCTCTTTTTCTCTCTCCTCCATGTGCCCTCCTCCCCCTTTCAGGCTCTAATGTTTTCCTTTGCTTTTCAAATGGCATCTTGCTTGATTCTTACAAAAGGAAATGGGAAAATGATTAGGGTCACAGTATTAGGGTCACATACTGTCATTAATGTGGATTGTTGTTTCTAGCCTTTGTAATGAAGCACCCTTTTTCTACCATTTCATGTCAAGAACTATAGAAAAAGATCCTTGATGCAACTGAGAGACCTTTAGGCTTTAGATGATGAAAAAAAAAGCTAACTCTCCTTAGTAAATCAAATATAGAACAACGCGCAAAAAGACAAAATCTCATATTAGAAGACAAGAATGAAGTCATTATTGGGAATTGATCTGACTAGGGGGTAGTTTGTCACCTCGTTGGGAAACTCTGTTTTTGGCTATCGTAATTAGTGTTCCCTCAAAGAACTTTTTGTACAATATTTGGTGAATACAAAACATACTCATGATTTGTGAGTTTGGGAAAAAAAAAAGAATGAAGTCATTATGGTTTTGTTGTGTTATCGAGCTTATTTATGCAACTTCTTCTATCCATTTTGATTACCGAGTATAATTTTTTATTATCACAATTTGATACAAAGGATCGACCATGCATAATTTGTCGTACCACGTAAGAGCAAGAAAGAGGGGCTATTGAAAAAGCTAGATAAATATATAAATTAAGGGCAGGCTCCCAATAAATTCACCTTCTAAACGTATAAGTGAGAAAGGGGAAGAAGAGGGGGGGGGGGGGGGGGGGGGGGGGGGGTTGTTTAAGATGTTCTAGAAAGAGTGACACATATATATATTTTTTGGATTTCATAAATAAAATATATTTTCAATGATAGAGAGGTTGATTTTAAAAAAAATAACATTATTTTGTTTTAGAACGTCAATGTGATCCTTTCACCTTTCACCTTTCACCTTGTTGTTTAAGGAGAGCTCTTGTGTAACACCGTGTGTATGCACTCATTAAGCCCACTCCCCATAACTCTCATCCCTCTCTTAACTTCTTTTTGGCCTATCCCTCTTAACTTTTTTTTGGCCTATCTAAAGGACTAAGGCCATAGTGATGCGTTCTCTTTTTTCTAATGAAAAAAGAGAGGTTGTTTCAAAAAAAAGTACATTTTTCTCTGTCAGCATTCTTGAATTTTCTGAGTCGACAGAGAGGTGGTAAGAAGTTCATTCGTCGCTTCTGTCAGCTGCTCGTCTTTCACCTTGCAGGCATCAGATAACTTAGTGAGCAGGTCACTTAACTCCTCCATTTCCTTTTGTTGTTTGTCCCTGGCTATCTGATGCTATTCCACTTGTGTCTTTAGCTCCTGCTCTTGCCTTTGGAGATCAATGATAGTAATCATCCTGTCGTTGAGCTCTTGAAGAGCATTGACGACCATTTCTAGTTCCTTGGCCTTTGTGCTGAGGTTTAAGTCTGTTGAGCGGAGTTTCTCCATCATGTCTTGCATCTGCCTTGCATACTAGCTTACTTGTAAAATTACCTCGTAATTGGACTGCCACTCCTCTTGTCTTGTTAGTTGGGATGTGCCTACAGCCTCCTGTGTTGCTTCTTGCTGTGTTGTAAGTGCTCGTGGCACTGTAGAGGTGGATGGTTGTTCTTTTCCTTGGCCATCCTTAGGCTTTGATGCCTCGACAGTTTCTAGCTGAGTAGAGATAGCTGGTGTGGTCTCAACCCTTACCGTCTCTTCAGTTGTTGGCCGCTTTGCCTTCTCCGACTCGGGCTCTTTCTCATGTGTAGTGATATGCTCTTTTCTTGCATCTACCTTTTTATCAGTTTCTTCCGTCGGCTTTTGAGTTTCTTCGGCTTCCTGCTCCAGTTCTGGCTCGGCTCCTTTTTCCTCATGTCGTTCGGTGTGGTCAGCTTTTTGTGTAGCTTCAGTTTGGTGGGTGAATTCAGAATCTTTTTCTTTTTCGATCTCGGCTTCTTCATTGGTATCTTGGCCTGGCGGTGATGGTGGTGGACTAGCCATGGGATGGTCCTGTTGTTCTGGTGGTGGTGAGGTGGGTCAAGGAGATGCCTGGCTTTGCTATTGGTTAGCTGCTTCCTCAGCTTTCTTTTCTTCGTTGTCAGAGCTTTCGCTGCTGTGCAGCTCTGATGAGCTGTCATCTGATTCATCACCTAATTTAAAAGATCTTTTACCCGATCTTGTAGCTCCTGGAGAGGGTTGTGCTGCTAAGATCCATGTATTCTGATCCGGGGCGGGCAGTAGGTTATCAGCCATACCAATGGCATGATAGGCTATTCTTGTCAACACTTCTAGCACACCCAAGTATGTTATTTTACCCTCCTTCTTGGTGGCCTTCAATGTTGTCAAGACATACTGCGTGTGGTCCACAGGCTGCCTTGTTGTTGACTTCAGAACTTGAGTAAAGGTGGTGGCCATGGCGTGATTTGGTGTTGTGTACCTTGATGGCCTTTTTGCCAGGAAATGGAAGTGTTGATGGTACAGACGGGTTGGCTCTTCCCACCTGTTTGTGGATGAGATCGGCGAATGTAGCCGCAGCTATTTCCTTGGTAAATGTGCCTGCGATATTCCTGTCTCTTGCCCTCATGGTCATTCTTTCAGTGGACAGTCTGAGTGCCTCTGCCACTATTTCTTTTGTAATTACTACCTTGACCTTGTTTCCTTGGGTGTTTGATATCTAGGCGGTTCCGTCTTCTTGGATGGTGGACAGAAGCTCGTAAGCTTTCTGAAAGTCCACTCCGCAAGGCTCTTGTTCGTAGAAATGTCAAAGCCCCAACTTTCAGTTAGCTTCTTTGGTTTCTGGCTTTGCAGCTACATCATATACCTCTTTAGGCAAGAGCTGCAACTCCACCTGATGCCCTTCTTTACTCTTAAACCTGCCAGTGAAGACCATGGTGTGGTGTTCTTCCAGCTATTCTCTAGAAAGATAGGATGCTTTTGCCGCCTTGACTGACTCGGGGTCCAGTTGATACGCAGGCAATTCTTGTAGTTTCTCTTTTTGGTTTAGCTTCTTCTTGGCCTTCTCCGCAGCTTGCATTGCTCTTGTTCAATGAATAGAGTGCAAAGTTAGCAGATTTGTCGGATTTTTCTCCGGAATGTTCTTTTAGACTAAAATGCTGATAATCTGGTCCAAATTGCTTCAAATCAATTTTTGAACAAGCAAAGATGCATAAAATCATACAAGGAAAAAAAATGTATGGTCAAAACAAAAATTTGTAACCAAAGTAAATAATCGCGGTTATTTACAGCTGAGAAAAATTTTCAACTTTTTGCAAACTTGGCCTCATAGGCTTAAAGTATATGCCAAATACATGCTCTGAGTGAAATATGGGCTCATTTGGATGCACAGGTTGAAAATGGTACCAGATTTTGGCTTTAGGTCTCTGAAACAGTAGATATAAAGAAAAATTGAGATTTTGAAATCCAAATTGATTCAAAATTGGCTAGTGGGCTTATCACAACATGTACTTTGGATGTATGATGACAAAATATCCAAATTCTCCAATTTTGACCAACATGTACTTTGGATGTATGATGACAAAATATCCAAATTCTCTTCTTGTTCTAGTGGTTCTACAATCTCATCTCCTTCTCGTATAATGCTTACCATGTAATAGGGTAGCACATCAGAGCCATCCTTATCGCAAAATTTTGTCTTTGGACTATCTGTAATGGTACAGATCCAATGTTGCCAGTATGTGTTCCTATTCTAGAGGTTCTAAGGCATCTTCAGGAAAAGGTTTCGGAATATAATCGTTGTCCTCAATAGATCTTTCTAAGACGCATTCCTCTCTTTTTAAGCTCCCACAATGTGAAGCTCCGCACATCCATAGCTCTTTTTGTTGTCCTAACCATGCTGGGAGTTTCGAACCTGCCAATGTAGCTGAATCAAACTCTTCCACTGGTGTCTGGTTCACATCCTTGTAATTATGGTCTTTCAAGTGAATTTTGGTTGTTGTCTCACCATGTCTGAGGTATATGTGGTCGTAACCCCAATCCTGGACCATCTTTAATTGTCTCATGAATGGTCTTCCCAAGATAATCTCGTAATTGTTCTTTTTGTCGAAATCGACTATTGCAAATGTATGTTCATACTCGATTCCGCATGAGGTGACAATTACTTTTTCTAAGAGTCCTAGAGGCTTCTCCATGAACCCATCTGCCAATTTCTGGTAGCTCTCAAAGGTGGTTTTTCCCATTTTTTCCAGATTTCCTTGGTGGCGATAGCGACTCCTGCTCCACTGTCAAGAATAGCTTTGGAAACTACTCCTTGGAATTCTACTGGTAGCGTGGTGTTTCCATCTTCTCCCTCGCAATACTCTCCAACCTTGTTTAAAGGTACTGGCCTAGTGTTTAGTTGAGGCTGGTCCAATTCTCTGATCCCTTCCTGAAGCTTCGAGGTGGTCCACATGTTTGGTCGTAACCTTAGGAGTTCGGCTAATATGATTGTGCATGCCACCGAGGTGGACAATAACTCAATCAGCCCTTGTGAATCCATCACTTTGTTAGAAGAAAGTATTTGAGATGAGATTGCTCTCACCTCAGACTTGGCTCCATACTCTCCTAGGTAAGAGGGTAGAGTTTTCATCTGTTGTATTTGGCACTATGATAGGCTCTCCCCTAGACTCATAGGCATTCGTGAGTCTTTCCTTCGTTTCTACTTGTTCCTCTAAAGCTGGTTTAATAGGGGTGGGAGCTGGTACTTCATGCCAATTTGCAGGTTTACCAAGCGGGTTTTCTATCAAAGATTGAGCTGTTTTGATCATCTTTCTACACATTTCCAACCTCTGTTTTTCTATTTTAGCATATGGATAAGTCATCCATCTTTGCTCTTGGGTTTGGTTCTTTTTGAGTCTCGCCTCGTAGGCTTTTAAAGTTGCATCTAACTGCTCATTTACCTTGTCTGCCAGTACTGATCCTCCTGATCCTGCACTTTTGGGCTCTGCTATTTCCTTGGGTGCTATGGTTGTCGTAGTGTGCGAGCTTAGGCTAGCTAGATCCTCTAACCGCTCTAATCTATCCATTGTGTGTTTTAACTCCTCAGATAGAGCCGTTTGCTCTCGTTCTTTCCTGGCTTTATTACGTGCCTTTCAAGCTTTCCAAGTGCTTCTGTGATTTTTTGTTTCTGAACTTGGGGCATCGGTTTTTGGCTCTTCAATTATGGGTTTGTTTGTCATTCTTTGAGCTTGGGCTCGTGTCACTGCTTGAATAGGTATGATTGTCTCATTTTCTGACCCTCCACTGGAAGGCACTGCTTCCAGCATGTCCATGGTAGTTTTTGCCCTTTGCTTGGGTTCTTAGGGCAATCAGGAATCAAATGAGTAACTCCACACTCGATGCAATATGCGTTGACTCTAATGATTTCATCATGAGGACAGTCTCTTAGCCAATGGTCTCCGCCACACTTGTAGCAGGGTCCTTTAGGTTGTGGAGGTGCTCCTTGAGCTCCTCTTTGTTGGTATGCATGTCTCTGACCGCCCATGCCTTCGTTGGCTATGAACAAAAATGTTCGTTCATCCAAGCTATATCTTCCTTCTCTTGTTGCTTGTGCAGCTGTTGGTGGTCCTACACTTCCCATCATGCTCCAAGGTTCTGGCGTTGGGGGTTCTTCCGATGGATAATAGACAAGATTTGCAGCATATCCATTGGAATCTTCATAATATGCATGCATAGGCACCAAAGCCTTCTCCTCTGGTTCATTTACTGTTGGTGTGTATCTTATGCCGACTGGTCGTAATCCTGGTAGGGATGGTTGCTGCCCCAACACTGGTTGTGGTCTTTCTACACCTACATGTCCTGGTAGGTTGCCTGTTTGATACTTCGGCATCGGTGGAAGTTGAGGAGATGCTACCTGAGCGTGGGGAGCATAAGGTCGTTCTCTCACATATCCCTTGTTATAATAACATTCCTCCGTCACATGGTTTGTCCATTTTTTTTCAATAGCACATCACTTTGGCTGTTTAGCCTGAGGTTTGGCATACAGGTTAATCTTTTTTAGCACTTCCTCTACAAGCTGCTCCTGGCTTACAACTACTTCTCCTTTCGGTGCTGTCTTAGCGGACTTGCTTCCACTTTGTTGTGAGAATGAATCATCGTCAAGATCCTTGAATTCACCCTCCTTGTAGACCACACAATTGTCTACAAGGTAAAGAGCCTCCTTAGTTAACTCATTTAACGTCGTGCTCCTTTTCATATGTAAGTCCTTCTGGAGATCTGCATTTCTTAGTCCTTGGATAAATATAAGCATAAGTCTGGACTGAGTTGGCAGTTCTTCCACATGACAGAACTCAACATATCTTTTTAGTCGTAGGACTGCCTTTCGCACAGATCCCCCGTCTTTCTGTTTGAATTTATGGATTTGTGAGACTGTATTATGAGCTATCTCCCTTTGTGAGAATTCCTCGATAAACTCGTCAAACACCTCCTCCATAGACTCAAAGTCTCTACGCTCCACAGAGTCAAACCAAGTAGCAGCGTCATCCTCTAGGGTTAGTCAAAACCCTACAAATTGGGTAGGGAAGTCTAACACCTCTTCCACTCTAATTACACGCACAAAGACTGCTACATGATCTCTCGGATCCCTGTTTCCCGTGTATTTCTTGTTTACCCATTTTTGCACTTGAGAAGGTCTAATTCTACGATGGTCTAAAAATCTCATCATTGGATCTCCACGTACTAATCGATATACCTCCTCTGGTCTTCTGTAGTAGGATGGTTCCTCTCCCAATGGTGCTCCTAAGCCATAATTTCTAACAGTTCTTGCAAGAGATGGTTCATCTCTTCAAACTCGTTCTATGGGTGGTCTTCCAGGCTCTGTTGACCCTTGAGTTTTTGGCTTACTCTCTCCTTGATACCGTGAATAGAGTGGTGGTTCTTGTAAATCCCTTAGCCCTTGTGTGGCTTGATAACCATCTCGGTTTCGGTCTTTGCTCTAGTGTTGCACTCTATCGAAGCCATTCCTGCAATGATGGCTGAGTTGCTGGTTGGTCTTGGTTGTTGAATGTCTGCGGTCGGATAGAATGTGAGGTCGCATCATACTCCTCTGAAAAGGGATTTTTCGACTTGCTAGGGGTGTAGGTGGCTCTTGGCACTTCATTGGGGGCTTATGTTGAAGCTCTTGGAACTGTTGCCTTTTCTAACTGCTTTGGGAAAATACGTTGGTATTCTCGCCCGTACCTATCAACAAAAACGATATTCTTCCCCATAGAAATTTCATAAGAGAATAAGTAAAGAACCTTATCTTTGCTTAACTCGTTTGGGTATGGTTCTTTGCAACTAAAGTAAGAGAGTATTCCCTTGCTCTCATGTTTGTAAATCCCCACATTCTCATTATAAGTTGAAACCCTGGTTGTTTTCTTATCATACATAAAAAGCGCTCCAGGTCGCGATCAATGTTTGGAGGCGGTTCTTGAGTTTCTGAAACCATTTTCCCCTTCGCCACGTTATCTCCATATCTATTGTAATCCTCAGGGTTACTAACTATCAGATAGTGGTTCCCCTTTTCGTCTCGTAATCTATCTCCATCATCATAGACTCGAATTATCTCCAGTCTCTGAGCCGGCCTTTCTTCAATACAAATACACTTGCGTCCTCGATAGTCAAAATAAACTAGGGGTTCCCTCGAGTTTGTCCCTTCTAAGAAGATCACAGCGAACTTGGAATCATTCAAAGGATTTAGGGAGGTGCTTCCTCTTGGCATTGGTCCATCATAGGTGAAACCTCCTGGCTGTTGACTACCCATCATGAAGAAGGATTTGTCTGATGAAGTGTCAGCATCACTACCCTCCTCAATAATCGATGCTAGTGGATCTCGCCTTGCTTGAGTTACACTTTCCTCGGTGGACTCTAAGCTACCTTGGTCACCTGCCACCTTTTGGTCTCTAAAAATGTATCTTCCTGATCTTAAATTCATCAAACTTAGCAATGCAATTTATTACAAATCCAACCACTCACCTGGCAAAGGATTAGTCTCCGCACAATTTCTTGCTTTGCTGCTGAATATACCGGTACACAAGCGTTTAATTTCGGCAATCGAATCAAAGCATTTAACCACTAGAGGTGATCTTAGTAATGATTGGTATAACTGGAGAGTTAACCTCAACCACTACTATATTTTATACACCGATGATGTTCTGGATTAGGTATGCTAATCTGGAACTGTACTTCCCTCGGATGTTGGTCAAATTACCTGAAAAGTCTGAATTCTGTCTTTGCTCCGCCAAAAGGTCAAACAAGGTCCAAATTCACTTCTGAAAGGAGTTCTGGAACCCTTAAGTCAAATGGAACCTCACTGTATAAGCTCAATCAAATTTTCTCTTCACTAAGCCCCAGTAGACATCCTACGCGTTCTTTGATGATATTATCATCTACTCTAATTCATTGGAGGAACACAAGCAACACCTCCAGGTAATATTTCAAGTTTTAAGAGAGAATAAACTCTATGTTAATCGAAAGAAAAGTGAATTTTTCTTGCAAGAGATTCAGTATTTAGGTCATATTATCTCTCAAGATGGCATCCAAATGGATCCATCTAAGTTAGAGGTAATAAATGGATGGCCTAAACCAAGGAATCTTCATGAACTAAGAAGCTTTATAGGTATGTGTGCATACTATAGACGCTTCATAGAAAAGTTCTCACAAATTGCGGGACCATTACATGACCTAACAAATAAAAGAGTTAGGTATATATGGTCTGCTAAGGAGAACAATGCTTTCGAAAATCTTAAAGAAAAGCTTATCTCTCAACATGTGCTTACACTACCGGACCTCTCAAAACCATTTGAGGTCCAATGTGATGCTTGTGGTGATTGCCTTGGAGCTGTTTTGCTCCAAGAAGGGCATGCCATAGGCTATGAGAGTCGAAGGCTCGACCCTGTTGATCAAGCTCTAGGCATATATGAAAAGGAACTCCTTGCAGTTCTACATGCCTTAGACTCATGGAAGCACTATTTATTGGGGACTCCTTTCATTCTACGAACGGATCACCAAAGTCTTAAGTACTTCATGAAGCAAACCAAGCTCTCCGACAAACAAATGAGGTGGGCAAATTTCCTTTCGCAATTTCATTTTCATATTGCTCACATTGCTGGCAAGCATAATCAAGTAGTTGATGCACTCTCAAGACGGCCGAGAGTGAATGCGGTTTCCATAGCAACTCACAATGATCTATCTTCAATGATAGATGAGTATGCCATTGATCCCGATTTTAGAGATGTGATTTCAGCCCTTGCATTGGGGAAGAAAGAAGAACCATTTACCTTATAAGATGGTTATCTTCTCTATGGCAATAGACTATGCGTTATTAACTCACTACGTGAGAAAGTAATGTATGAATCTCATGCTCCACCTTATGCGGGGCATAGAGGGATTCAGTCTACCTTAAAGGGAATTGAAACATATTTCTATTGGCCTACCATGAAAGTGAACATAAAAGAGTATGTTTCTAAATGTGTGGTATGCCAAAAGACAAAATTTGATAGAGGGAAGCAACTTGGATTGCTTCAACCCTTTCCAATCCCTAATTCACCATGGGAGATCATATCCATGGATTTTATCTTTGGATTGCCTAAGTTTATCCATGAGAATACGGGAATATGGACGATAGTAGACAGGTTCAGTAAACAAGCTCATTTTATACCTGTCAAAAAGACTATCAAAGCCCATCAAATGGCAATCCTCTTCATTTCACAAATTTTCAAGTACCATAGCTTGCCAATGTCCATAGTGTCGGATAGAGATCCTAGAATGACCAGTAATTTTTGGAAGGGTCTCTTTGAGAATTTAGGGACAAAGCTAAACTTCTCTTCGGCCTATCATCCACAAACGGATGGCCAAAGTGAAATAGCTAACCTAACCATTCTCGATCTACTAAAAGCCTATGTAACGGACGTAGATCAAAGATCCCAATGGGAGAAGTACTTACCCTTAGTGGAGTATGCTTACAATAACACTGTACATACTTCCACGGGAAAAGCACCTTTCGAGGTAATTGAGGGAAGATCAAAAAGTCCCTTGCTACTTAAAGTACATGGGAAGATCTTCGCTGCAGATGAGTAGAGCCGAGACCTACAAGAATCTTTCCAAAAGATTAAGGATGCTATCTCTATCTCACAGCAAAGGCAAAAGGCTGCTGGTGACAAGCACAGAAGAGCCCAAGCCTTTAAAGAAAATGATTGGGTCTTGTTAAAGTTTCCCAAGGCTCAATTAAGGCACACGACGGGCAAGAATCCTACGGGCCACCAAAAGTACTATGCTAAACTAGCAAAAAGGTACTATGGTCCCTTTCAGATTCTTTGGCCAATCAATGAGATGGCCTATCAACTCAAGTTGCCCAATCATTGGCTCATACACAATGCTTTTCATGTGAGCCTATTAAAGCCTTACAAAGGAGAACCACCTCAAGAAGTAACTATTGAAGACCCACTGGAGATCGAGGACCAAGAGGAGGTGCTGCAACCCGAGTCCATTCTCCGACATGAAGATAAGGTACTAAGAGGCGTTAAGACTATCTGACAATATCTTATTAAGTTTAAGAATTATCCTTTTGAAGATGCTAGATGGATGCAAGGCATACAATTAAAGGATAACCTAAACCTTGTCAATGCTTACAATGCTTCCCAAGAGTAAGCAAATGTACAAAATGTTAAAAATGAACAAAGTTTTTGTCTTATAAGACTCTCTTTTTCTTTATTGTGCACAAAAATGAAGTAGTATGCATGCTTAGATCAAGTTTGCGGAGACGACGTCTCCCAAACACCAAGTAGAGCTTGTCACTCTACTATGGAAGACTGATAGGACTAATGTGCAGACATGCTTGCGGCAGCCTAAGGCTCTCAAGCGCCAAATGGACTAGTCATCCATTGTGGAATGATGTCGTAGGGTAACATAGGGATCCTCTACCCGCTAAGAAAAGGACTCATGAATATGCTTGATCTTCTCTACACCATAGTCGAGGACAACTATGATTTCAAGAGAGAGGTAATGTCATAATAATCAATATCTAATTCTCCTAAATGATTTTCTCATATTAAACTGATCACTTAATGTGGGGAAGTTCCAGGGGAGAAAGGCTAGAATATTGGTTAAGCTAGCAGACCGGCCACAGTAGGGATCCAAAGGGGGGGCCATCTGCAAAAGATCCATGTGCAACAATGGGCTAAAAAGACCCTAAGGTTCAGCCCATTAAGACTTCCAAAATGCTAAGGTTCCAAAATTCAAAGGTTGTGTCCAAAGGGTTAAAGCTTAGGGGGAGTTGGATGCTTTGTGTGCTCTCCAAAGTCAATGCATATCCCTACATGGGAGGGGGCGAGCCCTTCTTCTAGGGGATGAGAGAGAAATTCACACACACACACACACACACACACACACACACACACACACACACACACACACACACACACACACACACACACACACACACACAGGCTCCCTTTACACAAAGGGAATGAGGGACACATGTCAACTCCCTAGGCCAGATGCCCACAAGGTGTGCCCAGTTTCTATTGGATGACCCTTGAAGTGGACCAATGAGAATTAAGCTAGAGTAAATCTAGTTTAATTAATTTAAAAACATTTAATAAAAGAAACCAATGAGAATTAAGTCTCCTAGAAGACTATTGGGCAGTCTCCCAAGGGGTCCAATGAGCATTTAGGAGCCCAATGGCTTGCCTGATTCCTATTGGCCAGGAGGCAAAGGGGTCCAATGAGAGTTTAGTTTAATTATTTAATTACCTAAAACTCTCACAAAAGCGGAAAGGGGGACACATGTCAAAAGGCTATCACTTATGCTGCTTAATTGTGATTGTGACTTGGGGAGGGCCAATGAGGCTGGAGCAAGAGCAAATAGCAAGGGGGCTCGCCCAAGAGAGAGAGAGGGGGCTGATTTTTGCAAGGAATTATCACACACACACTCACACAAGCTCATGTGTGAAGAAAGAGAAGACTATCTCTTCCCAAGCTTTAATGGAGAACTCATCACCTACTCCAAGCTTGTGAGATAGAAGCCTACATCAACACTCTCTTGGCATGTGGATGCAAATCCAACCAAGAGCCAAGATTCAATGCATGCTCATCTCCTCTACCAAGCTAATTACTAAGCTAAGCTATGCTAATATGAGTGATTATGTGAGGAGATGTACATCTTTCTCGTAAGATACTCCTTCTTCCTCTCAATCTACTCTCATACCCTGCTAGCTCTCACCATCTTCGAAGGTGTGTGAGGTCTTGGGTTTGAGAACGGGGATAATTCAAGTTGTGTTTGCTAAGTGTTTGCTTAGTGCATGAAGCTTTCATCTTCATTGCACTAGCTAGTCTTGAAGGAACACAAAGAATTGTATTGTACAATGTCTCTCTTGATGGGAGAAACCATAATACAAAGCCTTTTGGAGGGGGGACCGGCTCCATGCAAATCCTATCCTCAACTGTTTTCATTAGCTTAATTTCTCTCTCTTTTGAAAGTATTGTCGATGCTATCTAACTAGGTGTTATGCTTTTTGTTGCTCTCTCCACCCAAGCACTCTTGTAATTCTCATTAGGAATCTATTCTAATGAAATGCCCACTATGTTCATGCTCATTTCCGCTACACACAAGTTATTAGGACATTAAATGTTACATAACATGCATAAAAGCAATATCTCGTCTCGATTTCTTTTATATAGCCTTCCAGCTAGTAATTACTAGCCTTCCAGCTAGTAATTGATACATAGCCGATTGCTCGATTAAATCAATTGTGATAGGAAGTGGTGAATCCACTTGAACTATTGTCATTAATGACACAAATTTTTCCGACCATCTAGGTATCATTTCCACGGAGAACAAATAGGCATCTGGTAGATCATCGTCTACCCCTTTAGGTGATTCCTCTGAAACAATCCTTGGCAAATGATCTGCTCGTTGGTGTGTAGTGCCTTTTTTTACGACCACACTAAAATCAAATTCAAGAAGAATGATGAACCATCTCACTATTCTCCCTGTGCTGCATGGCTTGTTGACCAAATATAACAAGGCTTGGTGGTCCACAAAGAACACAAACTTGTTGGCTAGTAGGTAATGTCTATACTTTTTAACGGCATAGATCATTCCTAGTCCTTCCCTTTCAGTGGTGGTGTAATTCTTTTCTGCCATGTTCAATTGTCGACTAGCATAAGAAATAGGAAAGTCAATTTTCCCATCTCCTAGTTAGGCTAGTGTACAACCAATAGCAAAGTTTGAAGCATCTACATGTACGTGGAATACCTTATCCCAATCGGGTGCTTTCAATATTGGAGCTGAGGTGAGAGCTTGCTTAAGGTTCATGAAGGATTCGTCACATGCCTCGGTCCATTCAAAGTGCGTAATCAAGCTATACATGGGTTTTCTAATTATAGCGTACATGTAGATGAAGCGTCGGTAATATCCACAATGTCCCATGAAGGCTTGTACCCCCTTGACTGTTGTTGGTCTAGGCAATTCAGCAATGACATGAATCTTTTCAATATCGGTAGCTATGCCATCTTTAGACACTATATGTCCAAGAATTTTTCCTTGTCTTCCCATGAATGTGCACTTTTCAGGATTTAAGAAAATCCTATAAAGTCTACATTTATTGAATATCTTTTTGAGGTATTCAAAATGATCAGCCCGGATTGATGAATGTACGTATAGATCATCCATGTATACTTCTAAGAATTTCCGAAGATAATCTTTGAAAGCATGGCTCATCAATCTCTGAAATGTGGCTAGAGCATTAGTTAACCCAAACGGCATAACCCGATAGGCAAATATACCCCATTCTGTCGCAAAAGCAGTTTCATGCTGATCTTTTGGGTCAACCAAAAGTTGATTGTATCCCGAAAAACCATCTAAGAAGCTGTAGGCTTCTTTTCCTACCACTCGTTCTAAAACATGCTCAGTTATCGGAAGAGGAAGGTTGTCTCTAATGGTAGCTGCATTCACTTTTTTGAGATTAACACACACACGTAATTTCCCATTCTTCTGAGGTACTACCACAATTGGAGACACCCAATCTGTGTGTTCAATTTCGTAAATGAATTCGGCTTCCTTCAGTTTTTTAATCTCTTCTTTGATCTTCCTGGCAAATGTTTCGTTATAAGTGTATGGTGTCTGTCTACTTGGTTTTGCATCATCTCTCATGGGTATAATATGTTGACAGATTTCTGGATCAACACCCTTGAGATCCTTGTAAGACCAAGCGAAGATATCCCGGTATTCCTTTAACAAGCTCAGTAAAATCTTTTCTTCTTCTTTTGTTAGGTCATTTGCAATGTAAGTCGGTCTAGGCTCTTCTCCTGGTTCAGCCAAGTCTACCCCTTTAGCATTTTCAGGTCCTTCGTAAGACTCACCTTGTTTCCGTAGTTCCCTAACAGGTTGTTCGATTATGATTTTCCGATCTTGGAGAGTATACTTTTTGTAATGGGATGGAACATGCATTACATCCTTACCATCCTCTTCCGTGGTTTCCATTTTGGTTGTGTATATCTCCTTTAGAGCTTCTTTCAACTCTTGATGTTTCTTTTTCCGCTCGACTCTGGTCATGAGTGGTTTTTTATCTTGATGTTCTTAGTGAGTACCCTTCCTTGCTTTTCTCGATGTCTGAGACATTTATAGTTTTTGTTTGAAGGATATCTGCCCGTTATTTTGTCCTTGACACAATCATTAGCATCTATCTGCATTAAAAATTGTGTTTTACTGAAGACTGATGGCATAGGTTGTGCTTTCATGATATTGGTGTCTCTCTTTAGTCTATACTATCTTTGTCTTCTGGATTTCTGGTTTGGAAAGTCAAAAAACTTTTCCTCCCCTCCCTTTAAGAGTAATTGAGCTCTCATATGCTCTTTTTCTGACCCCGAATCTTGTGAGGTAGCTGAGTGTTCATCTAACTCATCAGTTGCATCGTAATAGAGGTCATAAAAGACTTGTTGAGCTTTCATCAAGTCCTTTGTTTCCTCATCTTTGTTTTCAATGTTAAGGACTAACATCATTTGGATGGGAATTATGTCGTAGCCATCCTCATTGCAAAATTGAGTAGGCATAGACGTATTCACACATACATCCATTGTCACTAAAATTTGAGTCCACTCGAATGGTTCGAATAAATGCTCTGGAAAGGGTTCAGCCATGTGGGCTTCATCTGTACAGTCCCTTTCTAGGATACATTCCTCTCGTCTTAAGCTTCCATTTTCTGAAGCTCCGCACATCCAAATAGGAGTGTCTTTGTTTAACCAAGATGGGAGTTTAGTTTCAGCCGAAGAGACTAAATCAAACTCTTGGATGGGTGTTTTCAAGACATCTCTATAGGTGTGATCTTTTAGATTGACTCTTGTTATAGATCCCACCTGCTTCAAGTACAGATAGTTGTTTCTCCAATCTTGGATAAGCTGTACCTGTCGCATGAAAGGTCTTCCCAATATGATTTCATAGTTGAGTTTTTTCCCAAAGTCTACTATGGCAAAAGTGTGTTGATATTCAATTCCACAGGAGTTGACTATCACTTTTTCTAGTAGCCCTAATGGTCTCTCAATGTGTTCGTCACCCAACTGCAATTTCATTCGCGTTTGTATAATGGCTGGTTGTCCCTAGGATTCCCATACTGCTTTAGTGGCTATGGCTATGCCAACCCCACTATCCAGTATTGCCATGGTTTCAATGTCATTATATTTCATTGAGAGGGTAGTGTTTCCTTCTTCCCCTTCATAATATTCTCCGACCTTGTTCATAGGAACTGATTGAATCTCTTTGTTTTCCATTTCATTTTTCAATTCTCCCAAATTCTTAGAGATTAACCCCGTTATCCCCACCTTCTCTAAGGTTTTCTGTAAATCATTCCATAAGTATGGCCTGATTTTCAACAGTTCTCCCAAAGTAAGAGTGCATTGGATAGGTGTAGACATGATTGAATGAATGTTGTCTACTTCTAGGGTCTGTTTGGCTGTTTTTACTTGAGTGGTCTTGTAAATGATAGATTCATCTTCATTATCTCCCAAGTAAGAAGGTAATGTTTTTAATGTCAATGGTTTAGATATTCCTGAAGCCTCCAATCCGCAATCCCCGTACAAGGATTGTAAATCCATGTTCATATCAGATGGTAGGTTATCCAACCAAAATTCCTCTATAGGAGCTGACTTCAAAGTTAGGCTCCCATCATTGATCTCTCTTACCTTTTCCCATAAGTGTCTTGGCGAGTCTTCCTCTACGAATGGAATTCCGTCTAAGACATCTTCGCCGGCACCATGAGCTTTGGTTCATTTGTTTCAAGGTGGGGTTCTGCCACCACATCGGATTTTGCTTTCGTTTCTTCTACCGCAAGCTCTTCCGGTTTTGCAATATTTTCAAGCTTGGGTTTTTGTTTATCCAACATTTCTTGCGTGATTCTTACAAAGTTTTGATAAGCCTGCAAATTTGCTGCTTCCATGTCTAGAGATGGATAGTTTTTCCATTTGTTTTCCATGTTTTGGCCTGCTTTAAGTCCTGCTTTGTAAGCTTCCAAGGCAGCATTAATAGGCTCAAAACTTTTATCAACAGAATGGATCCTCCAGATTTCACGATTGTTTCTTTGAATTCACTGCCAGTTTCTTTCAACTTTTCCTGGGCTAGCATTTTTGCTTTCTCTTCGTTTTCAACCCGTTGTTTTTGTTTTCTCATCTCATATCTTTTGCTTCTGCTCCTTTTGATTCTTTGAGAAGAAACTTTCGTGTTCTTTGAATCATCAGAGGAATTGTGTTTCTTTTTCTTTGCCTGGGCTCTAGTGATTACCTTGATTGGAACAATCGGTTCGCTCTCTGATGAGCTACTAGGCATTACTTGGACTACGTTTACAACAGTTTTTCCCTTGTTCAAAGGATTCTTAGGACAATCTTCCGAAAAGTGTCCTCCCTTTTTGCAGCATTGTTGGTTTGAGGTATTTGTCAGGCTCTGGACATTCATTCTTCCAATGGTCATCAGCACCACAGCTATGACAGTTTCATGTTCTGGGTTTCATCATGGGTCTTCCCATGGGAGGTCTGACACCTTGATTAGCTACATAATAATACATTGGTGGAGCATAAGTCATGGTTTCCTCCATTGGTGATGGATGTGGACTATACCAATCTCCCTCTACCATTACTGTAGATGGACTAGGCTCTGCATAGGGTGTAACAGGCACTAATGCTTGTTCATCTATGACTCCTTCTGAGTGCATGTACTTCACAGGCACCGCATTATGTCCTGGATATGGAGGTTCTTGTCCCAACACAGGTTGAGGTCTTTCCATACCCATTCGTGGTCTTTGAGCTTGGGCCATATTAGGCTGATATCTGTAGATGGGTTGTCCCTGGGGCCTCATGGATATGTACTGAACATTCCCATCATACTTTGGTCTGAAGTAGCACTCGTGGGTCTCATGGTTGGTCCATTTACCCTCAATTGCACACCATTTTTGTGGCCTAATTGATTGTCCTTGTGGAGGTATTCCTTGTCCTGGTCCTCTCATAGGTGCTTTTTGCATATTGTTCATCATGTCATTCATCCTTTTTAGCATATCTTCTATGGCTGAGAGTGGTGCCACAACAGCCGTTCCCACTATGTTGATTTTGTGGATGCTGTCTTCTCGATTTGGTTATCCTTAGGGACATCCTGGTCATTGAAGATCTCGCAATTGTCTCCTAGGTCAATAGCATAAGACACACATGCTTCTAGGGTTGTATGCTTTTTACTATAGAGTATAGCATGAAGCTCTTTGTTTAGCAGTCCCTCCAGAAACAATGATACCAGTCGTTCTTCTGCAGGTAGCTCCATCTTTGGGCATCTGGCAATGTATTGTTTCATTCGAGTTGCAGAATCCCTAACAAACTTACCATGTTTCTGTTTAAAGCTGTATATTTGAGCTACCGTATTATGTTTAATCCTCGTTTTGGAACAAGCAGCTACAAATCCTTGAGCTAATGTGTTCAAGTCCATGATTGACCTTGGTGGAATGTTTTGGAACCATGTCAAATCTTTTCCTTCTAATGTCATTCCAAACCCCTCGAATTGAGTATGGAAATCGAATATACGCTCTGCTCTTAGCACTTGCTTAAAGCTTGCTAAGTGGTCATATGGATCCCTTAATCCACTGTATTTTCTAACCCATTTTTGAAAATCAGCTCATCTGACACGTCTATTTGGTTCAAATCGAGGTCTTCTGGGAGTTGGTCTTGTTCCGAGTCCTTCAAACCTGTCTGTTGGAAATAGTGACTCATGTAACCCTAGACTGGCCTTAGTGTCACCCGGTTTTCTACGTGATGAGGTGGTTTCTGGTTCTTCACATTACTCTCACATGATCTCTCACGATGTTCATCTCTTGGAGTGGTTTCTGGTCCTTGACCCAATATCCAATCCCGTATGGAATACCCTTGGTATTTGGTTTGTTCCACCTCCTCAGGAGTCATCATAACAAAATTGTTGTTATAACAATCCCTAAACAGGTAAGTTGGTAGGTTCGCAGATCCCTTATCTTTGATCTTGAAGATATAGATGATCTTCATGGCCATTAATTGTCCTGGTCTAGCATGAGAAGTCCACAAAAGATCTTTTATGTTTCTATCTTCCCAACAATAGACTCCGATCTTAGGATTATCCGTACTAAACCGTTTCAAAGGCTTTTTGCTGACATATCTAGGATTATAGTGTTTACTTCTAACCCCCATTTGTCTACCACATTAGGATTTTTGACTTGTACATATTGAGTTCCGTTTCGATCCATGTACATTTTTCCTTGTTTGTTTGCCCTAACCTCTTCTTTGAACTCAATACCATGGTCATCAATACGAATAGCATACTCTTCTTTAGGATCCAAGTAAACCTGGGCTCCATGACGGTTGGTCTTGTAAAAAGAGAGTATATGCTTATAGCGCATTGTCGTTCCGGTTTTCGAGTGAGTTGAGTAAGAAGACATTTCGGATGTTGAATCTAAAAAAGTGTATGAGACTTCTTCAGGTATTGTGTGCAAGGAGTTGCCTTGATTCACGCTTTCTTCGTGGATACTCTACTGGTGGTTTCTCTGAATAGACCTTCATTTCCTAGTACACGACCAGATCTAAGGTTCATATAGACTTATGAAGCCCTGGATAGAGTACTCACCTTGGATTGACTTGTCGTCAATTTCCATTCGATTCAATTGCAACTTTTTGTCAAGCCACTGATTTCTCGTCTGCAACCTGATTCCTGTACAAAATTAATCAAATTAGCTATTTTTGTATAAGGACAGTAGAGCTCTTGAGAACTCTCATGATTGGACTCTGTATATCACTTCAATTCGTGCTATGGAAGTCAAAATTTTGACTTTCAGATTCAGCTTAGCAAAATCAAAGGTCTAATCCGCAACCTGTAAACTGAGTGTATCTGTACCAATTTTGATCCGATTCAACCCAAAATTGTCCTATGGCCTTATTTTATGCTGGTCTAACACTGTATAAGCCCAGAAGTCAAAATTGAAGTCTCTGGATAACAGAAGTAAATAATCACGATTATTTACTTTTGTCAAGTTCTGGCACTTTTTGGATTGATTTGGCAAGTATACAACTTGTTTAAACCCTTGGACAAGTTTCAACAAGTTTGGACATCAAGTGTACCTACTGTTCCGTGTCCGCAGACTCTGATTTCGAGAATCTGGCTTAAGTCTCACTTTTGTGGTCCAAATTTCACCAAAATTGATTTGTGGGGTCTACTTGATGTGCTTGACTTTGTGGTATACTCAAATTTGTAAAATCACCAAGTTTTGAAGTAGATGTAAATAATCACGATTATTTACTTCTGACAAATTTTTGTAAATTTTTACCCCAACTTTGACACAGATCTGTTAAGCACCTTAAGTTAAGGTCACTAGCCAAGTTTCATCAAGTTTGAACAAAATTTTGGTCAAATGGTCATCAATTATTTGCCCACAGACTAACTTTGCAATTTTAGTCACAATTTTCAATCCAGTGATTCAATTCTTACCAAATTTGGTTTGTGGGCTTATTACAACATGGTAAAGCTAGTGGTATGCCAACTTGGTCAAAAAAGTTCAAAAACAGAGCAGATGTAAATAATCACGATTATTTACATTTGACAAAATTTTACAAGTTTTTGGTCAACTAAGCATGTACACATGTTTATCACATCAATATAAGCCTATGGATCAATTTTTAACAAGTTTGGATAAATTTTTACCCAATTTACAAGCAAGATTCAAAAAGTAAGTACAAACTTTAGTTTTTACCCAGTTTTTTGCCAGTTTAGTGATCCAAATATTTTGGGCCTTTACAAAAGTTGTTTGTACACATGCAATGAGTCAATGGTATGAACCTTGGCCAATATAGAGTGAAAAGTTAATAATCGTGATTATTAACTTGAAGCTTGAAATGAGCACTTTTTTACAATTTTCTCAAAGACATTCTTTTTATGATGTTTTTTAAGCCTATAAATCAATCAAAACTTAATTTGGCCTAAAATATCAAGAAAAAGTAAATAATCTAAGTTTTGGTCAACTTCTTGAAACTTTTACCTCAAAGTGTCTTTGAGCTTACCCACTAATTTGGACAACTCTTAGGCTTACTTTCCAGTTGGATTGAGTGAATTCGAGTCTTTTCAAGCTATTTCTAGCCCTAGACCTGAAATTCTGCAACTTTACATAACAACTCACACTCGATTCTTTCAGAGAGAGCAATGTTATGAAATCCACCTTGGATCTTACTTACCCTACTCCTAGTTTCTCATGCAGTAGGGTTGTGGAAAGTATCCACAAACACTCGTTTTCTTATGTTTTTTATGTTTTTCAGAGTCTTGATCTTAAGACTTGTCTCGTCTACCAATCATTCTCCAAATCTTAATCTAAATCTACAATCCTACAGTCCTAAAGGCACTTAGCAAGTACGATTACTTCCAAGCTACCTCTACACAACAAAAGACGACACTCTTAAGCTATGTGGTTTCTAAAAGAAAGTTTTGAACTCTATGCAAACCTAGAGGAAGTTAAAGGACAATTACACAAAACGCTTGTGTTTTTCCCTAGTTTAGGTCTCTTCGATCCCCGGTAGCGACACCAAATGTGGGACGCATGTCTAACCTCACCATCCTATCTTATTGCAGTATTAGCAAGAACCACGATTAATTTGTCAAACCATGGGATGAAGCTGACTCGACTAGTGCATAGAGGCTACAAAAGGTTGTCAATTTCTCGAAAAACAACTAAAAACTCGCATCTAACTCAAGTTACACTCAAGTGACTGAAATCACCAAAAGCCAATCGCTCATCGGCAAACAATTCACATCCGTTACAGCATCAAATGACATCCAAACGTAACGAAACTTTTAGGACAAGTTTATAAGACCTAAGCACACATGCCTATGGCCTCAAACCCCACTTTAGGTCAAGCTCCAAAATCGCGATTATTAACAACAGTGAATTTTTGACCTAGTCGTTTTCGACCCAGAATGCATCTAAATGCTTAGCAATGATGTCCCAACACCCCGCCTATGCTTAGTTTTTTGTTTAAAAGTGCAAATTCGTAGTTATGATGAAATTAGGCCGCGGGACGACGTACATGACATCTTGTATAAAGCTGCATGTAGCTAGTGGACCGAGCTTGTGATATGGCATGCATTACAAAGTTCCCGTGCGTGACTACAAACTAGGGGTAGTTGGGCAAGATCACTGAGCAAGAGAACACATTTGTTGTTGAAGGGATCTGCCAATTTATTGCTTCTTACATTGATATTTTGTCTTACGCAATAAGGCCAAAAGTCGTTTGGGTTAACGTGGATAACTCGTCTATAATTATAATATCTGTCTCTTTTATGTCCGAATATCACTCATCAGTCTCATGAAAAGAGAGAGGATACTGTTGATTCATGATTGATATCTTGAACTGATAATGGACTGTAGATACAATGTTGCTAAGCCTTGTTGTTGCCGCTCCAATGACAAAGTGCCCAACAATAATACAGAAGTGAGGGCAACAAGAGTGTCTATTTCATTTATCTATTGACCTTGTTTATTGCTATATATGTGAGGTATGCTATCGTGTAGCAGAGACATATTTCTAGATTGTGAGTGGTCACATTGCATGCTCCAATCTTTATACAATGCAGTGATTTCAAACCACGACCTAGCATATGGACGGTAAGCTAATTTCAAGGTGGCTGCAGTTTTCTCTTTAGCTTATTGATGCTTGGATTGTAATCTTCTAGGTCTTGAGAACTTCATATTCATACCTAGTACGAGAGAAACCAGGACATATATAGTATGGCATCAATTATTTAGACACCTAGTATGGTACAAATTATTTAGAGCTAAAGTAAAGATGCACAAGGTGAATTTACTACTCTGATACACCACATGCATTCACTACTTGTGTATTCACTACTGTAATACACACACATACATTTGGCAATCAACTGTATGCAAAAAGTTGTGTGTGTAACTCACGTGCAGATGCTGATCGACATTGAGTGTATAGTTCTCAAAACAAGATCCAAATAAACCAAAGCAAAGGAAGTAATGCGGAAAATTCTAAAACAAGCAAGTAGATAAAGCATGAATGAACTACAACAATAAATGAGGTTCTTTACTGACTTGCAATGTTGTACTCTTTCTTTTTAATTGTCCAATCTACAGCCCAATATGTGAGTCAAGTTACAAACAAGCAATGTGAATAGTTAAACATGTCGTCTTGCAATGAAACGTCACATTGAAAGTGCAAAGTATATTGTGCACTTCATACAGAGGTTCCATACAAAAGTATGGCGGAGAGTTGGCACTGTGGTCTCTCCAAAAAATTATAAGAAATGGAAGTTGTGCCCTACCCCATAGCATTTATGTGTAGCGCCAAGCAAACGCATGCGCATGGAAAATTGGATGCAAATAACGGACCTTACAATGTTGTTGAGATGGAGTCGTGCTTGTGCAATTGGAATGTGCAGTGTTGTGAATATATGTCCTCCCTACCATACACAAAACACGTAGATGTAACTTTATGCACTATGTCCTATGATCAATATTACCTTCTCTCTCTCTCTCTCTCTCTCTCTCTCTCTCTCTCTCTCTCTCTCTCTCTCTCTCTCTCTCTCTCTCTCTCTCTCTCTCAGAGTTGTAAGCTGCTTTGGTCAACAATTATGTCTTCTTGCCTCCTTATTGACTAACGTGTGTTATGTATCGATACCAAATTGATGTCTGCATTTGAAACCATTTGAACTTGATTTGATAACTGCAACGTACATGGACCTTTTCTCATAGGATCCGCCACCAAATTGTGGTTATTGGCAATAAGGGAGATCTAAAGCAGTAACTGCTATGTGTTCAAATCCACACCACCAACATTCCCTGCTTCGTATGCATCTGTTGAAGAGCAACACTGCAGTATACTATTGTTGCTAATCTCAACTACGGCCGCATGGACTGCCGCCTGCTCGCGGCTTAACTGCTCGCGGCTTAGAAAGAGAATCTCTTTACAGGCCACGATATTGGCCATATTGTCTATAAAACTTTTGCTATCCCACCCAGATGTTGAATGGCTAGCAATGAACTACTGCTAGAGGCTAATAGGTGCTGACATATTGGTATGCCTGTCTCCAAAAATTCCATTACTCCCCAGCCCTTGTTCTTTGGCTTCTCTAGCATCAAAGCTCTTTGTGTGGAAAAAAGAATTATCTTCCGCTTTTGCTCTTTGACTAGTCATTGATCTTGGTCGGCAGCATAGGCACCTGCATGATTGACTACTTGACTTTTTTTTTTGCAATGTTGCTGCATCTCCTTGGAGCTACGCATTAACCAACTCCCACGGACACCATATTCTACGTTGAATTGGTCATGAGAGATGTTTCTGTTTGTCTGTAGATCCTTCTGAAATGCTTGCCTCATCAAATTTTCAGATAGGCTATCAACAAAGTTGGACAAGGAGTGCGACTGAAGTCAACAACTCATCAGACCATGACTTGCACTAGTGGCAATATTCTCCAATGCCTTTCCCTCAACATTGAGCTGTCTGCCACTAATCCCCTCACACTCTTTGCTAAAAGTGCAAACAACTAGCACTGAAGCCGCTGGCTTAATTACTTGAGGATAACCATCATAAGCTTTGGTGTGATCAATCTTGCTAAGCTTTTCAGCCCTCATGTCCACGTCTTCGACGCTTATTGTTTCCATTTCTTTGGCCTCTTCGATCTGCATCACCAACACCCTGATAGCATCAACAAAAAAATGTGTTGAACAGGTCTATGAAGGCAATGAGTTTTGGTGGTTTGACTCCAGAGTAGGCCAGCTAATGATTGATTGAAATTTGATTATATTTTGTATTAGTAGCACTAGAACAGACCTTTGATCGCACGAAATATTTGATCTTTGAGAATGCTCAAAGCATCCGAAGTACCCTACAGCTTGGTGATCTATGAAATATAACCATGGTTTAAAAGGTCTCTGGTACTCTTTTCCGTTTTTGCTCGGCTTACTGCTGAACAGGCAGAGTGCACAAAAAAGAATTGGTGTGAATCTTGACAATCAGGCATGGGGACCTACTGCATATCATTTCCATGAACATTGAAGGATGGCCCAAGGCACATGGTTGTTGAATCTGCATCAGATTATATATTTGGAGCAGCATAATGTTGTCCATAACTAGGTGCACTTGCAAAAACGAGCGGAGTAAGGTAGTTGAAGCTGGACATACTGTTCAGCTAGGCGCTGGTTCTTGTTGCACATAAAGTAGCTATGATCGCTAAGGCTTATAATTAGGTATTGAGGCTTCACTGCAACAAAAGGCCGATTTAAATATGCCGATGGGGACAAACGTGCACACAAAAGCTTCGAGTTGCTTATGGGGAACCTGTGAACTGCTTGTGGAGAAGATCAAACTACTTTTGTACGAGAGCAATTGAGCAACACAGACGCAGAGTGGTTGTTTTATGTTATTCACTTGGTGCTTTTCATGCGCAGTTTTTTTAAGAGCTTTTCATGGCAATGATGTTTTTTTAAAATTTAAATATGTAACATTTAATGCACTAGTAACTTGTGTGTAGCAAAAAATAATAACACAGTGAGCATTTCATTAAGAACAAGTTCCTAATGAGCATAGAGAGAGTGCTTAGTTTGAGAAAAAAACATAGCAATTACACCTAGCTAGTTTGGCATGGACAATACTTGAAAAGAGAGAGAAATAGAGCAATTGACAATAGTTGAGGACCTGATTTACATGGAGCCGGTTCCCCCTCCGAAAAGGCTTTGTATTATAGCTTCTCCCATCAAAGGAGATTTTTGTACAATAAAATCTTTGTGCTCCTTGACAAAACTTGTTGGTGCAATGAAGATGAAGGCTTCATTCACCAAATTATGCTTGAAAAACACACCTACTGGGCCTAGCCTCAGTCCCAAGACCCTTCAAAGATGGTGAGAGCTAGCAGGGAATGAGGAAAGATTGAGAGGAAGAAGATATATCTTACAAGAAAGAAGTATTCTCCTCACATAATCACTCTAATATCATATCTTAGCTTAGTAACTACCATGGTAGAGGAGATGAGCATGCCATTGAAGCTTGGCTCTTGGTTGGATTTGCATTCCATATCCAAGAGTTGTTGGTCTAGGCCTCTACTTCTCAATGCTTGGAGAAGGAGATGGAGTTCTTGCTCAACACATGAGTTATGTGTGTGTAGAAAAAATTAGATAGACTAAAATTCTCACCTCTCTCTCTCTCTCTCTCTCTCTCTCTCTCTCTCTCTCTCTCTCTCTCTCTCTCCTCCCAATTACTCTTGCTGGCTTCCCATTGGCTCCTGCAAATCTTAGCCAATAACAATTTATAAGCATAATTGATAGCCTTGTGACATGTGTCCCCCTTTCCCCTTTTGTGAGAGCTTTAGGTAATTAAAATAATTTACTTAAACTCTCATTGGAACTTTTACGTTTTTGGACAATAGGAATCAAGCAAGCCATTGGGCTGTTGGATGCTCATTGGACCCCTTGGTAGACTATCCAATAGTCTTCTAGGGGGCTTAATTTATATTGGTTCTTTTATCAAGCATTTTTTAATTGATTAGACTAATTTTACTCTAGCCTAATTCTCATTGGTCCACCTCTATGGCCATCCAATAGGATTTGAGGGGCGATTGGGCGTAAGTGGCTAGGAGCTTGTCATGTGTCTATTATTCCCTTTGTGTAAAGGGGGAGTGTGTGTGTGTGTGTGTGTGTGTGTGTGTGTGTGTGTGTGTGTGTGTGTGTTTCTCTCTCTTCCCCTACCATTAGGGCTTGTCCCCTCCTTCCTAGGGATGTGGGAAGACTTTTTAGTCTTCCCATAACCATCCAATTTCCGCCACTTTTGGCCATTGGACAATTTAATTAAATTTAGGAACTTTAGCCTATGGAAGTCTTAATGGAGCTGAACCTTAGGTCTTTTAACCTCCATTGATGCACATTGCTCTTATGCATACTTTCCCCCTTTGGATCCCTATTTTCCCTCCTTTGCATCCCTGCATAGACCGATCTGGCAGCCTTACAAATATTCTAGCTTTTACTCCCCTGGTACCTCCCCATATTAAATGATAAGTTTAACATGAGAAAATCATTTGGGAGAATTAGATATTAGTTTTTATGACATCACCTCTCTCTTGAAATCATAGTCGCCCTCGACTATGAGATAGAGGAGATAAAGCCTAGTCATTAGTTCGTTTGCTAGCGAGTAGAGGATCCCTGTTTTACCTGGCGACACTGCTCTAGAATGAATGACTAGTCTATTTGGTGCTTGAGAGCCTTAGCTGCTGCATGCATGTCTGCACATTAGTCCGTATCAATCCTCCATAGTAGAGTGACAAGCTCTACTTGGTGTTCGGGAGACGTCGTCTCCACAAACATGATCCTAAGCATGCATACTTATTAACATTTGTGCACAATTAAAAAAAAAGAGTCTTATAAGACAAAAATTTTGTTCATTTATACATATTTACATTTGCTTACTCTAGGAAATCATTGTAAGCATTGACAAGGTTTGGGTTATCCTTTAATTGTATGCCTTGCATCCATTTAGCATCTTCAAAAGGATAATTTCTTAATGTAATGGAATTAGCCTATTTAACTTGAGAGTAGTGGAAATTAATGAGAGTACTTTTGAGAAATAACTTTGTGAGCAGAACGGGTGAACATAATTGAAGATAGCAACATAATCATAGCAATTAGTTAACTTGGCATGAACAATACTTTTGCAAGAGAGAGAATTCAGAGAACATGACAATAGTTGAGGACCGGATTTATGTGGAGCCGGTCCCCCCTCCAATAGGCATTTGTATTATGATTTCTCCCATTAAGAGAGACTTGTTACAATACAGTCTTTGTGTTCCTTGTGACCTAGGTGATGCAATGAAGATGGAAAGCTTCATGCATCACAAACATAACATAAACTTGAAGAAAGCTTTAGCTATCCCAAGCCTCAGTCCCAAGACCTCAAACACCTTCGAAGGTGGAGAGAGCTAGCAGGGAATGAGGGTAGGGAAGAGGACGAAGAAACATTTCATAGGAGAAAGAAGTAGTTCCTCACTTATCATAACTCTTGTTGCTAGCATACATAATAGCATAGTAATGAAGAAGAAGGATATGGAAAGCTTAAGCATTGAAGCATGGCTCTTGGTTGGATTTGCACTCCATAGCCAAGAGTGTTGGTGTAGGCTCTCAACCTCTACTTGCTTGGAGAGGGAGCTCTTGCACTTTGCATAGCACACAATGAGAGTGTTTGTGAGTGTGTGTGGGTGAGTATACCCCCTAAGCAACCCCCTAGCTTTCTTGGGTCGACCCCCCCTTGTAGCTCATGCTTGAAGCTCATTGGACCCCTCCAGGCCTAGCCAATCATAAGCAGGAGGCATTACAAGCAGTAGGGGTAGCCTTGAGACAAGTGTCCCCCTTTCCCCTTTGAGAGAGAGGGCTAGATAAATGCTAAATCAATTAAATAAATCTCCTAAATTACTATTGGACCCCTTGGGTGGCCAACCAATAGGCTTCAGGCATCTCATGAAGGTAACATAGGTAGGGGCCTGACATGTGTCCCTGCTGCCTCTTCAAGCTTGGGCCTTCCTTGTGTGTGTGAGTGTGTGTTCTCTCTCTATCCCCTAGGAAAAGGGCTCGCCCCCCCTCTTGTAGGGATACTTTTGACTTTTGGTGCTCAAGCACCTTAGTCATCAAGCATGACAATGCACTTGAACTAGGGGTGTTCCCACAAGCATCTCAGGCAAGCATGTCAAAGCACCTCGAGCACCTTAATCAAGTAGCAAGTCAAGCACCTCAAGCATGTAGCAGGTCAAGCACCTCAAGCACCTTAATCAAGCACCTCAAGCATGACAAGAACCTCAAGAACGAAAAGCACCTCAAGCACGACAAGCACCTCGAGCTTGGGCCGGGTTCCCGCCTCAAGCTCAGCCCTAGCTTACCTAAGGTCAAAGGACTTTTACACACATTATTGGAGGTCTTCAATGAAGCTAACCCTAAGGTCTTATGCTCCATTGGTTAGTCTTGCTCTTTGATAGACCATCCCTCATTTGGGCCCTTTACCATTGGCCCCGTGTTGAGATAGATCTATAAGCACATATATATATCTTAACACTTGTTCCCGTTTATTCTTCCACATTAAGTGATCAATTTAATATGAGAAAATCATTTGGGTTGGTTAGATATTAGATTTTATGACATTACCTTTCTCTTGAAATCATAGTCGTCCTCGACTATGAGGTAGAAGAGATAAAGCCTTAGTCATTAGTCAATCTTACTTAGCGGGTAGAGGATCCCTTTTTACCCTATGACATCTTTCTAAGATGGATGACTAATCCAATCGGTGCTCGGGAGACATAGCTGCCGCAAGCATGTCTGCTCTTTAGTCCATTTCATTCTCCCAAAGTAGAGTGACAAATTCTACTTGGTGTTTGAGAGACGTCGTCATCACAAACATGATTCTAAGCATGCATACTAGTTAAATTTGTGCACATTAAAAAGAGGGACTAGTCTTATAAGACAAAAACATGAGTCATTTAAAAGACATTTGTACATTTGCTTACTCTAATGTAGCATTGTAAGCATTGACAAGGTTCATACTATCCTTAAGCTGTACTCCTTGCATCCATCTAGCATCTTCAAAAGGATAATTTTTGAACTTAATAAGATACCGTCGGATAATCTTACCATGTCGTAGTACCTTGTCTTCATGCCGAAGGACAGCTTCGGGTTGTAGCACCTCTTCTTGGTCTTCAACTTCGGGAGGGTCTTCAATGATTGGTTCAGTTGGTGGCTCTCCTTTGTAGGGCTTAAGTAGGCTTACATGAAAGGCATTGTGTATGAGCCAATGGTTGGGCAACTTGAGTTGATAAGCTGTCTCATTGATGGGCTTCAAGATTTGGAAAGGACCATAGTATCTTTTTGCTAGTTTAGCATAATACTTTTGATGGCCCATAGGAATTTTGCCTGTCGTTTGCCTTAATCGAGCCTTAGGAAACTTGAGTAAGACCCAATCATTTTCTTTGAACATTAAGGCTCTTCTGTGCTTATTAGCAGCAGCTTTTTGCCTTTGTTGAGAGATGGATATAGCCTCCCTAATCTTTTGAAAAGATTCTTGTAAGTCACGGCTATACTCATCGGCGGCGAAGATCTTCCCATGTACTTTGAGTAGCAAGGGACTTTTAGGTCTTCCCTCAATGATCTCAAAAGGTGCTTTTCCCGTAGAAGTATGTACAGTATTATTGTAGGCATACTCTACAAGAGGTAATTACTTTTCCCATTGTGAGCGTTGATCTACTTCGGTAACATAAGTCTTGAGTAGATCGAGTATCATAAGATTGGCTATCTCACTTTGGCCATCCGTTTGTGGGTGGTAGGCCGAAGAGAAATTCAATCTTGTTCCTAGATTTTCAAAGAGACCTTTCCAAAAATTACTGGTCATTCTAGGATCTCTATCTGACACGATGGATGTGGGTAATCCATGGTGCTTGAAAATCTAAGATATGAAGAGAGTTGCCATTTGATGTGCCTTAATAGTCTTTTTGACAGGAATAAAATGTGCTTGCTTGCTAAACCTGTCGACTATTGTCCATATTCCTGTATTCCCATGGATAGACTTGGGTAATCCAAAGATGAAATCCATGGATATACTCTCCCATGGTGAATTTGGAATAGGCAATGGCTGGAGTAATCCAAGTGGCTTCCCTCTATCATACTTGGTCTTTTGGCATACTACACATTTTGATACATACTCTTGTATGTCCACTTTCATGGTAGGCCAATAGAAGTACGTCTCTACTCCTCGGAGAGTAGGTTGAATACCTCTATGCCCCGCATATGGAGGAGCATGGGATTCATAAATAAATTTCTCACGAAGGGAATGGGTAACACATAGCCTATTTCCGTGGAGAAGATAACCATCCTGCAAGGTGAATGGTTCCTCTTTCTTCCCCAAATCAAGGGCTGACATTATGTCTCTAAAGTCAGGGTCAGTAGCATACTCATCTATCATAGAGGATAGATCATTGTGAGTAGCTATAGACACCGCATTAACTTTTGGTCGCCGTGAAAGTGCATCGGCAACTTGATTGTGCTTACCAGCTATGTGAGCAATATGGAAATTAAATTGCGAAAGAAAATTTGCCCACCTCATTTGTTTGTCGGAAAGCTTGGTTTGCGTCATGAAATACTTGAGACTTTGGTGGTCGGTTCGTAGGATAAATGGAGTCCCCAATAGGTAGTGCTTCCATGTGTCTAGGGCATGTAGAACAGCTAAAAGCTCTTTCTCATAAATGCCCAAGACTCGTTCATCAATATTGAGCCTTCTGCTCTCATATGCTATGGCATGCCCTTCTTGAAGCAAAACTGCTCCAAGGCAATCACCACAAGCATCACATTGGACCTCAAATGGCTTTGAGAGATCCGGAAGCACGAGGACTAGTTGAAAGTAAGTTTCTCTTTTAGCTTTTCAAAAGCATTTTGCTCCTTGGCAGTCCATACAAACTTAACGTTCTTCTTAGTTAAGTCGTGTAGTGGTCCTGCTACTTGAGAGAATTTTGCTATGAAGCGTCTATAGTATGCGCACATACCAACAAAGCTTCTTAGCTCATGTAGATTTCTTGGGTTAGGCCATGCTTTTATTACCTCTAACTTTGATGGATCCATTTGGATACCATCTTTAGAGATAATATGACCTAGGTATTGAATCTCTTGAAGGAAGAATTCACTTTTCTTTTGGTTGAGATAAAGCTTGTTCTCCCTCGATGCTTGAAAAATCACTTGGAGATGTTGCTTATGTTCCTCCAAAGACTTGGAGTAGATGATGATATCATCAAAGAACACTCCAGTGAATTTACAATATGGTCTAAAAATTTTCTCCATCAAACGATTGAACGTAGCTGGTGCATTAGTCAAGCCAAAAGGCATGACTAGCTATTCATAAAGACCAAACGTTGTGCGAAACGCGGTCTTTAAGATATCTTCATCCACTATCCTTATTTGATGATAGCCACTCTTAAGGTCAATCCTACTAAAGTAGGTAGAGCCTTGTAGATTATCAAACAGATCTTCTACCCGAGGTATGAGAAATCTGTTTTTGATAGTGATATGGTTTAGTGCTCTATAGTCCACACACATACGGTATGTACCATCTTTCTTTTGCACTAAAAGGACTGGAGAACAAAAGGGAGAGGAACTAGGCCTCACCATCCCTTTGTCTACCAGTTCTTGTACTTGCCTCATGATCTCCTCTTGTTGAGCTTGTGAGACTCGATAAGGAGGCTTGTTAGGTGGTGAGCTTCCAGGAAGGAGCTCAATGCGATGGTCATCATCCCCTCGTTTTGGAGGTAAGTCCATAGGGATATCATCGATGAACACATCTTGGAATCCTTTTAGAAAATTAGACAAGTCTAACTCTTCTTGATTCCCATTATTTACATTTGATGAAACATTAGTATCTTTTAGAGACTCTTTGACAAAAATCATGTACGCAGAAACTGAGCTCTTCATTGACTTATCAAAAGCAAGAGGATTTACAAGTGGAATAGTGCGACCACGCACACTAGCATCTATATACATGTTCTTTCCCCTGTAGGTGAAGTAGATTTTCCTTTCAGGGAACTTCATGTTGGCAGCCATGCGATCAAACCATGGTGCCCCTAGGATAACATCCTCATGTTTGAGAGGAGAGAGATGAAGAAGTCTTCTTTGTCGATATAGCTTTGGACATGAAGCCTCAACTTCCCAATCAAGGGAGTAACAGAGGCTTGTTGTCCCTTGAAAGCTACATCAGCCACTACTATATCTCCCATCTCAAAAGCTTGAATGCCCAACTTGGTGGCCAACTCTATTGATATGAAGTTGAGAGTAGAGCCAGGGTTTTCCCCAAGCATAGGAAAGTGATGATCCTTTGCAATGAGCATCCTCTTTTGGAGCTTCGATGGTAGAAGCCCTAGGAGTCTCATTGCGAGCATTCTTCTTGGGGCAAGAACGATAGCCGCGTCCTTGCTCCCCACACTTGAAACACTTATGGTCCTTGCGAAAAGCTTCAAGCTCTTCAGGAGATAGTTTTTTTTTACCTTTGTAAACTCCCTTCTCCTTGGACCGATTGTTGTTGTTGTTGGAATTGGCTTGGGAAGTATTTTGAACATTGGTTTTTCCCTTTGCATCATTTTTATCTTTGTTTTCCATGGGCTTGACATTACGTCTAGCCCCTTGATGGAAATTGATGCGTGAAGCAACCATGGTGTGATGGATTACTTTGCTAATAGTACCAATCCGTTGAGAGTTGATGTATTTGGCCATCTCTTCAGGTAATCCCGCACAGAATTGCTGCCTTTGCTCGGCAAAGTCTATCTTTTGAAAGATAGTAGCCTTGAGATGTAAATCCCAAAACTTGTCTACATATTTGTGGATAGACTCATGGGAGAGGAGCTTCAAGCTGCGCCATTCGGTAAGCACTTTTTCCTTTGCATCGCTTGCAAGGAATTACTTCATGATGGAAACTCGTAGAGTTTTCCATGTCTTTGGGGCTTCACCATTTCCATGAAGGTTAGCCTACCATCGACGAGCTGATTTTTGGAAGTGCATAGCTACATGGCGTAGCTTGGAGGACTCTGTGAAGCCCTCATCTCCAAAGGCCACATCAAATTGCTGGATGAAAGCCAACACTTTGTCGGTAGCACCGAAGGTGCCATCATAGGTGAGAAAAGAGATACTCTTTCCTCCCTCCTTGAACTTCTTTAGCTTTTGTGACCTTCGCCATGCAGGAAATGATTTGCGATGTCCTCCCCTCTTGTATTCTCTAGGAGAATAGCCATAAATTTCATCTGAAGAGGAGGAAGGTGAAGAAGAAGGAGAAGAGGGTGACCTCTTCCTAGCCCTTTTCTTCCTTTGTTTCCTCTCTTGCCTTTCAGAGTGATGAGGAGAAAGACTATGTGTTGATCTTTTCCTCTTGGGAGGAGTAGGCGATCGTCTAGACCGCCGTCTTCGTGGAGCCACATCTTCAGAGGAACTTAAACTTTCCTTGCTTTCTTGCTCTTTGGATTCCTCCTCTCGAATGGGAGAGAGTCTTCTTTTGGGGGTCCCTTCAAGAGGTCTCCTAAGCTCTCTCTCCTCTTGGAGAGGAAGGGAAATTCCATAAGCACGAAGTTGTTGAGTAACTTCGGCTTGCAAAGCAGGGTTGCCCATAGCTTGATGCAACCTAGTGATGAGATAATTCACAAACATGGGAGCATCATCATTAGCACCTTCATGTGCAAAATCAAAGCTATCAATGTTCATTCTACTCTCTTGATTATTGTCAGCCATGTTAACAAAATTTATGTATGTACTTAGTATATGCTTTGGCAATTCAAAACCTTAGTTGCCACTCCTCTTAGCATTTGAAAATCGGCTCTTAAATATCTACACCCACGGCTTGAAGTGGTTAATTATAGAGAGTAGAGGAGTAGGTCTAACATAGCAGAGTTGCCAAGGGCTAGCTCCTTTCGGACTTCTTATGGCTCAATAATGGTAAAGCCGTAGGCAAGTCTAAAAAGACTCCATTATTAAGTCCAAAGCTCCCGAGGTGTGCACCATCCCCCACATAGTGGGCTCAACAAAACCGATAATAGATCCCAGTTCCACTTACCCTATTATAATTAACAACATCAACCATTTATAGGCTACTGAAGGACCTCTCTTCTTAAGCAAGAAAAGAGAAACCAAATGCTCTGATACCAATGTAATGGAATTGGCCTATTTAACTTGAGAGTAGCGGAAATTAATGAGAGTACTTTTGAGAAATAACTTTGTGAGCAGAACGGGTGAACATAATTGAAGATAGCAACATAATCATAGTAATTAGTTAACTTGGCATGAACAATACTTTTGCAAAAGAGAGAATTTAGAGAACATGACAATAGTTGAGGACCGGATTTATGTGGAGCCGGTCCCCCCTCCAATAGGCATTTGTATTATGATTTCTCCCATTAAGAGAGACTTGTTGCAATACAGTCTTTGTGTTCCTTGTGACCTAGGTGATGCAATGAAGATGGAAAGCTTCATGCATCACAAACATAACATAAACTTGAAGAAAGCTTTAGCTATCCCAAGCCTCAGTCCCAAGACCTCAAACACCTTCGAAGGTGGAGAGAGCTAGCAGGGAATAAGGGTAGGGAAGAGGAAGAAGAAACATTTCGTAGGAGAAAGAATTAGTTCCTCACTTATCATAACTCTTGTTGCTAGCATACATAATAGCATAGTAATGAAGAAGAAGGAGATGACAAGCTTAAGCATTGAAGCATGGCTCTTGGTTGGATTTTCACTCCATAGCCAAGAGTGTTAGTGTAGGCTCTCAACCTCTACTTGCTTGGAGAGGGAGCTGTTGACCGCTGGGTCAACAACACAACATAACTCAAGTTTAGTACCAAAGTATTATCTTTTGCGAGTTATGAAATGCTGCCGATTATGGATATAAACGTCATTTGTAATGAGTAGTTATTCTAGTTTCAGAAGCCGGGGTGCAATGGCACTTCCAGATTGTAAATACAAAGCCATTTGACCCTTTCAACCCCATTTTTGGTTAAACCTAAGGTGGCCTTAGTATATAAGGTACCTAGGTCATTTTGTAAAAAGACTTTTATCATAATCAAAACTTTAGCGCTGCCGTCTACTGTGTGTGAGAGCGAAAGAGAGTGAGCGTGAGCTTCATCCTCTCGCTACACCCGGCTCGCTCAACACATTGGAGATCCGACTGCACCATTGTTGTAGGCTCGAGGTGAGCTACGCGACGACGCCAAGCATTCCACGCGAGACGAAGCGCACACGCTGATGCATTTACGAGCTATTTGTGGCCGTAAGTGTATCAAACGATGTCTGTTTCTGCGTGCTAGTAGTCTATAGAATCGTGGCGACATAAGCTACGCATAGGTACTCATAAATTTCAGTTTCGGGCACTTTCAAAATTTTTCTCTGTCATCCTACGCGTTTTCTGTAGATGGGTTTTGAGTGTAGAAGCTTAGGGACAGGTGTATCCTAGTGAGGGGATGGTGTTCCTTAAGTTTCGTATGAATCTGGCATGACTAGGTGAGTTACCTTCCGCATGTGTGTATGTGGCTAGGTGGTGTAGTTGAGAGCAGTGAGGTTCTTGATTGTGGTTTAGTTGGCCTTCCAAAGTGTTGTATGTGTAGGATGGTCTCAGACTGACAAGCTAAAGAGATTTCCCCATGTGCCTATCGTGTCATCTGTGTTTTCGATTGACATTATGTTGATCTAGGTAGTGTTTGCATGCACTTTATGGGTGTGTGAGTCTCTCCTGTCCAACATTGGCGCCGCTGCCGGGGACACAAGGACCTAAGTAGGTTTCCTACTAACACTCGTGTGATGGTTGCTTGATTTAGTTTCGGCTAAAGAAAGCATTTTTCTTAAGTGGATCCGGAAGAGGATATTCCGCGATCAAGTTTATAGCCAGGAAGCGTGTGTCTTGTCGAGGGTCTGCAACTAGATAGGTTTAGTTAGGATCTGTGGATTAGAGTAGTTGTTGGTGGTCGAGTGATTTGTGAGGTGATAAAAGCGTTTACTAGTCCGTGTGTGGCAGTGAAGCGTTTTTCTACTCATAGATGCAAAACCCCATATGATTTGTAGGAGTAGCTTTAGGTAAGTGATCCGATTCTGATCTAAAGCTATTCATCACTGAATTATTTGCTAAAGTGCTTGATTGCATTTGAAATCACAGAAAAGTGTGCTTTTGAGGGTAGAAATGCATTAAACAAGCTTTTGTGGATATTTTTGTATGGCTGACTGATGCTCTGCATATAAAAGAGCATTTGCAAGGGTTCTGTGAAGAAAACTTGCAATTCTGTAAACATAGACATCCTACGCATAGGATGTCTCAAGGGGATTCTGGAGACCAAATTTGAAAATTTTGACTGCACCAGTGGGTTCAGAGGGTAGGTTTTACCCTAGTAACATATTGACTTGGGTGTTTTTCCCTATTTTTGTTGACCAAAAGCCAAAAGGCGGAGTCAGAAAACGTAAAATTTCAGCAAAGGCTTAACTGAGTGATTTTTGCATGTTTTTGGCAATTGTGAAGCATACTTGCACTTGCTGAGAGCATAAGGCAGCATCAGGGACACTTCAGTCTGAAAAACTCAGTAGTAGACATCCTACATGTAGGATGTCTACAGGATGATCTGGTGGAAATTTTGAAAATCTGAGGTTACCAGTGTGTTTAGAAGGTAGGTTTTACCCTATTTTCACCTGGAAAGTGGAAATTTGACCAAATTTTGACAGGATAAGACCAAAAGACGAGAATTGCCAGACATCCTACCCAAATTGTACCCAAGGCATAATTTTTGAGACCAAACCATAGGGTGACTTCAAAGGCATGTTCTGAATGTTGTTTTGAGTGCATGTGATAAATTTCATCTCATTTGGGTCAGTGAAAGGGAAGATTGAATAGACTTTAGCACTTTTGATTGAAAAAGGCAAGAATAGCTAAATTTGGGACTTTTGAAATCCAAACCAAAATCTAAGCATACCACTGGGTTACTGACATCAAGGGGAAGCCGTGGGACAAGTCTGGGGTCAAACAGGCCAAAAAGACATCCTACGTGTAGGATGTCTTCTGTGTGATTTTGGACTCTAAACAAAATTCTGAGCATACCACAATGATCAGCACCTTAAGGAGAGTCTGTGGTTCAAATTTGGGGCAATTCTGAGCAAAAAGACATCCTACGCGTAGGATGTCTACTGCATGATTCTAAGACCAAAATTCTCCTGTGACCATACCATGCTGTCATATAGCCTTAGATAAGCCTCCTAGTCAAATTTGGTCCAATTTGGAGTTGATTTGACTTAGGAATTCATCAGAACGGACATCAGGCTTCTGGAACAGATTCTTGATCATTTGACCAACCCATAGGTGTCAGAATCAAAAAGTAAAAATAGCTGTGAGTTACGCACATCAAGGGGAAGCTACAGTGCAAGTTTGAGTTGAAACAAAGCAAAAAGACATCCTACGCGTAGGATGTCTCCAGCTTGATTTAGGACTCCAAACCAACTTATGAGCACACCACTGTGATCAACACATCAAGGAGAAGCTGGGGGGATAATTTCAAGTCATTCTGAGAAAAAAGACATCCTACACGTAGAATGTCTCAAGGCCATTTCTTAATCCATACAAAATTCTGAGCATACCATTGTGTTGCTGGACTTAAGGGAAGTCTCTAGACCAAATTTTGTTAAATTCTGAGCATATAGACATATTACGCGTAGGATGTCTCTAGGCCAATTTTAGGGTCAAACTGTAATTTTGACCATACAGAAGTGTTCACAGTGTCACAGAGATCCCAAATCTTTTTTCAAAATTGAATTTGGACTCATTTTGACCATTCTATTCACTGTTTTGGCCATAACTTTCACAAACGGTATCGGATTGGAAAAGTTTTTATATCAAAACGTAGCCTGAGAGAGGCTCACAGATCTTAGAGCAAAACATTTAGTTCAACTTTGAAAAAACATCGTTTAAGGCCTCAAAATTCATCCGCAAGTTAGGGGTGTCTAAAAGCGACAATTTGCGAGAATTGTGACGAAACGGTTGCAGTTTTGGACATAGTTTCGACTTTTCCCTAACCAAAGCACTTGAACACAGTGGACTAAGTCTACTTGAACCAAGACAAAGCTCTGAAGCCCAGAAATCATGTCTACCCTAGATTCAAACGCAGCTTACACAAGCTTAGAGATCCCGACGATAGAGGAATATCCTCCCACAATGGATCTTCCAAACTTGCAATTGATAAAGACCCATCTTGTTGAGAGAGTTTGGATGATTGGTCATGAGAGTGAAGGACTATATAGATACATTGACGACAATGAGGTCAATCTTTATAGGTGCTCAGATCCATACCTAGAAGAGATAACGGATTACAAGCTCTTATATGTCTACACATACGGAGTCGACTGTCAATGGAGATCTATAGTTGTTGACAAGTATGGACGAGAATACAGAGTTGTAGAAAGCACAAATCCACAGACTGTACTAGAAAGAGGTGGATATTTGGTCAATGAAGGACCACAAATGCCTCCACCAAACACTAGAATTCCTATAGGAGTTCCAAGAAGAGAGCCACCAGGATTCCCTTCAAGAGCGATAACGAGAGAAGGATTGGGAGAGTCTCTGGTTAGACTTGTAGACAATCGACGAGTTAGACCATCCCAAGTTCTGAAATGGGTAAACAGAAAATACTCCAGAGATAAAGATCCGAGAGATCACGTAGCGGCTTTTAGAAGAGTGATTAGAGCAGAGGAAGTTTTAGATTTTGCAACATTGTTTGCGGGATTTGGATTGACTCTAGAAGATGATGCAGCTACATAGTTCGACTCGGTGGAAAAATGGGATTTTGAGACCCTATATGAGCTGTTTGAGGAGTTTATTGAAGAATTCTCGCCAAAAAGCATTGCTCACAACACGGTCTCGCAAATCCATAGATTCAAACAGAAAGAGAATGAATCAGTACGCAAAGAATCATTACGACTCAAGAGATATGTTAAGCTCTGTCCGAGAGCGGAATTACCTACGCAAGCACAGCTGATGCTGATCTTTATCCAGGGAATGAGACATGCGGGCCTTCAGAAGGATCTGCATATGATAAGGAGGATGACGCTAAACGAGTTGATCAAAGAAGCTATTTATCTAGTGGATAACTGTGAGGCATACAAAGAAACGGACTTAAAGAGTCAAGGAGATGACACATCCTCTCAGCACAGTGTTTCACAAATAAGTGAGTCCATTGCCAAGCCAACGGCACCTATTGATCAAGAAAAGCTTATCGACGACTTGGTCAAGAGGTTGATTCCTCTTGTAAGGTCTGATTCGGGAGAGCCGAAGTGGTGTGAAATTGAGAGAAAATGGACGAACCATACGGGGGAAGAGTGCTATTATAGCATGGAAAATGCTAGGGAGAGGTATGTACAACCTGTTCCAGAAGCACCTACTCCACCTAGATACATTACGGGGAATGCGCCAAGACCAGTAGGAGTTTTAAGGCCACAGCTTGTCTTAGGACAACAACCTCCGTTGCCAGGTGCTAGAATGCAGGTAGACATGAGATACATGCCAATGATGGAAGCATCAAATAAACCAACGCCAGTACCAGCTACAATGTGGTATAGCAACCAAAGTGAGTACTACGCTTCGGAGCAACAAAATGTTAGAGAAACACATGGAGTGGTGAGGCCTGTACAACCTCCACCTCCTGGATTCATTGCAAATAGCGGCTTATCTAGGTCAAATCTTGCTTATAGCCAAGAGGAAATGCTAAAAAAATTTCCTCAACCAGAGACAGATTGTCACAAAAGTCGTGACAACCACTTGGTCAAACAATGTCCTCATACGGAGATCACTGAAGTAAATGCCTATTGTCTTGAGTGTGGCATCGCTCACTTGATCCCCGATTGCCCGAAAAAACCAAACCAAATCAGGAAAATCAGGACAAATGTATCAGAGATTGTTCAGCTCCCTAGTAGCTCAGAAAATGAAAATGTTGTACCAGTTCAAGTAGTTACGACAGCACAAGCTCAAAAGAAAGCTGATGAGAATCCAGAGACAAAGAACACGGAAAGTGACACGAGTCCAAAGACAGATGATGGACCAAAGATAGACGCACCTAGTCAGAAAACCAAGAGCAAACGAAATAGTTGGAAAGCTAGAAAGACTAGGATGAAAGCACGCAGGGAACGAGAGCAAAAATCCCTAGCTGAGAAGCTTACGGAAGCTGAAAAGAAGATAAAACAACATGAGGAAAAGGAGGCATCTTCTCTTACACAGATGGTTAAACCTCTAGAAGAACCATCCACATATGAGAAACCGAGAAGTGCTAGTTCAGGAGGATCTGTGTTGGCAAAGAAGGTTAATGAGACATTAGATACCCTCTTGAAAGCCTATGATGTGAGGCTCAAAAACAACCAAACCCAAGAACAGAGGTGGATGACATATCCCTATGCAGAACTAGAAAAGCAAAGGTTTGAAATGTGCCAAAAAATGATTCAAACAGCCCAAGCTTTACTAGAACCACCAGTTGCAAAACCCGAGGATGTGATCCGTGTCATGCCTATACAAGTAATCCCACCAAACCAGGAACTAAAGGAGCCAGATTCTAGTCATGAGCACAGACCAAACCTCAAAGACCCAGCATTAGAACCAAGGATAGTACCGAATACCATGGATAACTCTTCCGAGGGATTTCACCAGGCTATACCTGAGGATTGTAAAGAGATAGATGGTCTTGATGAATTGTGGAAACAAGTCAGAGAGGCCAATGAAGCCGATGACCTAAGAAGACGAGTAGACAAGACTGGTGATGAACGAGGAGTGTTTCTACCACCAATAGAGGAATTTGAGACTAGATCTCAAATGAATCTAGACGTGCGATCGTATTGGGGGGACAAAGGATCTGTACAATCTATGGATAGTCAACCCCATTCGCTAAGAACACTACCATCCTACATGGGAGAGTACGAAACCAAGTCAGATGTGGTTGCAGTCCCATCACAGAGACTGTCTCCTAACAAGGCCATCGATTCAAAGGGGCTAGTAGATATTCTATCTACCCCAATCACCTGTACAATAATGTTAGCTGAGTTGCTCATAATAAGACCAAACATGTGGGCTAATGTGGGTAAATTCCTAGAGAAATTTGGTGTAAAAACCCCAATGACTCAAATCGAGGAAGGCATCAAAGAGCTTGAAATGCCTCAAATAAATACTAGGCCAGTGCCATTAAATAAGGTAGGCGAGTATTACGAGGGAGAAGATGGAAACACCACCCTTCCTGTGGAATTCAATGGTGTAAAAACCATGGCAATCCTTTACAGTGGAGCTGGTGTGGCCATTGCAACTAAAGAGGTTTGGAAAAAATGGGGAAAACCTGCCTTGATATCCACACGAATGACCCTGCAGCTTGCAGACGGACACAAGGAAAAGCCCATAGGACTGCTAGAAAAAGTACTTGTTACTTCTTGTGGCATTGAATATGAACACACTTTTGTTGTTGTTGACTTTGGCAAGAAGAACAACTATGACATCATTCTGGGAAGACCATTCATACGACAATTGAAAATGGTCCAAGATTGGGTTTATGACCATATATACCTGAGACATATGGAAACCATAACAAAGATAAACTCGAGGGACCATAGCTATAGGGATGTGACGAGAACACAGGTTGAGGAGTTTGATTCCGCCACAGTTGCAGGATCAGAACTTCCAGCTTGGTTAGGTAAGCCTAAAGAACTGTGGATGTGTGGAGCTTCACAATGTGGTAGCTTGAAACGTGAGGAATGTATCCTAGAACGGGTTATAGAGGATATGGACTATATCCCAGAACCATTTCCTGAAGAAGAGTTAGAGCCTTTTGGATGGGAACAAATCTTGGCTACTCTGGATGTGTGCGCCGTATAGGATGCTCCCACAACAAAGTTTTGTGATGAAAATGGCTATGATGTCGTTCCTTATTTTGCAGTGAGTGTAATCCAGGAAAACAAAGAGATCCAGACATCAACAAGCTCTCGAAATAAGGAGCAAACAAAGAAATGTGGAGAATCAAAAGATGAAGAAGACGACGAGTTCTATGACTCTGTAGAACACTTCGAGCTTCTAGAAGATCAACGACCCTGGAATCAATGTCATCGCTACATGAATAAAGTGCATCAAAAGTGGATTCCAAAGTCCTCGGTGAAAACACAACCACCACAAGCATCCTCATACATGGCTCCTAATAAGGATGCAAAGACTCAGCTAGGAGGAATACGACCAGAGCAACGAGCTAACAATGCTCTAATCAATGGGCTAGAAAAGTCCTCCAAGAAACTACCACCCACGAGCAAACAGACAGTAACTTTCCACTACCAGCCAAAAAATCAAGGGAAAGTACAAGAAGTTAACCTTGCTGAGGATAGTAGCGATAGTGATGAATCTTACGACATCCCCTATCATCAACTCAGGCTATCACTATCACCAACCCCTTCAGCAACAACCATGACAGGTCAAAAGAACAGGACAACAATTCAAAGCCAAAAAGCTCGACAAATCTGGATACCAAAAAGCCAGATCGGCCAAAAATAGATATGGATCAAGAAGACAAAGATCTCTAATGACAAATCACAAGATCCAACTCCAAAACAAAAGCAAGGAAAGCGTGCACGAACGGGTAAGAATATCACAAAGTCGCAAGCTTTCACAACTCAGGTTTGGGCTCCAAAGAAGTTGATTCAAGCACAAAAAAGTCTGGAATTCATTTGGATTCCAAAACAACCACAGTATCAATTTTCAAAGCCTAAATCCCGTCCCCAACCAAGCGTACAAGGGCTGAAGCAAAGACCACTGTCGACTCACACAACAAAAAGGTGGATCCCAAAGAAGTCTCTTCAAACACAAATGAAGCACGGGAAAGTATGGGTTCCCAAACGAGAGCCAGCAACAAAACAACCAATAATCGCAAAGAAATGGGTCCCAAAGAAGAACAACAATATTGTTGTCAGTGCATCGCCACTTGAATTCTTACAATTCTTCCTACGATTACAGTACAGTTAGAAGCGAGCAAGTCGCTTCAATCAAGCAACGATACAGGAGCTTCAAAGACCATTACATTGCTTAGAATAGGAAGCCTCGCCAACAAATGCCAATAAGCAAATTGCTTATACCCACATCTTGCACAACATAAATCTTTTCCATGCATTGACTGTGTATGCATAATACGGCTACATTACAAGGCCTGCACAGGCACAACTTTTAATTGCCCAAGCACAACACATACCCTTTGCGATACCATGTCGTAAAGGATGACTCCAAATAGGAAGGGGGGAGGCATTCTGAATGCGGACCTAACATTATGACTATTAGAGGGCAATGTTTTGTGAGATGCATTGAATTTTTGCGTTTTATTGTGATAATTTTTTGACGAAATTTAGAGTATATGTCCTCATAGTAGTGTTATAGAGGAGTATGGGGACAAAATCCATATATGAGCCCCTAGGGACATGTGTATAGTGTACATAGCATTTAGATTTTTATTTGAATGATTTTTCTTTTGTTGAGTTGTTTTAAGATTTTCTTTGTTTATTATTAAGAAAAAAATAAAAAAATCCATAATCCACATGAAGAAAAGACTGACGAGAGGCCTAAGCACTACAAAGAAATGAAGGTACAAGAAAACGATGAAACATCACGAAGTATGTCTCAACAGCCACTACAACAGCCGAAGAACTTGTCACAAAGCAGTGTCAACATGCAACCAACAAGTCATACAAGTCAGAGTCGAGTAGCTAAGCCACAAAATGAGTGAGGTGTTAGTCCCAAAGCTTCAAGTAATATTCTCTGTGGTCTAAGCGTCTTAGCTATTCTAGGTACTGCTCAAGCTGGAAGAGTTCAGCATATTTACGTTGTGTCGCTCATGCTGGTATAGGTGAGCAAAAGAGTCGAAGCCTAAGTACTTACGTCTGGTGAAGTGAAGGAGAAGGTCCAAAAGACACTCACGTACTGAGAACAATGAGATACGAGTGGAGAAACTTCTACATCGAAAACCCTTCTTGGAAAGGTGGAAGCTATTGAGACATCTTTTGATGTCACATGTGCTACATTTATTCCTCGAAACACCCATCATCTCCTTCTTTCACATTGCATGCTTTTGTTGACAAATTTCTCATATGCATATAGAGTGTCCCATAATTGGCACTTGCATTAGGCACTCTTTCCGTGTTTCACCCAAGCACTCACCTTTCATGAACATGTACTTCACGTTCAACTGCTCAACTCCAATAAGAGCGTATACCAAAGGCATTTTTTTCCCACCGGGTTTTTTCCCTTTGGTCATCCAAGTTTTAGACCCTAATCTAAAGACACCTATCACCATCCTCTTGTACATATTCCTTCTACATCAACAATAAGGAAATGCTACTCAAATCAATTGACAAATGAATTGGAGCACCAATTTCAGATCATAGCATACTTCTCCTCAATGGCGAGTCGAAGAATGGCCTACAATGACAACGCTGCAGACAACACTAACAACATGATTGCACAAGAACAAAGAACTCTTCAATGACAAAGAGCAAACATGAGGGTAATCAGAGGATCTCAAAAGCTTGTCCTTGATAATGTGCATCGAATGCTCGGCAGGGTTTTGAACCTCAAATTAGAATAATTAAGTCCTGGATTCGGCCTGACAGACAAACTTTGCATTGGAGTGCAACTTGGCCTAAAGAAGTTTAGGGTTTAGTCATACAATTTCTACAAAATCCTTACAAAGTTGGCTCACAAGATCAGAAAGCCAATCACTCAATTCTACAGATTGTAGAAGTTGTTTCTGAGAATCACAAATACTCCGAATTCACAGATTTGCTGGAGCAAATGATGGATGGAGCTTTCTCTATCCATGATGATAAGAGTCAAGTTCAACGACATTGGGTTCTTTTTAAATTTAGATCTGGCAGTAGACCTATAATGACAGAAACAGATGCTGCAGCTCGAAGCGTGAATGTGAAAGACATAAAGTTCGTCATCAATTATGATTTTCCTGAATCATGTGAAGACTATGTACATCGGATTGGACGAACAAGACAAGCTACTGCAAAGGCTATAGTCTATACTTTCTTTCCAACAACAAAACGACAGCAAAGACCACATTTCCATCGACAATCAGGTCATGTCGAGGACGACATGAACGCGGAAGGGGGGAATGTTGACCGCTGGGTCAACAACACAACATAACTCAAGTTTAGTACCAAAGTATTATCTTTTGTGAGTTATGAAATGCTGCGGATTATGGATCTAAATGTCATTTGTAATGAGTAGTTATTCTAGTTTCAGAAGCCGGGGTGCAATGGCACTTCCAGATTGTAAATACAAAGCCATTTGACCCTTTCAACCCCATTTTTGGTTAAACCTAAGGTGGCCTTAGTATATAAGGTACCTAGGTCATTTTGTAAAAAGACTTTTATCATAATCAAAACTTTAGCGCTGCCGTCTACTGTGTGTGAGAGAGAAAGAGAGTGAGTGTGAGCTTCATCCTCTCGCTACGCCCGGCTCGCTCAACACATTGGAGATCCGACTCCACCATTGTTGTAGGCTCGAGGTGAGCTACGCGACGACGCCAAGCATTCCACGCGAGACGAAGCGCACACGCTGACGCATCTACGAGCTATTTGTGGCCGTAAGTGTATCAAACGATGTCTGTTTCTGCGTGCTAGTAGTCTATAGAATCGTGGCGACATAAGCTACGCATAGGTACTCATAAATTTCAGTTTCGGGCACTTTCAAAATTTTGCTCTGTCATCCTACGCGTTTTTTGCAGATGGGTTTTGAGTGTAGAAGCTTAGGGACAGGTGTATCCTAGTGAGGGGATGGTGTTCCTTAAGTTTCGTATGAATCTGGCATGACTAGGTGAGTTACCTTCCGCATGTGTGTATGTGGCTAGGTGGTGTAGTTGAGAGCAGTGAGGTTCTTGATTGTGGTTTAGTTGGCCTTCCAGAGTGCTATATGTGTAGGATGGTCTCAGCCTGACAAGCTAAAGAGATTTCCTCCGTGTGCCTATCGTGTCATCTGTGTCCTCGATTGACATTATGTTGATCTAGGTAGTGTTTGCATGCACTTTATGGGTGTGTGAGTATCTCCCGTCCAACAGGAGCTCTTGCACTTTGCATAGCACACAATGAGAGTGTTTGTGAGTGTGTGTGGGTGAGTATACCCCCTAAGCAACCCCCTAGCTTGCTTGGGTCGACCCCCCCTGTAGCTCATGCTTGAAGCTCATTGGACCCCTCCAGGCCTAGCCAATCATAAGCAGGAGGCATTACAAGCAGTAGGGGTAGCCTTGAGACAAGTGTCCCCCTTTCCCCTTTGAGAGAGAGGGCTAGATAAATGCTAAATCAATTAAATAAATCTCCTAAATTACTATTGGACCCCTTGGGTGGCCAACCAATAGGCTTCACGCATCACATGAAGGTAACATAGGTAGGGGCCTGACATGTGTCCCTGCTGCCTCTTCAAGATTGGGCCTTCCTTGTGTGTGTGAGTGTGTGTTCTCTCTCTATCCCCTAGGAAAAGGGCTCGCCCCCCCCTCTTGTAGGGATAATTTTGACTTTTGGTGCTCAAGCACCTTAGTCATCAAGCATGACAATGCACTTGAACTAGGGGTGTTCCCACAAGCATCTCAGGCAAGCATGTCAAAGCACCTCGAGCACCTTAATCAAGTAGCAAGTCAAGCACCTCAAGCATGTAGCAGGTCAAGCACCTCAAGCACCTTAATCAAGCACCTCAAGCATGACAAGAACCTCAAGAACGAAAAGCACCTCAAGCATGAGAAGCACCTCCAGCTTGGGCCGGGTTCCCGCCTCAAGCTCAGCCCTAGCTTACCTAAGGTCAAAGGACTTTTACACACATTATTGGAGGTCTTCAATGAAGCTAACCCTAAGGTATTATGCTCCATTGGTTAGCCTTTCTCTTTGATAGACCATCCCTCATTTGGGCCCCTTTACCATTGGCCCCGTGTTGAGATAGATCTATAAGCACATATCTATATCTTAACACTTGTTCCTGTTTATTCTCCCACATTAAGTGATCAATTTAATATGAGAAAATCATTTGGGTTGGTTAGATATTATATTTTATGACACTTAAACTAGATAAGATATCGTCGGATAGTCTTACTACCTCTCAATACCTTGTCTTCATGTCAGAGAATGGACTAGGGCTGCAACACCTCTTCTTGGTCCTTGATCTTCGATAGGTCTTTAATGGTTGGTTCTTGAGGTGGCTCTCCTTTGTAAGGCTTTAGTAGGCTCACGTGGAAAGCATTGTGTATGAGCCAATGGTTGGGAAACTTGAGTTGATAGGCCATCTCATTGATGGGCCTAAGAATCTGAAAGGGACCATAATACCTTTTTGCTAACTTAGCATAGTACTTTTGGTGTCTCGTAGGATTCTTGCCTGTCATGTGCATTAAGCGAGCGTTGGGAAACTTAAGCAAGACCCAATCATTTTGTTTGAAGTCTAGAGTTCTTTTGTGCTTATCAAACAACAGCTTTTTGCCTTTGCTGAGAGATGGCTATAACATCCTTAATATTTTGAAAAGATTCTTGCAGGTCTTGGCGATATTCATATGCGGCGAAGATCTTTCTAAGTACCTTAAGTAGCAGGGGTTTTTTTTATCTTTTCTCAGGTTCTTTTCCCATGGAATTATGTACAGTGTTATTGTAAGCATACTCCACTAAAGGTAAGTACTTCTCCCATTGGCAACTTCCATGGTTTCTCTCACCTTCTTCACCATTAACCTCCCCTCTTACTTCCATAGCTCTCATATGAGCTCTACATGTACATACACCATCTCTATGCCTCTCTCTATTACTTCCAAAGTACAACTTCATCTTACTTCTCTATATACATAAAATTCAGCATGTAAACCATGCTTAACCTCTGAAAATTGAGAGATTTCATCAACCGAATTGCCATTTCCATCGCGATAATCAACCTTGGCGGCGGTAGCATAAAGAAGAGAAGAAGAAGAAAAGCATCGATAGTCATTTTTAGAACCTACACAAGTAAGTCCAAAACTTCTTCAAGCTTCACCCAGGACAAGGATTTCCTCACTTCATTCAACCATCTTACTTTAACCATCCACCTCATTCTACCCATTGTAAATATATCATTAACTTTCTAGTGATTACTAACACTAACCACTAACATACTAACACAAAATAACCATTGACCTAACCATAAAAAAACTTCACCTCAAGACATGTGCGTAGTAACTATCTCTCTATTCTTCCTTAAAAATCTACTTTCACCTTATCTACCATCAATAATGCTCTCCTTTGAGCCCACATCCATGACTCAAGCACACAAAGAAGGCCCGCAATGTTTTGATATTTAGAAAAAATCATAATCTTGATTTGTTAGCTTGTAAATTAGGATTTCCAATAATCTTGAAGAGAGGTCTCCAACCTATAGATAGGCCCCTCTCGTTCTTGTAAATAATGCCCAATATCTCACATAGCACCCCAACACTCTATGCGTGAGGAGAGACTTAGATAGGCCCCTCTCGTTATTGTAAATAATGCCCAATATCTCACATAGCACCCCAACACTCTATACGTGAGGAGAGACTTAGTGTAGCAACCACTTTGTGAGCTTCACTTTTGGTGTGAGAGAAGCTCTCAAGCTACACATTGCAAGTGAGAGAGCGAGAGTTCAAAATCTCACAAACACTATTGTATATGTTCCTCCATTATCAATAAATTGAGGTTTGGTGTATCAAAGGCGTGAATCGATGTTCAAATCTTTGTCCTTCCACTTGTGCAATACAGTTTGATGAATTCAAGGTGACTTATGTATTTTAAGTTTTTATCATTTGATCTTGTGTTAGTGTGTTTTCATTGCCAATTTTGTGTCCCTTGAAGAGGGTATTGTGGTGAGAGGTCTCCCACACCCTAAGACAGTGTGTGTGTGTGTGTGTGTGTGTTGGCAATGTTTAGCATTCACTAAGCATTGAGTGAGTTTCGTACAAGCTCTACGATAGCATCATAATGAACCATCTCCATTTTCAAGTCACAAACAAGGTAGTACGCAAGTTCCATTCCTCTCTTTCTTACCTTTGCTTTAGCTCGCTCTGCTCCATTTGTGTGCCTTGGTGCGAGATTGATCATCTGTGTTTTGTGGCACATCTTCTTGGTTGTGACAAAATATCTTTTGCATCCTAGTTTGCATCTCATAACTAGGTGGTGCCCTTTCACTTGTTTGGCTGTGGGTTTGTTGTTGTTGCTTCTTACTTGTGGCTGTCCCAGCCCCAATTGAGCAGCACGGGAGCCTTGAGGGGTGTTTAGAGGTCACCTCTCTTGTTCCCCACCCTGGACTGCCTCAATTATGGTGCCCCCAAGGAGGGAGGCTTGTGTATGTTGTTTTGAATACTCAACCTTAGAATAATCAAGTAGTTTGCATGAATCATGAGAGTTTGTATGATCCTTTCATTCCCATTGCAAGGCTAAAGATACACATAATTGTTAGTACTAAATTGCAATTTCACCGTTTGATTCGTAGGATTTTAGGTCCTCCTTCGGTAAATCCTTTTATTTTGCATCTCATTAGGTACGACCTTAGTTTGGATATGTATATTTGTGTTTTCTTTTAAACATTAGGTCATACATAAACCATGGATAATGGCCCAAGAATAGAGGTTTTTCCCTTTCATTTCACTCCACAAATTAGAAATAAACGTTGCAATTAGTAGAAAGATCCATTTTCAACAATGTATGGTGTTCATGTTTGGTGCCCAAAGAGTAGGAGAAATTCTCGCGTCACCAAACCCTGTCATCCTACCTCTTGTTGACTATCATAGATCATTTGATGTGCATATTTGTTAGCGGCTAGACACACACAACAGAGAATGATTGCTCGGCGGAATATTATTTTTTGTAATTATTCTTTAATTGAGAAAAACCGTCATTTCACCTTTGTAAATAGTGGGGCTTGCAGAAGCTTCCAGATTTGTATCCCATTTTTGACATTTAGATTGAGTAGATGGTTAAATTGGAACATTAGGGTTTGAGATTGTAAGGTATTTATACCACTTTTGACCTTAATGAAAAAAACCTTTGTCATTTTTAAAAGTTTTGTCTGTGTGAGTGAGCGTACTGTGTACGAGAGAGAGTGAGAGTTTCATCTTGATGCTACGCGCGCACCGGTGGTCGAAATCGAGTGCGGAGAAATGCAGCATGTTGCCCCCGACAAGAGCTACGCACTAATACCTACATTACGGGTGTACAGTCTAGCTTCGCGAACTCGATTCACGAGCTATATCTAGTGATTCAGTGAGCATACGTTCTCTGTTTTCACATTTCAGCATATCCACGCGTTCCCATTGAGTAGAGATACACATTAGGCACTTAAGTTTTCGGAAATGACGACCTGCAAATTTTGACCAGACATCCTACGTGATTTTGCACGAGGTGTTTAGGGTTGGGATTTTGGTTCATGGACCTTAGGGAGAGCGACCTATTGGTGTTAATAGGGTTTCTTTCAAGTTCTATGGCGTTTTGAGAACGTTTGATGGGTATTTGGCTCTTGAAAGCGTTGTAGGAAATCTCCTCTTATGCACTCTGAAGGCTGTAGCTTAGACATTGGGTAGATACCTCTGTAGGAAGTAGTCGAGAGTCGGTCGAGTGTAGTTTGACACCCTATGCTTGCTTCCACGCGCCTGCGGGTCGAGCTTCGTCCTTAGCCGACAAATCTTGTTAGGTGATTTCTAGTTGTGCTGACGTCCATCGCGGCCTATCCGCCAACATTAGCGTTGTTGCCGGGGACGAAAACCCTATGTAGGTGACCGAGACTAGTCCTTGAGGATAGGGATTCTCTTGCTTGCCAGAGTCTCGTTTTACATTTAGATAGGATCAGAGGGTGGAGGACTCTCTAGGTCTTAGGAGGAGTTTAGGGAGCAAGTGTCTGACCTAGATCCTTCGACTTAGGTAGACTTAGATAGTTTTAGGTATCAGTTGAGTTGTGGTGTAGAGAGTAGGAGTTGGAGTGGTAGAGGCAGTGGAAGGAGAGCTTGAGAGTCCGGAGAGGCCAGAAAGCAACCGAGACACCAATATCACCATTTCACATGATGAGTAGGAGTAGGGTAAGTAGGACATCATGATTTATGATCTCGAGCACTTCATGCATGTTATATTTGCTGTTAGGCTCATCACAAGGTTGCAAAAGATGAAAAAGAGTGTTTGAAATCTGAAGTGAAGTTCAAAAGTTTCTGTGAGTGTTTCTGAGAGAGCTGCAGAGCATAGAAGTACTTTTGTCAGGAAAAAATTAAATTTTAAGCCAGGAGACATCCTACGCGTAGGATGTCTACAGGGTGTTTTGGTGGAAATTTTGAAAATCTGAGTTGACCAATGTGTTTAGAAGGTAGGTTTTACCCTATTTTCACCTGGAAAGTGGAAGTTTGATCATATCTTGACAGGATAAGGCCAAATAGAAAGGAAATTGCCAGACATCCTACCCAAATTGTGCCAAGGCATTATTTTAAGACCAAAACCATAGGATGGCTACATGAGCATGATCTGCATGAATTATTGAGTGCCTGAGGAAGGTTTCATCTCAAGTGGGTGAGAAAATTGGGTTTTAAGCAGACTTTAGCATTTTTGACTGAAAAGGGCTAGGATAGCTAAAATTGCGGTCTTTTGAAATCCAAACTAAAATCTCATCATAGCATTGGGTTGCTGACATCAAGGGGAAACTGTGGCTCAAGTTTTGAGTCAAATAGACCATATAGACATCCTACGCATAGGATGTGTTCTGTGTGATTTAACACTCCAAACCCAGCTTTGAGCATACCAAAGTGATCAGCACATTAAGGGGAGTCTGTGCTTTGCATCTAAAGCCATTTTGAGCAGTTAGACATGCTACACGTAGAATTTCTAATGCATGAAATTGAAGCCAAAAATTGACTGTAGGCATAGCAGGGTTTTGTATAGCCTGAGGCAAGCCTCCTAGTCAATTTTGGTCCAAATTGGAGTTGATTTGACTGGTTAGACCAACATCAGGCTGGTGGGACAGATTCTGATCAATTGACCAGCTTATAGGTGTCCAAACCAAAAAGTAAAGACAGCTATGGGATCAGCACATCAAGGGGAATCTATAGTGCAAACTCCAGGCAAAATAGAGCAGATAGACATCCTACGTGTAGGATGTCTATAGAGGCTTAGTGAAGAGAAAAGCTGACTGAAGAAATAGGGTGATATTCCAGTTGACTTAAGAGTTCTAGAACTTCTTTCAAAAGTGAAATTGGACCTTGTTTGACCTTTTGACGGAGCAAAGACAGAATTAAGACTTTCCGTGTAAATTGACCAGCATCCGAGGGAAGTACAGTTCTAGATTAGCAAACCTAATCCAGAACATCAGAAGTGTATAAAATACAGTAGTGGTGGAGTTTAACCCTCCACTTATACCAATCATTACTAAGACCACCTCTAGCGGTTAAATGCTTTGATTCAATTGCCGAAATTAAACGCTTGTGTACAGGTATATTCAGCGGCAAAGCAAGAAGTTGTGCAGAAACTGATCCTTTACCAGGTGAGTGGTTGGATTTGTGATAAATTGCATTGCTAAGTTTGATGAATTTGAGATCAGGAAGACACATTCTTAGAGATCAAAAGGTGGCAAGTGATCAGGGTAGCTTAGTGTCCACCGAGGAGAGTGTAACTCAAGCAAGGCTAGATCCACTAGCACCGATCATTGAGGAGGGTAGTGATACTGACACTTCATCCGATAAGTCCTTCTTCATGATGGGTAGTCAACAGCCAGGGGGTTTCTCCGATGAAGGAACAATGCTAGGAGGAAGCACCTCCCAAAATCCTTTGAACAATGCCAAGTTCACTATAATCTTCTTAGAAGGAACAAACTCTAGGGGAGCCCTAGTTTATTCTGACTATCAAGGACGCAAGTGTATTTGTATTGAAGAAAGACCTGCTCAGAGACTGGAGATACTTCGAGTCTATGATGATGGAGATAGATTCTCAGACGAAAAGGGGAACCACTATCTGATAGTTAGTAACCCTGAGGATTACAACAGATATGGAGATAACGTGGCCAAAGGAAAAATGGTTTCAAAAACTCAAGAACCGCCTCCAAACATTGATCGACCCAGAGCTCTTTTTATGTACGATAAGAAAACAACCATGGTCTCTACTTATAATGAGAATGTAGGAATTTACAAGCATGAGAGCGAGGGAGTAGTCTTTTATTTTCGATGCAAAGAACCCTACCCAAACAAATTAAGCAAAGACAAGGTTCTTTACTTATTCTCTTATGAAATTGCTATGGGGAAGGATATCATCTTTGTTGATAGGTACAGGTGAGAATACAAACATATTCTCCCAGAGGAGGTAGAAAAGGCAACACTTCCAGAGAAGTCAACATATGCCCCCGAAGAAGTGCCAAGGGTCACATACACCCCTAGCAAGTCGACAAATCCATTTTCAGAAGAGTATGACACGACCTCACATTCTAACCGACAACAGACGTTCAACTACCAGAACCAACAAGCAACCCAACCATCATTGCAGGCATGGCTTCGACAAAGTGCAACATTAGAATAAGACCGAAACCGAGATGGTTATCCAGCCGCACGAGGGCTAAGGGATCTACAAGAACCACCACTCTATTCACGGTATCAAGGCGAGAGTAAGCCAAAAACTCAAGGGTCAACACAACCTAGAAGACAACCCATAGAACGAGTTTGAAGAGATGAACCATCTCTTGCAAAACCGTCAAAAATTATGGCTTAGGAGAACCACTGGGAGAGGAACCCTCCCACTACCAAAGGCCAGAGAAGGTATATCGATTGGGACGAGGAGAACCAATGATGAGATTTGTAGACCATCGTAGAATTAGACCTTTTCAGGTGCAAAAATGGGTAAACAAGAAATACACGGGAAACAGAGATCCTAGGGATCATGTAGCAGCCTTTGTGCGTGTAATTAGAGCTGAAGAATTGTTAGACTTCCCTACCCAATTTGCAGGGTTTGGACTAACCCTAGAGGAGGATGCGACTACTTGGTTTGACTCTGTGGAGCGTAGAGACTTTGAGTCTATGGAGGAGGTGTTTGATGAGTTTATTGAGGAATTCTCACAAAGGAAGATAGCTCACAATACAGTCTCACAAATCCATAAATTCAAACAGAAAGAAGGGGAGTCTGTGCGAAAGGCAGCCCTACGACTAAAAAGATATGTTAAGTTCTGCCCCGTGGAAGAACTGCCAACTCAGTCCAGACTTATGCTTATATTTATTCAAAGACTAAGGAACACAGATCTCCAAAAGGACTTACATATGAAGAGGAGCACGACGTTAAATGAGTTAACTAAGGAGGCTCTTTACCTTGTAGAAAATTGTGCGGTCTACAAGGAGGGTGAATTCAAGGATCTTGACGATGATTCATCCTCACAACGAAGTGGAAGCAAGTCCGCTAAGACAGCACCGAAAGGAGAAGTAGTTGTAAGCCAGGAGCATCCTGTAGAGGAAGTGCTAAAAAAGATTAACCTGTATGCCAAACCTCAAGCTAAACAGCCAAAGTGGTGTGCTATTGAACAAAAATGGACAAACTATGTGACGGAGGAATGTTATTATAACAAGGGATATGTGAGAGAACGACCTTATGCTCCCCACGCTCAGTTAGCATCTCCTCAACTTCCACCGATGCCTAAGTATCAAGCAGGCAACCTACCAGGACCTGTAGGTGTAGAAAGACCACAACCAGTGTTGGGGCAGCAACCACCCCTACCAGGATTACGACCAGTCGGCATAAGATACACACCAATAGTAAATGAACCAGAGGAGAAGGCTTTGGTGCCTATGCATGCATATTATGAAGATTCCAATGGATATGCTGCAAATCTTGTCTATTATCCACCGGAAGAACCCCCAACGCCAGAACCTTGAAGCATGATGGGAAGTGCAGGACCGCCAACAGCTGCACAGGCAGCAGGAGAAGGAAGATATAGCTTGGATGAACGAACATTGTTGTTCATAGCCAACGGAGGCATGGGCGGCCAGAGACATGCATACCTACAAAGAGGAGCTCAAGGAGCACCTCAACAGCCTAAGGGAACCTGCTACAAGTGTGGTGGAGACCATTGGCTAAGAGACTATCCTCATCATGAAATCATTAGAGTCAATGCATATTGCACCGAGTGTGGAGTTACTCATTTGATTCCTGATTGCCCTAACAACCCGAGCAAAGGAGAAAAAACTACCTTGAACATGCTGGAAGTAGTGCCTTCCAGTGGAGGGTCAGAAAACGAGACAGTAATACCTATTCAGGCAGTGCCAAATACAACAGATGAGAAAATAGATGGTTTCGAGCCTAAAACATTGGTAGAAATGGGTAAGGATTATAACGGTCTAGATGATCTGTGGAAGCAAATCTGTGATGCCAACGAAGCTAACAGGGTGAGCTACCAAATGAATAGCATGAGAAAAGAGAAAAATGAGATCTTACCTCCTATTGAAGAATTTGAGGCAAGATCACAAATGAACTTTGATATGCATTCACAAGGGGGACACCAGGGATCAAAAGTTAGTTCAGGGCACAGCCAACCAGACTCGCTAAAAACTCTACCCTCTTACCTAGGGGAGTATGAAGCCAAGTCTGAGGTGAGAGCAATCCCATCTCAAAGACTTTCTTCCAAGAGAGTGATGGATTCACAAGGGTTGATTGAGTTATTGTCCACCCCTGTGCCATGCACAATCACATTAGCCGAACTCCTGAGGTTACCGCCAAACATGTGGACCACCGTTGGCAAATGCTTAGAAAAATTTTGAGTAAAAGACCCCACCTCGAAGCTTCAAGAAGTGATCAGAGAATTGGACAAGCCTCAACTAAACACTAGGCCAGTACCTTTAAACAAGGTTGGAGAATATTATGAGGGAGAAGATGGAAATACCACACTACCAACAGAATTCCAAGGAGTAGTTTCCAAAGCTATTCTTGACAATGGAGCAAGAGTCGCTATCGCCACTAAGGAAATCTGGAAAAAATGGAGAAAGCCAGTTTTGAGAGCTACCAGAATGAAATTGCAACTGGCAGATGGGTTCATGGAAAAGCCTCTAGGACTTTTAGAAAAAGTAATTGTCACCTCGTGCGGAATCGAGTATGAGCATACATTGCAATAGTCGATTTCGACAAAAAAAACAATTACGAGATCATCTTGGGAAGACCATTCATGAGACAATTAAAGATGGTCCAAGATTGGGGTTACGACCACATATACCTCAGACATGGCGAGACTACAACCAAAATACACCTGAAAGACCATAGTTACAAAGATGTGAACCAGACACCAGTGGAAGAGTTTGATTCAGCTACATTGGCAGGGTCTGAACTCCCAGCATGGTTAGGGCAAAAAAAAGAGCTATGGATGTGCGGAGCTTCACATTGTCGGAGCTTAACAAGAGAGGAATGCGTCTTAGAAAGAGCTATTGAGGACAAGGATTATATTCCGGAACCTTTTTCCAAAGATGCCTTAGAACCTCTGGAATGGGAACACATACTAGCAACATTGGATGTCTGTACCATTACAGATAGCCCAACGATAAAATTTTGTGATAAGGACGGCTATGATGTGCTACCCTATTACATGGTAAGCCTTATACTAGCCTTATACAGAAGAGTTTTATAACTCCTTTGAGCATCTGGAGGTAAATAACGATGCAGATAACGAGTGTTCAGACAGCTCAAGCGAGCATGGGGAGACACCAGCGAATATCAAGTTTTATGATTTTGCTAATCAGCACCCTAGACGCCAGGAATGCTATAGAAAAAAACAAGAAAAAAACAAAATGAGAGAGAACCTGATGCCCAGGATAAACGATAAAACTCACTATCTAATTGCTTGTCAAAGCAGAGGATTGTGTAAAAGACCAAATATCAGGAAGATTCTTGAGAGTGCAAAGGAAAGGAACGCGAGAGGAAATAAAACAGGTACGGAAGGCTAAAACAAAAACAAAATCAAAAAAATCTCAACAATCAAAACAGGAAAAAACAAAAGACCCAGAGTGGACCAAAATGGAGCTTAAAAACAAAAACCAAGAACTAAAACGGTCATTACGAGAGGTATGGACTACTGAGGGAGAAAGTGATGGTAAGGAGGAGTCAGAAAAAGGGAACATGAATGTACCATCTCACTATCGAAAATTCACCATCCAGGACAGAACAATCATAATGAAACCCCCAGTCAGGGAAAGAATAAACCACGAATCTTACGATGGGCCGGAAAATGCAAAACGGATAGACCTTGCTGTACCAGGTGAAAAGCCTGAGCCGGTCTATATCGCAACTGATTTAGAGCCGGAAGAAGAAGAACAGCTAACAAAACTTCTCAAGAAGTATAAAGATGTGTTTGCATGGTCCTACAAAGACCTCAAAGGAGTTGATCCATCGATATGCCAACATACAATTCCTTTGAAATCAGATGCCAAACCTAGCAAACAGCGTCCTTACACATATAATGCCACATTTGCTAAACGAATCAAAGAGGAGATTGACAAGCTGATGGATGCTGAATTAATCTATGAAATCGAACATACAGATTGGGTGTCACCCATTGTGGTTGTCCCCAAAAATAACGAAAAGCTGTGTGTGTGTGTGTGTGTGTGTGTGTGTGTGTGTGTGTGTGAACCTCAAAAAAGTAAATGCAACCACCATAAGGGATAATTATCCCTTGCCGATCACAGAATATGTACTTAAGAGGGTGGCTGGAAACGGGCTTATTACTTTCTAGATGCAGGGTATAACCAACTGGCAATTGCAATAGAGGATCAACACAAAACAGCGTTTGCCACAGGATGGGGAATATATGCGTTTAGAGTTATGCATTTTGGCTTAACAAATGCCCCAGCTACCTTCCAAAGATTAATGACTCATGCGTTCAAATAATACCTGAGAATATTCTTAGAAATATATATGGATGATCTCTGTGTACACTCTCTTCTACGAGATGAACATATTGACCATTTACAAAAGGTATTTGAGAAATGCAGAACATATCAAATCTGTCTCAACCCGGAGAAGTGCATTTTTATGGTTAGGCATGGCCGCATCTTAGGACATATTGTCTCAAGAAATGGCATAACCACTAACCTAGACAAAATCAGAGTCATAGTAGACTTGCCCAGGCCTACTAACGCCAAACAAGTACAATCCTTCATGGGACACTGTGGATATTATCGAAGATTCATATATATGTATGCAGTCATTGCACAACCTCTGTATCACTTATTAGTCAGTTTCGACTGGACTGAGGAGTGTGAAATTTCATTCCAAAAGCTTAAGGAAAACCTTGTATCAGCACCTGTACTTAAAGCACCAGATTGGGAAAATATATTCCATGTTCACATCGATGCATCTGCATATGCAATTGGGAGTATTCTGGCTCAACTTGGAGACGGAACAATGGATTTCTCAGTTTGCTATGCGAGTCGACAGTTAAATAGTACAGAAAAGAACTACACAACCACTGAAAGAGAGGGGTTAGGAATGATTTATGCTGTAAAGAAATTTCGGCATTATTTGCTCGCAAACAAATTTATGTCCTTCACAGATCATCAAGCTCTTTTATATCTAGTAAATAAACCATGCAATACTGGGAGAATTGTACGCTGGTTTATTATATTGCTAGAGTTTTGACTTCACAGTGGTGGTCAAAAAGGGTAAAACTCATCTACGGGCGGATCATCTTTCAAGGCTGCAAAACGGGGAAGCTCCTGAAGGAGTAGATGATGACATACCTGATGTTTATCTTTTCAATATTGAAATGATACCCAAATGGTCTCAGGAAATTGTGAGCATTCTTTCCTTTGGAGGTAGATTTGATAACAAGGAACACAGATCCAAACAACAAACAATTCGACAAACAAAAAACTTTCAGTTGATTGCAAGACGACTGTATCATCAGGCTCGGACCAAATTCTACGATTATGTATAAATCCTTAGGAATTCGAGTGTTATCTTGAAGAAGCACACGTCCAGGATTGTGCATTTCATTGTTCAACAATGGAAACACACCAAAGACTGAAACAATTAGGAGTTTATTGGCCAACTATGTATGCTGACACACATGCGTATGTTAACAATTGTTTTATATGTAGTGCCAAATGACCGGTGGATCACGCGACATTGTTTCAGGTAAACATTGCACCTGCATGGAGTCAATATATCATTGATTTCTTAACAACAAGGACTTTTCCTGAAAACGTAACAAAAGCGCAAAAAAGGGCTATAGAGCTGGAGGCTCCCGACTTTAATTTCATTGGAAATCAACTCTATAAGTAAGGAAAGGATAATCGACTTAGAATCTGTGCAAGTGAAAGTGAATACCTACTGATTCTAGAACACGCGCACGGAGGAATAAGTGGAGGCCATTTTTCAGGCGATAAGACGGAAAAAATTGTCTTAACCGCAGGAATATGGTGGCCTACATTGCATATGGATGCTAAGGAGTTTGTAAAGCGTTGTGACTCATGTCAGCGCACCAAGGTTCCGATAAAGGGCGATGAGATGCCACTATGGCCAATGATGGGAGCAAGGTCATTTGCAAAATGGGGCATTGATTTTGTGGGGCCTATTTCATCCCCTGCATATCGCACCTATACCCAATATATCATTGTGTCTACGGACTATCTCACAAAATGGACGGAAGCCAAGGCACACAAAAAGCAGACGCAAGAACCACTGCACAATTTTTGTATGAGAATGTCTTTGTACGATACGAATTACCAATAGAAATTTTCAGTGATCGAGGAACACATTTTCTTAATGAAGTCATTGAATACCTGCTAGAGGAATTCATGGTCATACATAGAAAATCTGCTCCATATCATCCACAGGCAAATGGACAAGCTGAGGCCACAAATAAAACACTATGCACTGTTCTAACAAAAATTGTATCAGAGTCAAGGGCAGACTGGGATCAACAATTACACTCAACACTATGGGCATAAGGGTAGCTTACAAAACATCAATAGGAACAACACCGTACAACATGGTGTTTGGTCTAAACGCTATATTACCCATAGAGATTTTAGTTTCGACTCTACGAGTAGCGAAAATCTTAGAATGGATAGGGCATGAGCTCTCTTCAAGAATAGATGATCTTGAAAAGCTAGATGAACTTCGATTGAGAGCTGTAGCTTTGATCTATGCTATAATGCTTTCCATGTGAGCCTACTAAAGTCGTCGTACAAAGGAGATCCACCTCAAGAACGAACTGTTGAAGACCCACCAAAGATCGAGAACCAAGAAGAGGTGTTGCAGCCCGAGTCCATTCTCCGACATGAAGACAATGTATTGAGAGGCAGAAAGTAAGATTATTCAATGGTATCTTATTAAGTTTAAGAACTATCCTTTTGAAGATGCTAGATGGATGCAAGGCATACAATTAAAGGATAATCTAAAGCTTTTCAATGATTCCCTAGAGTAACCAAGAAAAAATTTTCAAAATGAACAAAGTTTTTGTCTTATAAGACTCCCTTTTTCTTTATTGTGCACAAATTTTAAGAAGTATGCATGCTTAGGATCAAGTTTGTGGAGACGACGTCTTCCAAACACCAAGAAGTGCTTGTCACTCTACTATAGAAGATTGATAGGCCTAATGCGCAAACATGCTTGCGGAAAATTAGGCTCTCAAGCGCAAAATGGATTAGTCATCCATTTCTGGGACGATGTTGTAGGGTAAGATAGGGATCCTCTACCCGCTAGAAAAAAAACTAATGAACAGGCTTTATCTTCTCTACCCCATAGTCGAGGACGACTATGATTTCAAGAGAGAGGTAATGTCATGATAACTAATATCTAATTCTCCTAAATGATTTTCTCATATTAAACTCATCATTTAATATGGGAAAGTATCTAGGGAGAAAAAGCTAGAATATTGGTTAGGTTGGCAGACTGGTCACAATAGAGATCCAAAGGAGGGAAAATAGGGATCCAAAGGGGGGGCCATTTGCAAAAGGGCAATGTGCAACAATGGGCTTCAAAGACCCTACGGTTCAGCCCATTAAGACTTCCAAAATGCTAAGGTTCCAAAATTCAAAGGTTATTATGTTCATTGGTCAAACTCTAGGTTAATTGGATGCTTGTGGGAAGACTCAAAAGTCTTCCCACATCCCTATCCTTGAGGGAGACGGTCCCTTTTAGTATGGGATGAGAGAGAAACACACACACACTCTTGCAAGATCCCTTTACACAAAGGACATAGTGGACACATGTCAGCTCCCTAGGCCAGTTGTCCCCAAGGTGCATTCAAATCCTATTGGATGGCCAGAAATGTGGACCAATGAGAATTAGGCTAGAGTACATTTAGTTTAATTCATTTCAAAACACTTGTTAAAAGAACCAATAGAAATTAAGCTCTCTAGAAGACTATTGGACAGTCTCCCAAGGGGACCAATGAGCATTCAGTAGCCCAAGGCTTGCCTGATTCCTATTGGCCAGAAGACTAAGGAGTCCAATAAGAGATTAATTGAATTATTTAAATACCTAAAACTCTCACAAAAGGGGAAAGGGGGACACATGTCACAAGGCTATAACTTATGCTTCTTAATTGTCATTGGCTAAGCTTTGCAGGGTCCAATAGGATGCCAGCATGTGAAATTAGCAAGAGGGGTCGACCAAGAGAGAGGGGGCTGATTTTTGCAAGGAATTATCACTTACACACTCACACAAGATCATGTGTGAAGAAAAGAAGACTATCTCTCCTTCTCAAGCTTTAATGGAAAGCTCATCATCTACTCCAAGCTTGTGAGAAGGGAGGCCTACACAACCAACTCCAAGCTTGTGAGAAGGGAGGCCTACACCAACAAATCTTGGCTTTGTGATGCAAATCCAACCAAGATTCAAACTCCAATGCATTCTCATCTCCTCTACCATACTAATTACTAAGAAATGCTAAGCTATTATGAGTGATTATGTAAGGAGACATACTTCTTTCTCGTAAGAATACTCCTTCTTCCTCTCGATCTACTCTCATACCCCACTACCTCTCACCATCTTCAAAGGTGTGTGAGGTCTTGGGTCTGAGACCGTGAGGGAATTGATGTTGTGTTTTATAAGTGTGATCTTGGTGCTTGAAGGTTCCACCTTCATTGCACTAGCAAATTATTGAAGGAACACAAAGTATTGGATTGTAAAATGTCTCCCTTGATGGAGGAAACCTATAATACAAAGCCTTTTGGAGGGGGGACCGGCTCCATGTAAATCCGGTCCTCAACTATTGTCAATAGCTTAATTTCTCTCTCTTTTTGAAGTATTGTTGATGCCTATCTAGCTAGGTATTATACTTTTTGTTGGTCTCTCCATCCAAGCACTCTTGCTATGCTCATTAGGAATCTATTCTAATGAAATCCTCACTATGTCTATGTTATTTTTTGCTACACACAAGTTACTAGACCATTAAATGTTACATCTCATCTCGTTCGTGCCACTTTGATTAGCCTCACATGACGCCGGGGCACTTGCCTCCTATGATCCTTGCTGATCAATAGTGATCTCTTCCTCCACATCGATTTCTCATCTCGTCCGTGCTGCTTTGATTAGCCTCACATGACGCCTGGGCACTTGCCTCCATCACAATGTCTTCCTTGTGCATGTTGTCATAATACATGTAATGATCCCCTCCTCGATCAAATCCATGGGCACCCTACATGTCTTCCACATTCAAGTCCTCAGAGGGGCTACCTATGTCCGGTTCTGCTCTTAGAAGCCCAACTGAATTCCTAGATTGGCAGCGCTCTAATTGATGCCCACCATAATTCCTCCTGACTCATGAGTGCCAAGCCACTCAAAAGGTGATTTCTAATTACAATCAGCTAACATAGCATGCTATTTTAGATTAAAAAAAGGCCATTTCACGGACCTTCTCCATTAAGTGACCACATGTGCAGCAACCCTCTCCAAAGTACATACAAGTGCATGTGTAGGGTTTCATTGCAGAAGAGTAGCAGCAGTGAAGAACAACGTGCCATTGAGAAATGGGGGTTTGAACATCAATAGAAAGTGCCAGTAGATGAAGAATATCACGCTGTCAAGAAGTGCGGAGTGTGGCTATGAAAGCACCGGGAAAGCGCCAGGCCTCTGACTGTGAGAGTTCGCAGCAGCAACAAAATTAAGCAAGTCGTAGAAGATTTGAGGCAAAAAACACACTCAAAAAGTATCCATGAAAGCTTAGTGCTCTTTTGCCCTGATAAAAACCCTATACCAACGCTTCAATTCTCCGTCGTAGCCATCTCATGGAAGCTTTGAAACTTAATTAAACATTCCCAAGTAGGTATTTGAAGAGGAGAAACCCTAATTGGTGGCCTCACTGTCTCAAATACTGGATTGGAACAGCAAGGGACTGCACTAGCATACCATAGGTGTAGGCCTTTTATCCCTTCACTTCTCATAGTCATGGAATCATGAATGATGTGGAAACAATTGGCATTTTTTGCCAATTTTGGGTAATTTTTTACCATTTTATGACCATTTTTTATCATTTTTAGCCCAAAAATGCCCTTTTTTGCCCGTAAAAAGCCCAAATGAGCTGGGAAAAATCCCTTGAATTTTTGAAAAATCCCATTGGGCTTAAAATTTCATCTTGAACCTAATTTTACCACTTGGAAAGCACTTTGGATGCATCTTTTCCACCCGCGCATGAAACCTGCTATTTTTGGCCAAGATTGCGCCTGCGCCTTTTATCAAATCTGTCCTTATTCTTCAACCTTGCATCTTTTAATCGTGCAACTGCAATCTCAATATCTTAAGGCCTTCTTTCTAATTGTTGTATGCACAAATCAAAAAGGTCTTCCCTATTTATTCCATCTTCCCAAGGCAATAGATTCCATGTGGGATTTACATCCTCAATTGGCATTATAGGTTTCTTACCCTACATCAACTCAAAAGGCATATAACCAGTAATTGAGCTATAAATTGTACGATCAACCTATAAAGCATAAGGCAATAACCTAGGCCACTCTCCCATTTTACCTTTGTAGGCCTTAGCCAAAGCTTTAATTATAGGATGATGCCCACGTTCTGATTTACCATTCCCTTCAGGATTGTATGCAGTAGTGAGAGCAAGTTTAATGCCCAACCTAGAGAAAAACTCCCTTGCTTTGTCAGTATCCAACTCACCTCTATCAGCTGTTATTTTCCCAACGTAGCCATAACAACTAATCACATCGTCTAAGAGGAACTTACATATCCCTTCTATGCTTTTGGTTCTTAAAGCACGACCTAAAACTTGGTTGGTTAAATCTTCCCGTGCAAGCACTAAGTATCTCATTCGCCATAAGCCCAATGGCATTGTAACCAAATCTACTACCCACTTATAGTGCATAGCCAGTGGGTATGTAGGGTGCAGCCCATCACAATGACGTACATTTGAATACATTTGACAGGTTTCACAAGAATCCACAAAATGAGATACATATTTATACATACCTTTCCACCAATACCTCTCTTTCAGTTTAGTAAAGGTGGCCGATACACCTCTATGTCCAGCATAAAGACTCTCATGAAACTTTTTCATAAGGTTTTTTTTAGTGTCCTCATCACTCACAACCCTCAATGGCATCTCATTTCTTTGTTTTGAATGATTCCACAAGTATCCATCTTTCAAAAAGTATCCATAGACTTTTCTGTGTATTCTTTTGAAGTCTTGATCAATCCACCCTTCTTGCCTTGTCAAAGTGCTCAAATAACGTCCAATGAGAAACCAACCTCCTTGATATAGGTCCTTTGTAAATGACTCAAGTGCATTTGACAAGAAAACATAATCACCCTTTGCATGAGAGCTACAATAAAACCTTGTGCCTACGTCATCGCCCTCGACAATCATTTCTTCTTCATTTTCATATCTTGCTCTGGGAAGCATACCTGCAAAACTGGATTATCTTTCCCTGCAATATGCTTAAATTCAAGATTGAAAGACTTTATGCAGGCAATCCATCTCAACATAGCAATGTATGGAGTTGAGCAGCTTGTGATCATTCCAAGAAGGGGTAGGCAATCAGTCTCCACTATTATATTTGCACCTATCAAATACTCTTTCTCACATTTCAGGGTTGTAATTGCTCCCCATAATTCCCTTTTTACATGTGGATAATTGCGTTGACGAGCACTTAGGACCTTTGCTCCAAATCTCACTACGTATCGTTTACCATCTTCATCATCTTGGCCAATCGCCCATCCAATTCCTGTGGGGCTAGTATCTACTGTCACAATCACATGTCTTCCATAGTCATAGTTTACTTTCCTCAAAGTTGGCGACATAAGAAAAAAATTCTTTAATTTCCTCATGGCATGTGTATGCATTTCTTCCCATTGAAACTTTTGGTTCTTTCTCAAAAATTGATACAAAGGATCTACTACATGTGCATAATGTGGAATCTAGATAACATAAAACACACATGCACCCAGAAACCTTCAAACCTAAGTGACATTTATACATTTCTCTTTCATTCTCTAAATTACATCAATCTTTGTAGGACAAGGCCTTCTACCATATGGCCCACACATATGTCCCACAACAAGAACTTCATTCACACCAAACACTGACTTTTGCCCAGACAAGGTAAGGTTCACTTCTTCCAACCTTGACAAGATCTTATCACAATCATTGATATGGTTTTCCACATACTTGCGGAATCCCCTCAAATCCAGAGCCACATCTATATCACTTACATCACAGCCTTTGATTGGCACATCATCAAGGAAAGGCATTGTAGTTTGAGGTATGAAGTCACGTAGGACTTTGTTCAAACCATTCATCATATGCACAATTGAATTAGTTGCTCCCTGAGGTAAGGTTTATTAATCCTACAAAACTTGTAGAAAACATCTCTTTTGCATATACATCATGCGAGAACCTTTCCCTTCTTGTACCACTGCAATCCTGCTCTACAATGATACATGGCCAAAACCCATCATATCCTTGTAGTCCTTGAATTCTTTGTTTGTCTTTGGCAAGGGTTGCTCTCTAAGACTTTCACGGTTCCTTTCATGGTCCACACAAATAGTAAAGAACTCTATTGCACGCTTCCATCCCTGCTCCTTATCCTAGCATAAGCTGACCCCTTGTCCATCACGTTGGTTTCCATGCGAGTAGTAGTGATGTATGGCTGCCCAAGGATAAGAGGGTATGTAGACATCTCCTGTACAAAGAAATTTTGGTCATCTTTCACATCCCCTCCAGTCACTCTTACATTCAGACAAGCTCCATACAACTCTCCTGATGAGTTGTTTGTTGCACAGATCATCCATCCATGATTAAAACTCTTTTCCTTTTTGATATAAACTCTTTGACATAAGATTAATCTTTGACCCATGATCTATCAGCCAAATGTATGGCTCTTCTAAGTCTCCCACTTTCACTAGGGTCTCTGTAGTTGCTCTTGCCCAATGACTTTTTAAGTAATAACTCTTGTGAGTGGTCTTGACTTCATCTTCATCATCCAAGAAGTGAACTTGTTTTACTTCTCCCCTAGATTTGTAGCATCCACCAACAATAGTTTTATCACCTTGCTCGCCATAGACATGTACTCCATGTGCATTTAAAGTCTCTTCTGTTGAGATGTCGAGCTCTACACCTTGAGCTGGCATCCACTACGGGTCTTGGCCGCTTACGGAATTTACTCACTGGCGCATTAGGTGACCGACACGGAGGATCTCTGCCAGTGATTCTACAGCTGGACTACACTTATAGTGCCAGCCTAGTACGCTTCTAGCGAGTGCACACTTAGTGACCGCATGTACATATGTGCTACTTTTCAGCTTTAGCACTTAGTCATTTTGTACTCTCTTTTCTGGGAAGAAGAAGAAGAAGCTTTCCATCTCTGTGTGCTTTGTGCTTGTCTTGTGTAGCTCTCTTGCATCCTCATTCTTTACATGGTATCAGAGCCTGGTGCAGGCAAGAGAGGCTAAGAGAGCAAGAGCATCACAATCCCTTCGTTTCTCCAAAGTGCAGTATACAGAGATTTATTGTACAAGTACAGTGGTCGTATGTACGCTTGATTGTGGACACTCGTTGAGTGTAGAAAGTGTTACAGGTACCACGATAGCAGGTTCAGCAGATTTGCAGGTTTTTGCAGATTGCAGTTATTTTGTCTTAGTGCTTCAAGATGTCTGACGGTTTCAGACAGATTGTTACTGAGAAGCTTGAGAAAAATAACTACCCTGCATGGAAGTTCAGAATAACAAATTTCCTAAAAGAAAAAGGTTATTGGGACTATGTAGAAGGAGACAATGAAAAGGAACCAGAGATTCCCGAGGCAAATGCTACAGCAGAACAAAGGAAAGCTTTGAGGGACTGGCAACAAGGCCAGAGCAAAGTGATGCATTGGCTTTCTATGAGCATCACAGATGGCATGATGGGCTATCTACAGGGTGCTGAAACCCCCACCATTGCATGGAGAAACTTAGGCAGAGTGTTCGAGGTGAACACCAAGACCAGGAAGCTTCAACTAAAGTCGGAGCTAAATCAGGTTAAGAGGAACAACCTCTCAATCAATGATTATGCCTTGAAGATCAAGAGTATCATTGAGGCTCTTGGATCTAAATACGAAGAGTGGGAAATCAAAGTACTTAGCAGATGTACTTCATGTCACAAACATTACAAAGAATCTTGTTTCTGTTGGACAAATGGTTGAGCAGGGTTTGTAGGTTCGCTTCAATCCAAATGGCCGTTATGTAGAAGATTTCCAGAATGGCTGTAAGCTGATCACAGAGGGCAAATGTGTGGGCAGAATGTTTACGCTGAATGTAGACATGCCTGAGGTAAAAGCTGCATTATTTTCACAGGGCACAGGTGTTGTGGCTGATGTTGACATTTGGCACAAACGCATTGGCCATGTCAATGAGCAGAGATTGCGCAGCATGCAATCAAAATAGATTGTAAAAGGTTTGCCCAAATTCAAGGTGGATGGTATGCATAAAGTGTGTGCAGCATGCCAGTTTGGAAAACAGTCTAAGGGCTCATTTCCACATGAGCGCAATGTATGTAAAAAGCCACTTGAGGTGGTGCAAACAGATGTTTGGGGTCCAACCGATATTGCAAGTATACATGGTTGCAGGTATTATGTCTCTTTCATTGATGACCATACAAGGAAAGTATGGGTCTACTTCATGCGTAACAAAAGTGAAGTGTTTGGTCACTTTCAAGACTTCAAAGTCATGATTGAGAAGGAGACAGATATGCAAATCAAGACATTGAGGTCAGATGGAGGGGGAGAGTACTTCTCCAATGATTTTTCAGATTTTTTGCGAATGCATGGTATACGCAGGCAGTTTACATGCAGATATACTCCACAACAGAATGGAGTCGCAGAAAGGAAAAACAGGCACATTGCAGAGGTTGCACGTGCATTGATGAATGAGAAGAACATGCCTCATCATTTCTGGGCTGAAGCCGTAAATACAGTTGTGTACATTATGAACAGGACACCTACAGCTGTGGTGCATGATGTAACACCTGAGGAAAAGTTTACAGGTACAAAGCCTGATTTGGCACACTTGAAAGTGTTTGGCTGCATAGCTTACGTGCATGTACCACATGAGTTGCGTAGGAAATTGGATCCTAAAGCAGAGAAATGTATTCTTGTGGGATATTCCCTTGAACAAAAGGGGTACAGTTGCTACAATCCTACTACACGAGAATTACGAGTGAGCAGAGATGTAGTCTTTGATGAGATGAGCAGCTGGTACAATAATGCACATGGCACTATTGGGGCTGATGTAAAAGATGATGTGATTGTACAAAATGTGAGGCCACAGTCACAGGTTTTGAGTGGACCACAAGAGTCCTCTTCTCGTGGCTCTGTTGAGAAACCATGGAATGGTAGACTACGTACGCAGGTTACTCCACCAACAGGTACAGGGAATGTATCACGAAAAGGAAAGGAAAAGGTTGATGAACCTCACTTTATGGCTGATGCATCATCAGGTTTTTCACATGTAGACATGGATTCAGATGGTTCTGAACAAAGTCCTGATAAGGAATTTGGAATTCCGACTGTCAGGACACCTGGTGTAAGGAAAGTACAAGAAGATGCTAGAGGGCAAAGGAGTGACCCAGGACCGCGCAGATCTAATAGAGTCAGAAATCCAGTTCAGAAATTGACTTATGATGGGTATCTAGCGCATCACCAAGCCTGCATGGCTAAGGTGATACAGGATGTGGAGCCCACATGTTTTGAGGATGCAGTTGGAAATGTGCATTGGGATGATGCAATGAATGAAGAGATGGCTGCATTGGAAGCAAACGACACATGGGAGTTGGTGCCATTGCCAAGTGGCAAGAAAGCTATTGGTTGTAAATGGGTGTATAAAACCAAGCATAAGGCTGATGGTAACATTGAGTGTCACAAGGCAAGGCTAGTTGCAAAGGGTTATGCACAAACGTATGGCATAGACTATGAGGAGACCTTTGCTCCAGTGGCAAAGATGACGACTGTGAGAGCTGTCATAGCAGTGGCTGCATCTAGAGGATGGATTATGCATCAAATGGATGTAAAGAATGCCTTCTTGAATGGTGAGTTGCAAGAGGAAGTGTATATGGATCAGCCACCTGGTTATGTCGATCCAGGTTACCCAGATTATGTATGCAAACTTCTCAAAGCTTTGTATGGTTTGAAGCAGGACTCTAGATCATGGTATGACAGGATTGCCAAGTATCTTGTCAGTATTGGTTTTAGGAGAGCTCATGCTGATCATTCACTCTATGTACGTGAGAGCGATGTGGGGATTGTGGTCATTACCATATATGTAGATGACCTTATTATTGTTGGTGACAATGCTATGGAGATTGACCATGTGAAGGGTCTTCTCAAACAGGAGTTTGAAATGAAAGATTTAAGCGAGTTGCGCTACTTTCTTGGCATTGAGGTGATCAGGACTCCAGAGGGTGTATGGCTATCACAGAGACAGTATGCTTTGGACATGTTGTCAAAGTATGATATGGCTGATTGTAAGCCAATTTCTATTCCCTTGGATGTGAATGCAAAGCTGAGTGCAGAGAAGGGTGATGTTGTTGAGGATGTCAACATGTACAGGAAGATTGTGGGTAGTCTAATCTACTTGACTATCACGAGGCCAAACTTGAGCTACACAGTAGGCTTGGAGAGTCAGTTCATGCAGCTTCCGAGGAAGCCACATTTGGATGGAGTACGACGCACACTTAGGTATGTGCAAGGTACTCTTGACTACGCATTGTTCTATGCAGCAGATGCACCATTAGCATTGTATGGGTATACAGATGCAGATTGGGCAGGTAGCATTGTTGATAGGAGATCTACGAGTGGCTTCATGTTCTCTTTTGGGAGTGGTGCTGTTACTTGGAGCAGCAAAAAAGCAGCCTACGGTTGCTTTATCGAGCACAGAGGCCGAGTACAGAGGTGCAGCAGTTGCGGCCTGCGAGGTAGTTTGGCTACGCACATTACTTGAGGACTTGGGAGTGCAGGTGGACCAGCAGATTTTCATCCATTGTGACAACCTCAGCAGCATGCAGTTGGCTAGGAACCCAGTGTTCCATGCCAGGACCAAACACATAGAGGTCCATTACCACTACATTCGAGAGCGAGTGTTGGCGGGCGACATCGACTTGGTCTACGTAAGCACAGAGGAGCAGATAGCAGATATCTTTACCAAGGCCCTCGGAGCTGAGAAGCTTCGACGTTTCCGGACTATGCTTGGACTCTGCGACATGCAGAGCTCGAGGGGGAGTGTTGAGATGTCGAGCTCTACACCTTGAGCTGGCATCACTACGGGTCTTGGCCACTTACGGCATTTACTCACTGGTGCATTAGGTGACCGACATGGAGGATCTCTGCCAGTGATTCTACAGTTGGATTACACTTATAGTGCCAGCCTAGTACACGTCTAGCGAGTTCACACTTAGTGACCGCATGTACATATGTGCTACTTTTCAACTTTATCACTTAATCATTTTTTACTCTCTTTTCTGTGAAGAAGAAGAAGAAGCTTTCCATCTCTGTGTGCTTTGTGCTTGTCTTATGTAGCTCTCTTGCATCCTCATTCTTTTCATCTTCTTCACCATGTGGATAGATGCAGTAAGAGATTGTCCCTTCCTCTTGATGATATCAATTATCTCTTCATGGAACTCCCTCTTTGCTATTCCAAGGACCTCACCCAAGGTAAATTCCACTTTACTGTTCAAAATCCTTTCTCCCGAAACCTTTTTGAGATCAGTTGTTGCCTCTATATCAAATTGGAGTTTGTAGGCCGGACCCTTTGCTTTAGCTTTCTTTGCATCCTTCTTATTTTCTTTAGAGGCTTCTTGTATAGGCACTTTGGGGACATGCATCTGTTGTGGGGAAGGTGATCTAGGAGTCACTGTGTGTCATAATACCTAATATCTAATTCTCCTAAATGATTTTCTCATTTTAAACTGATCATTTAATATGGGGAAGTGCCAGGGAGAAAAAGCTAGAATATTGGTTAAGCTGGCAGACAGTGGCCACAGTAGGGATCCAAAGGAGGGAAAATAGGGATCCAAAGTGGGGCCATCTGTAAAAGAGCTATGTGCAACAATGGGCTTCAAAGGCCTTAGGGTTCACCCCATTAAGACTTCTAAAATGCTAAGGTTCCAAAATTCAAAGGTTGTGTCCAATGGTCAAAAGCTTAGGAAATTGGATGCTTTGTGTGTGTCCCAAAAAGTCTTCCCAAGTCCTAAAAAGCAGGGGGTGAGCCCAAGAAGTAGGGGATGAGAGAGAAACTCACACACACACACAAGCTCCCTTTACACAAAGGGAATGAGGGACACATATCAACTCCCTAGGCCAGATACCCACAAGGTGTACTCAAATCCTATTGGATGGCCATGGAGGTGGACCAATGAGAATTAGGCTAGAGTAAATCTAGTTTAATTATTATAAAAACACTTAATATAAGACCAATATGAATTAAGCTCTCTAGAAGACTATTGGAAAATCTCCCAAGGGGTCCAATGAGCATTCAACAGCCCAATGGCTTGCCTGACTCCTATTTTCCAGGAGGCAAAAGGGTCCAATGAGAGTTTACTTGAATTAACTCTCAGGGAAAGGGGGACACATGTCAGAAGACTATCACTTATGCTACTTAACTTTCATTGGCTAAGCTGGGAGAGGTCCAATGAGGTGCTAGCAAGAGCAAATAGCAAGAGCGGTCGACCAAGAGAGAGAGAGAGAGGGGGCTGATTTTTAAAGGCAATTATCCACACACACTCACACAAGATCATGTGTAGAGTAAGAAGACTCTCTCTCTCTCTTCTCAAGTTTTAATGGAAAGCTTATCACCTACTCCAAGCTTGTGAGAAGGGAGGCCTACACCAACAACTCTTGGCTTTGTGATGAAAATCCATCCAAGATCCAAGCTTCAATGCATGCTCATCTCCTCTACCATGCTAATTGCTAAGCTAAGCTATGCCAACATGAGTTGATTATGTGAGGAGATGTACATCTTTATCGTAAGACTACTCCTTCTTCCTCTCAATCTACTCTCATACCCCGCTAGCTCTCACCATCTTCAAAGTTGTGTGAGGTCTTGGGTCTGAGACGGTGAGGGAAATGGTGTTGTGTTTGATAAGTGTTTTGCTTAGTACTTGAAGTTTCCATCTTCATTGCACTAGATAGTATTGAAGGAACACAAAGAATAGTATTGTAAAATGTCTCTCTCGATGGGAGAAACCATAATACAAAGCCTTTTGGAGGGGGGACTAGCTCCATGCAAATCCGGTCCTCAACTCTTGTCAATTGCTTAATTTCTCTCTCTTTTGAAGTATTGTTCATGCTATCTAACTAGATGTTATACTTTTGTTGCTCTCTCCATCCAAGCTCTTGTTATTGTCATTAGGGGTCTATTCTAATGAAATGCTCTCTATGTTCATGCTATTTTCCATTTCACACAAGTTATTAGACCATTAAATGTTACATTGGTATCAAAGCACAAGGTTTCTCTTTTCTTGCTCAAGAAGGGATGTCCTCAAGCTAGCTATAAATGGTTGGTATTATTAATTGCATGTGAGTAAGTAGAATAGGGATTTTTCAGCCTTGCAGTACGCCTCCCTTTGTGCAGTTAACGGGGCATCACCGTCGAGAGCTATGGTCTTAATAGTGGAGTCCTACGGGGCTTGCCTATGGCTTAACCACTATTGAGCTAATAGAAGCTTGACAAGAGCCGATGTTGTTTTGGTGTTGAATGACCCTCTCTTCTGTTCCTTGCAATTAATGGTATTCGAGCCACGAGTACAGTAGCTTGAGTGATTTTTCTAAAGGGGTAAAGAGGAGTAGCAACTAGGGCTTGAAGTGCCAAAGTACACCTAAAAGTTGTTAGAATGGCTGACAATAGTAAAGAGAGTGAAATTAATGTTGATAGCTTTGATTTTGCTAATGAGCAGGCTACTAATGATGCCCCTATGCTTGTTAACTACCTTGTTTCTAGACTTCAACAAGCCATGGGCAATCCATCACTCCAAAGTGAAGTGCAACGGCAGCTTGGTACTCATGGGATTCTCCAAGCTCCCCACCCTAACGAGAGAGCACCTAAGAAGCCTCCTTGCGAGACTTCCAAAAGAGACCTCTCTCCGATTCAGGAAGAAGAAGAGGATCCATATGAAGGGCTCAAAAATTTGCTCCTTGATGACACATCTCCTTCTCAAAGGAGAATTCAAGAGCCCCCACCAAAGGAACGAGAAAGAAGTGAGTCTCCTGCCACCTCGGCGGAGATGGCTCCACGAAGACAGCGGGCTAAACGCTTTTGAGAGTGCATAGCTACATGGTGTAGCTTAGAGGACTCCGTGAAGCCCTCATCTCCAAACGCCACATCGAACTGTTGGATAAAGGCCACGACTTTGTCTGTAGCACCAAAGGTGCCATCGTAGGTAAGGAAAGAGATGCTCTTCCCTCCCTCTTTGAACTTCTTGAGCTTGGACGACCTCTTCCACGCGGAATAGGATTTCCTATGGCCTCTTCTTTTTTATGGTTCAAAGGTTGCACCATCAATTTCTTCAGAAGGTGAAGAATTTGAGGATGATGGAGAAGAGGGTGACCTCTTTCTCGCCTTGATCTTCTTTGTCTTCACCATCACTCTCATAAGAGGAAGAGGATGAAGAAGATGGAGAAGAGGGTGTCCTCTTTCTTGCCTTTTTCTTCTTTTGCTTTTTGTCATCTCCCTTTGAATTATGGTGTGGAGAAGTATGCGATGGTCTTCTTTGTTTTGGAGGTGATGGAGAGCTATTAGCCCGCCTTCTTTGTGGAGCCATCTCCATAGAGGTGGCAAGAGACTCACTTCTTTCTCGTTCCTTCGGTGGGGGCTCTTTAATTCTCCTTTGAGAAAGAGATGCGTCATCAAGGAGCAAATTTTTGAGCCCCTTCATATCGATCCTCTTCTTCTTCCCAAATTGGAGAGAGACCACACTTGGAAGTCTCGCAAGGAGGCTTCCTAGGTGCTCTCTCGTCATGGTGGGGAGCTTGGAGAATCCCATGAGCACAAAGCTGCCGTTGCACTTCACTTCGGAGGGATGGATTGCCCATGGCTTGTTGAAGCCTAGAAACAAGATGGTTAACAAGCATCGGGGCATCATTTGTAGCCTGCTCATTAGAAAAATCAAAGTTATCAACATTATTTTCACTCTCTTTACTATTGTCAGCCATTCTAACAACTTTTAGGTGTAAACTTTTTAGGTGTACTTTGGCACTTCAAGCCCTAGTTGCTACTCCTCTTTACCCCTTTAGAAAAATCACTCAAGCTACTATACCCGTGGCTCGAATACCATTAATTGTAAGGAATAGAAGAGAGGGTTGTTCAACACCAAAACAGCAACGGATCCTGCCAAGCTTCTAATAGCCCAATAGTGGTTAAGCCATAGACAAGCCCCGTAGGACTCCACTATTAAGACCATAGCTCTCAACGGTGATGCCCCGTTAACTACACAAAGGCAGGCGCATTGCAAGGCTGAAAAATGCCTATTCTACTTACTCACATGTAATACCAACCATTTATAGCTAGCTTAAGGACCTCCCTTCTTGAGCAAGAAAAGAGAAACCTTGTGCTCTGATACCAATGTAACATTTAATGGTCTAGTAACTTGTGTGTAGAGAAAAATAGCATGAACATAGTGAGCATTTCATTAGAATAGATTTCTAATGGAATAACAAGGGTGCTTGGGTGGAGAGAGAAACAAAACGTATAACACCTAGTTAGATAGCATGAAAAATACTTCAAAAGAGAGAGAAATTAAGCAATTTACAACAGTTGAGGACCGAATTTTCATGGAGCCGGTCCCCCCTCCAAAAGGCTTTGTATTATGGTTTCTCCCATCAAGAGAGATATATACAATTCTTTGTGTTCCTTCAATACTAGCTAGTGCAATGAAGATGGAAACTTCAAGCACTAAGCAAAACACTTATAGAACACAACATCAATTCCCTCACGGTCTCAGACCCAAGACCTCACACACCTTTGAAGATGGTGAGAACTAGCGGGGTATGAGAGTTGATTGAGAGGAAGAAGAAGTAGTCTTACGAGAAAGATGTACACATCCTCACATAATCACTCATATTAGCATAGCTTAGCTTAGTAATTAGCATGGTAGAGGAGATGAGCATGCATTGAAGCTTGGATCTTGGTTGGATTTGCATCACAACACCAAGAATTGTTGGTGTAGGCCTCCCTTGTCACAAGCTTGGAGTAGGTGATAAGCTTTCCATTAAAGCTTGAGAAGAGAGAGAGGTAGAGTCTTTTTACTCTACACATGAGCTAGTGTGAGTGTGTGTGGATAATTCCTTTGAAAATCAGCCCCCTCTCTCTCTTGGTCGACCCTCCTTGCTATTTGCTGTTGCTAGCACCTTATTGGACCTCCCCACGCTTAGCCAATAGGATTTCAAGAGCATAAGTGATAGCCTTCTGACATGTGTCCCCCTTTCCCCTTGTGTACAAAGGAAGCTTGTGAGTGTGTGTAAGCTTGTGAGTGTGTAAGTTTTTCTCTCTCATCCCCTACTTGTTGGGCTCACCCCCTCCTATGCAGCAGTTTGTGAAAACTTTTTGGGACACACACAAAGCATCCAATTTCCTAAGCCTTTGACCATTGGACACAACCTTTGAATTTTGGAACCTTAGCATTTTGGAAGTCTTAATGGGCTGAACCCTAAGGTCTTTGGAGCCCATAGCTCTTTTACAGATGGCCCCCCTTTGGATCCCTATTGTGGCCGGTTTGCCAGCTTAACCAATATTCTAGCTTTTTCTCCCCTGGCACTCCCCATATTAAATAATCAGTTTAACATGAGAAAATCATTTAGGAGAATTAGATATTAGTTATTATGACACTTGGGAAAAGGTAAGAGAACATGATACTTTTATTCTCTTTGACCCTGGTTCTACTCACAATTTCATATCCACAAAGTTGGCCACCAAGCTAGGCATACAAGCTTACGAGATGGGAGATGTCCTACCCACAGACGGTGCTTTCAAGGGGCAAGAAGCTTAAGTCACTCCCTTAATCGGGAAATTGAGGCTCCATGTCCAAATCTATGTGGACAAAGAGGACTTCTTTATATCTCCTCTCAAGGAGGAGGATGTAATCCTAGGGGCACCATGGTTTGATCGCATGGCTGCCAATGTTAAATTCCCTGAAAGAAGAATCTACTTTAAGTTCAGGGAAAAAGATATGTACATAGATGCCAAGCAAATGGGTAACACCATACCCATTGTACATACACAAGCTTTCAATAAGTTAATAAAGAGCTCTATTTTTTTTACATGATTTTTGTTAAAGATTCTCAAAATGAACCTAATGTTTTAACAAAAGAAAATAATCACACTCACAAGGAATTAGAGTTATCCAATTTTCTCAAGGGGTTTCAAGATGTCTTTATTGACGACATCCTTTGTGAGCTACCTCCTAAACGAGGCAATGATGACCATGCAATTGAACTTCTTCCAGGAAGTTCACCACCTAACAAACCTCCTTATAGAGTTTCTCAAGCTCAAACAAGAGGAGATTATGCAGCAAGTGCATGAGTTAGTTGAGAAGGGCATGGTTAGGCCTAGCTCATGTCCATTTTGTTCTCCTGTGCTTTTAGTGCAAAAGAAAGACGGCACATATCGTATGTGTGTCGACCATAGAGCACTAAATAGGATCACTATCAAGAATAGGTTTCCTGTTCCACGGGTAGAAGACCTATTTGATAAGCTACAAGGGTCCATCTACTTTAGTAGGATTGACTAGTAAAAAGTGGCTATCATCAAATAAGGATAGTTGATCAAGACATTGTAAAGACCGCATTTCGCACTACGTTTGGTCTTTACGAATATATTGTCATGCCTTTTGGCTTGACCAATGCACCAGCCACATTCAACCACTTGATGGAGAATCTATCCACACCTCACCGAACCTTTACTGGAGTGTTCTTTGGTGATATCATCATCAACTCTAATTCATTAGACGAACACAAGCAACACCTCCAGGTAATATTTCAAGTTTTAAGAGAGAATAAACTTTATGTTAATCGAAAGAAAAGTGAATTTTTCTTACAAGAGATTCAGTATTTAGGTCACATTATCTCTCAAGATGGTATCCAAATGGATCCATCAAAGTTAGAGGTAATAAAAGGATGGCCTAAACCAAGGAATCTTCATGAACTAAGAAGCTTTATAGGTATGTGTGCATACTATAGACGCTTCATAGAAAAGTTCTCACTAATAGCAAGACCATGACATGACCTAACAAAGAAAAACGTTAGGTACACATGGTCTACCAAGGAGAACAATGCTTTCAAAAATCTTAAAGAAAAGCTTATCTCTCAACATGTGCCTACACTACCGGATCTCTCAAAGCCATTTCAGGTCCAATGTGATGCTTGTGGTGATTGCCTTGGAGCTGTTTTGCTCCAAGAAGGGCACGCCATAGGCTATGAAAGCGAAGGCTCGACCCTGTTGAGCAAGTTCTAGGCATATATGAAAAGTAACTCCTCGCAATTCTACATGCCTTAGACTCATGGAAGCACTATTTATTGGGGACTCCTTTCATTCTGCGAACGGATCACCAAAGTCTTAAGTACTTCATGATGCAGACCAAGCTCTGCGACAAACAAATGAGGTGGGCAAATTTCCTTTCACAATTTCATTTTCATATTGCTCACATTGCTGGAAAGCATAATCAAGTAGCTAATGCACTCTCAAGACGGTCGAGAGTGAATGCGGTTTCTATAGCAACTCACAATGATCTATCTTCTATGATCGATGAGTATGCTATTGATCCCAATTTTAGAGAAGTGATTTCAGCCCTTGCACTAGGGAAGAAAGAGGAACCATTTACTTTACAAGATGGTTATCTTCTCTATGGCAATAGACTATGCGTTACTAACTCACTCTGTGAGAAAGTAATACATGAATCTCATGCTCCTCCTTATGCGGGCCATAGAGGGATTCAGTCTACCCTAAAGGGGATTGAAACATATTTCTATTGGCCTACCATGAAACCAAACATACAAGAGTATGTTTCTAAATGTGCGGTATGCCAAAAGATGAAGTTTGATAGAGGGAAGCAACCTAGATTTCTTCAACCTTTTCCAATCCCTAATTCACCATGGGAGAGCATATCCATGGATTTTATCTTTGGATTGCCTAAGTCTATCCATAGGAATACGGGAATATGGACGATAGTAGACAGGTTCAGTAAACAAGCTCATTTTATACCTGTCAAAAAGACTATCAAAGCCCATCAAATGGCAACCCTCTTCATTTCACAAATCTTCAAGTACCATGGCTTGCCAATTTCCATAGTGTCGGATAGAGATCTTAGAATGACCATTAATTTCAGGAAGGGTCTCTTTGAGAATTTTTTTAGGAACAAGGCTAAACTTCCCTTCGGCCTATCACCCGCAAACGGATGGCCAAAGTGAAATAGCTAACTTAACAATTCTTGATCTACTAAAAGCCTATGTAACGGAAGTAGATCGAAGATCCCAATGGGAGAAGTACTTACCCTTAGTGGAGTATGCCTACAATAATACTGTACATACTTCCACGAAAAAAGCAGTTTTTGAGGTAATTGAGGGAAGATAAAAAATCCCCCTGCTACTTAAGGTTACACAGGAAGATCTTTGTTGCAGATGAGTATAGCCGAGACCTACAAGAATCTTTCCAAAAAATTAAGGATGCTATCTCTATCTCACAGCAAAGGCAAAAGGCTACTGCTGACATGCACAGAAGAGCCCAAGCCTTTAAAGAAAATGATTGGGTCTTACTCAAATTTCCCAAGGCTTGATTAAGGCACACGATGGGCAAGAATCCTACGGGACACCAAAACTACTATGCTAAGTTAGCAAAAAGGTATTATGTTCCCTTCCAGATTCTTAGGCCAATCAATGAGATGGCCTATCAACTCAAGTTGCCCAGCCATTGGCTCATACACAATGCTTTCCATGTGAGCCTACTAAATCCTTACAAGGGAGAGCCACCTCAAGAACCAACTATTGAAGACCCACCAGAGATCGAAGACCAAGAATAGGTGTTGCAGCCCGAGTCCATTCTCTGACATGAAGACAAGGTACTAAGAGGCGGTAAGACTATTGGACGATATCTTATTAAGTTTAAGAATTATCCTTTTGAAGATGATAGATGGATGCAAGGGATACAACTAAAGGATAACCTAAACCTTGTCATTGCTTACAAGGCTTCACTATAGTAAGCAAATGTACAAATGTTAAAAATGAACAAAGTTTTTGTCTTATAAGAGTCTATTTTTCTTTATTGTACACAAATGTGAAGTAGTATGCATCCTTAGATCAAGTTTGCGGAGACGACGTCTCCCAAACACCAAGTAGAGCTTGTCACTCTACTATGGAAGATTGATAGGACTAATGTGCAGACATGCTTGCGGCAGCTTAGGCTCTCAAGCGTCAAATGGACTACTCATCCATTTTGGAACGATGTCGTAGGGTAACATAAGGATCCTCTACCCGCTAGCAAAAGGACTAATGAATATGCTTTATCTTCTCTACCCCATAGTCAAGGACGACTATGATTTCAAGAGAGAGGTAGTGTCATAATAACTAATATCTAATTCTCATATATGATTTTCTTATGTTAAACTGATCATTTAATATGGGGAAGTGCCAGGGAGAAAAATCTAGAATATTGGTTAAGCTGGCAGACAGGCCAAAGTAGGGATCCAAAGGGGGGGCCATCTGTAAAAGAGCTATGTGCAACAATGGGCTCCAAAGACCTTAGGGTTCAGCCCATTAAGACTTCCAAAATGCTAAGGTTCCAAAATTCAAAGGTTGTGTCCAATGGTCAAAAGCTTAGGAAATTGGATGCTTTGTGTGTGTCCCAAAAAGTCTTCCGAAGTCCTAAAAAGGAGGGGGCGAGCCCAAGAAGTAGGGGATGAGAGAGAAACTCACATACACACACACACACACACACACACACAAGCTCCCTTTACACAAAGGGAATGAGGGACACATGTCAGCTCCCTAGGCCAGATGCCTAACAAAAGCACTGAGAGTGAGGTAAAATTTTTAGCTTCACATTATGCACGTACCATAGCACGACAACGCAGAGAGCTACTATTGCGGCATCGGTATCACCATACAAGGGCAATGCGAGCACTAGTGCACACCATCACCGTACCTGACAACGAGCGTCATCACCCTTAGTTACATGTTGTACCTCTCTCTCTAGACTTCTAGGTAGGGTACAAACTCACTGGCTATTTGGGGGCCTTCGTTGCCCTTTTTTTTTTCCAGTTCCCTTAATTTTTTTATGCACATACACTACTCTATTTTTAAAAGTACTGAATTAATTTTTAAAATAGGTAAAAGTATTCAGTTTCCTTATTGCTGTCTACATTGGGGCGCTAATTATGGACGTCTGTTTCATCTCTCAACCATCAACTTTTTTTTGTATATTTGTGCTGCTTTGATTAGGTTAGTGTGATTATTCCTAGTTCCATGCATTAATGTTGTTTTAGGTGCCACAGGCTGTGAATGGGGGTTCAAATTCCACACTTCACACATTTACTAACCATAAAGCCTCATCCCGTTTTCTGCCACTTTCTCTACATGGTGCTCAACCTTCTCCACTAGAGCGCTCAATACTTTTAGTAGCATGCAACATAGCACTTGCAAATCTTTGCATATACAAGGAGGCAACAACACCTTTTTGTTGATGCTAAGAGTTAGCTTACCCATAGCACTTGCAAATCTTTGCATATGCAAGGAGGCAACAACACCTTTTTGTTGATGCTAAGAGTTAGCTTACCGAGCCGGAAATGTTTGGGGCCGAGTGTCTACAATAGGTTACCTTTTGTCCTTGAAGGAACATTGCTCTCAGCTAGTGTGGCATGCTTTCATCCTTGAGTTTCTGATCATCAGATGTTGCCCTTGAGGGACTATATTGGATTGAATGAGGGGGGGCTTTGCAGCATTAGAGTTGCAAGTTTTGTGTGCTCCTTCTTTGTCTAGCCTATGGGTTGCATCCCTTCCTCAAATCAAAAGACCTCTCTCCCCTCTTTGTGTAGACAGGCCTCGTGATTTTATCACTTGTTTTTTGTAACATTTCGTGCATTCCCACTCAATCGTATACAAAGGTGCACCTTTGCGCATCACTCCGTTGCAATCGAACTCAAGATCTGCTTGAATGCTCACCCAACCAAGCTACCTCCCATCGACAAGTCCCTCCCTTAACCTAAGCACACCTTCATCTTGTTTTTTTTTCTCTAATGGTGTCGAGTTTATTTGAGGCTTAGGAATATATAGAATACAAGCAAGATATATTGATATAAACTAATGCTAAAACAACACAAAGATAATTTTACTACACTATAGATTTAGCCATAGCATAATCTCAAAGAACCATACAAAAATTTATATGTAAGAGAAAACACCCTAGGGTTTAGCGAGAGCTCGTTGTCGCCTATCGCAAGCAACCTGCAAAAACGCAAAGCAGGAGGCTCATGGTATTTTGCGATCGTGATCGTTGTGGGTGAGAGCAATTAGAGATGCACGCCGACTTGTGGAAATTTTCCTTGTAGATTACGGTTTTGACCCGGAGAGGGTTGCTAGGTAGGTCTGCCTAGTTTGTATGTGCCACTCCCATGTCCAACTCCCGCATTTTTTGCATTTGGAAGCGGCCCTCCCTCCCACCACTCTTTGGAGTGGGAATCCAAAGATCATGTTTGTGCGATGTCTCCCTTTGGGAATTTGTATTTTTGGTGGCAAAAGGAATGTGGCTCGGCGACGGCGAGTGGAGGTGTTGGAACGGGCTTGGCTCCCCGGTGAGCCTGGATTTGCTTTGATTGATCGTGTGATGCTTTGTTCCTCTTTGGGTATGTCTATGGTCTCATCCTCGTCTTCCTATCTAAAGGGACATGGTTCTGCTAGGTGGTAGCTCAATTTCCATGGTGGTTTCCTTGTAGTTGCGCTTCCTTATGTTTGTATTTTTGGGCGGCTCCCTGTAAAACCAGACAATTACTTTGCTCATAGTTGATGCTCTATATGTTTGGGCACCTTTGGCACTTATGGTGCACGGGTTCTTTATGTAAGTTTTTGTTCTTAATACAAGCTCACTATGTGAGAATTGCAAGCGGCTACGACACCCTCTATTGTGTCTTGCTTGCGATAAGCCAGGAGCCAGGGGGCTCAAGAGAGATGTCTGCAGGAGGAGGCCCACTATGCATGATGCGTTTCAAGCTCTAAAGGGGTGGTGTTTTGCCGTTGAGGTGGGGTTGTGTCCCGATGGGGGGTAGCCGACTGCCTCATCCCCTAGGAGTCCACCCCTGTTGTTGCCTCCCTTATTTTTGGTTTTGGGTGTAGCCTCCCTCCCTTCTTCCTTGTTGTCACAAAGGTGGCACTCTCTGATAGTTTGTTTGCGTGCAACTCCAATGCTACATTGGCTTTTGAGAGATGGGGGCATGCACCTTTCGATGGCACTGGCATGTGCATGGTGGCACCCCTTTCGGTCTAGGCCTTGCTTGGTGTGTTAGGGTTCAGGACAATTGGCTAGACACCCATCACACTGACCGTACTAACATTATATGTTCTTTGGTAATATATAACAGTAAGGAGAGATGAGGGGTTAATCCTCATGTTGAACTCCACCAACACTGTGTGCACTCATCTCCTTCCTCATGTGCACTCGCACTTCGCACGCACTGCACCCGTACTCACAAGTGGTAATAGAGCCAAGGTGGTCCTCTCCTACTCTGCATGCACGTGACCTTCCCGAAGAGTTAAGGCTTGGACCTTGGATGGAATTACACACAAAAAGTTGAAGCTTGAACACAATTTGCAAGTGTGCGACAATACAGTGGTATAGTGGAAGGTTCGAGTTTGAGAAGGAAGGTTGGAGCTGTAGATTCAAAGGTGGGAATTAAAAGGCATCATAGAGAATTTTTAACACAAGGATTTGTAAAGCGTTGAATGCAAAGCTCTCTATAGCACTGGTGAGTTGAGGTAGTACTGGGGAAAAAAATAATGCTCGAGTTTTCTAACAAATTGTAGCGTTAAGGCAAGCTTTTGCAGTAGCGCTGTCTATAGATATAGAGTAGCATTAGTAGCAAAAATCATCAGTGTTGGTGTTTTTTTGAAAAGAAACACTGGTAGATCTATAGCACGTAAAATAGAGAGAGAGAGAGAGAGAGAGAGAGAGAGAGAGAGAGCATGCTCTCTTGGGTGTGTGCAAATGGCAAGTGTGTGTGTGTGTGTGTGTGTGTGTGTGCATACACACACACACACACACACCCCTTGGCTCAAGATCAACAACATAGGAGAAGCAGGAGAAGAGAGAGGGAAGCCCTTGGCAGGCCCCTCTTGTGACACGCATACCCTCCTCACTATCTCACACGGGCATGGACAGGAGAGATCAATGGCCCACACCCATTTTGGGTATCAGGTGCAATCTGAGCCGTCTGATACGCTTTGTGTAAATTTGGGAAAATAGGAAAACTTGGGTGCAACAAAACTTGTAAATTCAAGGATCCCCTCCCCAACAAAACTTGTTTCTTATATGATGAAGCTGTCGCACTATAAATTTGGGCTAGTTTAGTAAACTCGAATAGATTGGTAAATTTGTGCGGCATTTCAAGATGAATGGCCCACGACACCCACGCTCCCCGAAATGGGCATGGGCCATTGATCCCCTCCTACCCATGCCCATGTGAGATAGTACTGAGGCACACATACCCTCAAGTGTTTTGGGGAGAGGCTGTTATGAAAATGGTGCATATCATCGATAGCTTGCTTAATACATCGTTCAGCTACAAGATTTCACATGAGTTGTGACAGGCAAGAAGCCCAATTATGACATATTACATGTGTTTGGATGTGAGGCGTTCTCACATGTGCCTAAAGATCTTAGAAAGAAGTTGGACCCCAAATCACACAAATAAATCTTCATTGGCTATGGTTCATCGTCTCTGGCACCCAAATCTTGGAGAGCAATTCGCAGGTTACAAGTGATCTTTAATGAAGCAAAGGTGCACAGACAACCCGTGAAAGAGGTTGAGTATTGCAGAGTGATATTCGAGGATGTAGCCTCAAGTCTAGTTATGCAAATAGCTCAGTCTACTAGCAATGTACCTACCTCTAGTAATGATCAAAAGAGATCTAGTGATACTCCTGAGAGAGCAGAGTCCAATAGTCAAGAAATGAGGAGATCTATGCATGTCTCTTGTGTCTATGAGAATTTTTAGCCAAGGTTAAACTATTTGTTGGTCACTGATTGCAGAGAGCCTACCTGCTATCAAGAGGCTATTGAGATGGAAGATAGCATGAAGTGAAAACAAGCAATGAAATAAGAGTATAACTCAACTATGGAAAATAAGACTTGGGAACTGACTAGCCTGCTCCCGCTCCCAACTCAAGCATTGGACATTAGGAAGAGGATGGGGTGTAGGAGGGCCTCTTTATTTGCCATGAGCTTATGGAGGTGATTATCATTTTGACAAATAGGTGTATGCCATGTGTACAAGAATGGTGGGTGTGTAAGAGATGTGTAAGAGTGATCAAAGGATGCACTTTTCCCCCAAAAACGAGGTGGACAATTTTATGATTTTCGGCCTTCCATAACTCTCACATATGATCTCCGATTTGAGCGGAGATCATATATCTGCAATCTACGCATCGAGCTCTTCCCATAGATATGCTACATGTATGGTTTCACCCGCTAGATTTCAAATTTCAATTTGGAGGGAAACTTTGAATTCAAATAAACTAACCGTTTTGCATGTTTGAATTCAAAAGTTGTCATTTGATTACTTTCTTAACACTAAAGGTTTGACTTCCTTAAACTGCCAAATAAAGAGGCCCTCCTATACCCCATTCTCTTCCTAATGTACCAATTACAATGATGATAGTGGTCTACAAAGTACTTGCTAAATTCATTGCTAAAAGAATGACCCAGTGTTAGCAGATGTTATATCTCCCCACCAACATGGATTTATTAAAGGAAGATCAATATATGATAACATCCTAGCAACCATGATAGGTATGGAATATGCCAAGTTCAAAAAATAGGAATGTATCCTACTTCAACTTGACCTTGATAAGGCATATGATAGAATAACTTGGTCATTTGTACAAGAAACGTTGCAGACCTTGGGGTTCGGTCCTCAAATCTGTCAACCTATAAGTACTCTTGGTGAAGGGAGCTCCTCTGAACTGCTCTTCAACCCAAGAATAGTTGATTGCATTGATGTCAAGAGATCCATTCGTCAAGGGTGTCCCTTAGCCACCCTCTAGTTGCTATGTTGGAGCAAGTAGCTTCAAGAGGAGAAATTAAAGGAATCCAAATCCAGAGTGGCAAACAACTGCTTATTAAGATATTTGTTGATGATTCTTTACTTCTTCTCCAAGAAAAAGGAAATAACGTCAAAAAAGCCTTGAAGATAGTCCAAGTATTTTCCACAGCATCAAGGTCTCAGTGTAACATAGAAATATCAAGACTTATCTCCTTGTCGGAAGATGATAACTTTGATTCTTCATGTTGGATTGGTGACGTTGTTAACAGAGGTAACATCTTCCAAAAACTAGGGGTGCCAATCGGGGAAGGAATTACTCACAAGCAAGCCTTTGACTGGGTTCAAGGAAAAATCAAAGAGAAAATAAAGTGTTGGGAGTTCATCCTAACTCCTTTCCACTGTAAGGCCTCAATAATTAATGCCTTCTTGATCCCATACATTTACTTCACCTCACCTTTCTTGCAACTATCCCGAAAAAACTGAAATTCCTTCTTGAAGCCAATCAAGGATTTTTTGTGGAGAAATAGACTGACAAGAGGAAGACCATGGCAATGGGGTAAATGGACGGTTGTTGCTAAGCCTAAAGCTCAGGGAGGATTGGGCATTCTTGACCCTATCATACACGATCAGGCTCTATGTGCAAAATTTTTCTGCTCCCTTGCCAATTCAAAAGAAAGTTGGGCTATTATGGCAAGGGAAATGGCTATGGCAACCTGCATGAGACCTATAGGTGGCTCATGGACCAACCTCAGCATACAAAATAGGCTTCTCCCCCCTGTCAGGGTAAGGGTTCAATTAGGTGAATTTACTGGGAAGTTTATTGAAAAATGTTGTAAAGCTGCAGCAACACTCATGTGGAAGGAAGAGACCAGATATTGGAAAGGTACGGCCAGCAGACTCTGGTCTCCTTGAGGACCCATAGTGAAGGGCTTGGGCCTTAATGACCATTGGATTGAAAATAGCCCAGAATCTCAACAACAAAGGCTTTGACACATTGGAGTCTTTTTGGATTCTCAAAAAGGGTCCTTGGAGCAGTTAAAACAAGGCAGTAATCTCTCACCCCAGGAGGAGATCCTCATCGGAAGATTACTGGGAAAAGTCTCAAGCATAACCCTTCACTCCTACTCCACACCATTGGATTGGAAAGCTTAGAAGTGGCCCGGAGAAAGGCTTATCGATTCGCCCAAAATCAAAACAATTTATGAGATACTTTGTTCTTCAGAGGGTTGGGTTGAACACCTCAACCGGATTTGATCCAGAAAGTGGTTTGCAAGTAAATGGAAACAAGTGGTTGGAAACATCTGGAAGGCCAAATGCGAAGAAAGGGATAAAGTGTTCCTTTGGAAAGTTCTTTTCAGTTTCATGTCAACCAAAGATAAGGCTAAATCAAGAGGCTTAAGCAAAGGCACTTGTGCTAGATGCAAACACCCGTCCAAAAATCAAAATCTTCACGGGAACGTTTGGACACTCCTTTCTTCAGACATGACCTAGCAATGGGCTCGAGACGCATCGACAATGAAGATCTCCTAACTGCCATATGCATAATTAGAGCTACAGTGTTGAGGGCTATTTGGGAATCCAGAAATGCAATGCTTTTTTACACAAAGTATGAACCTCTGGACACAAGTCTACGAGTTCTAGAAACGTGCTGGTGGAAGCTCCTTGGTAGGAGGAATCAGAATTCCAAGCTAGGCAAGATGAAGTAGTCGGGGGTATGTGACATCCTTTGATGTATTTTTTTCGGAGAACCCTGTGCACATGATATGCCAAGGTTGATTGTAATATTCTATGATTAATACCAATCAAGCTCATCTGAGCACTTATAGAAAAAATGAAATTGGACTAGGTTGTGAGTGTGGGTAAACTCAGCGTGTGGAAGTGCCTAAGCATTTTACTAATTTTTGCATTTTGGCAAAAGTTTGAATACTTGTGACGAAACCATGGTGAAAAGTTGGGTTGCATTCTCATGCATGAATAGAACTTCCTTTTCAGCATGAGAATGCAACACCAACAAAAGTATGTGTGCTTATGGGGGGCATAATAATCGGTTACATGTAAGTAGGCTAGAGCCTAGTGAGAGAATTTGAATACAAGTAGACAACTAAAGGGAGCCTCATGGTCATGAGAGTACTAGTAATCTCACAAACTCCCTAGAGTTATGGTACTTGCATGTATTCTCACAACTAATGCACAATAGGGTATAGTTACACAAGCCTTGCACAGTGGTACGATCCCGTGACCCGGAAAGAGGTTTAGTTATCATTGAACTTATTGATATCTTAGTCTCGTGTGAGCAGTATCTTAGTTAGTAACTCACTATGTCAAGATGCTCAAAATCTAGTGCTTGGCAAAGTTGAGTCTAGAATCTTTTCATATGTCATCAATCACTTGATACACATTAGAATCGCATAAGAATCTATTCACCCCTTTTTTTGGCCCCTTATAACTCTAGTGCCAACTATTCATTATTCATGCTTTTAGTTGGATATACATAACTTGGGCCTTTACAAAAAGGTTTTCAAAGACTTTAAAGAGCATAGAAAGGGTATGTTGCTAAGATGATTCCTTCACATGCTTCCAATGGCAAGCACGCCTTCCTTTTAAAAAATCATTGATACATCAACATATAGGCTATGCTCAAAACAAGGCGATGTTATAACTTGGATCTAACCTCTCACGCTTGTTTTGGCTTGGCATGTGGTGTTTGTTTACAAAGTACGGTTTAAAAAGAACTTTCACTTGTAGGTTTTTTTGGCTTGACTTGAGATGTTGCTATCAAAGTCGAGAGCAAAAAGCTTCAACTTTCTGCTTTCTACTTTCTCTGGGGCCCAAAAAAGGAAACAAAAGGCGGCCTACATAGAGTGCTTGTGATCTTTGGCTAGGCTTTAACAAATGTTTTTTTATTATTTTTAAAGGCCCAAGCCTTCCACTATAGTACCCAGGCTTTGACACATTGGATTCACTTTCGGACCATCAAAAAGGGGACTGTCAATCTTTGGAGCATCTAAAGCAATGCAGCAATCTCTCACTCCGGGAGGAGATCCTCATTGGAGGATTACTCGAAAAATTTTCAAACCTAAACCCTTCCTCCCTCCTCCCCCACCGCTTGATTGGAAAGCTTGGAACTGGCCCGAAGAAAGAATATTCTGCTCGCCCAAGACCAAAACAATTTATGAAATGCTTTGCTCTTCAAAGGTTTGGATAGAACACCTCGACAAAACCTGGTCCAAAAAGTGGGCAATTAATAAGTGGAGTCAAGTCGTTGGAAACATTTGGAAGGCCCTAATGCGAAGAGAGAGACGAAGTTTTCCTTTGCAAAGAACTCTTTGGATTCTTGCCAACCGGAGTTAAAGATAAAGCAAGAGACCGGCCAAAAGGTACCTATGTGAGATGCAAGCACCCCGATGAAACCCTCACTCACGTGTTCTGGGGATGTCCTCAACTCAGAGTCTTCACGAGCATCGTCTATAGGTGGGTGTACACACATTTGGAAACTCCCTTCTTTAGACGAGACCTGGCCTTGGGATCTAGACGCATTAACAATGAGGATCTTCTGACTGACATTTGCATAGTAAGAGCTACATTATTGAGAGCAGTTTGGCAGTCCAGTAAAACGAGATACTCTTTCAAAGGAAATGAGAGCCTCTCAACGCAGATGTTGTTCTAGAAACATGCTTGTGAAAAATCCATTATAGAAGGAATAAGAATTGCAAGCTTCTCAAGAAAGATTAGTCGTGGAAGTGTGTCCCACGGATTTATTTTTTAATGGAGTTCCTTGTGCAAAAGATATGCTAAGGCTGCTTGTAACTTTCGTTGATTAATGCAATTCAATTTCAACGGATTTATAAATCTTTTTTGGAGAACTCACAATGGTGAGTAGATTATATTGACAAAACCAAAAAAATACAAATTGCTACTATGTTCTTGAAGAATTATGACACCTTCAAAGGATCATAGATACATCTTTGGAATCTTTGGATAGGCTTCAACACATGCTCACCTTATTAAGAAAATATGGAGTAAGCATTTATGGCCACGATACTGAACCTGGATTTTTAAGGGGAATCTCAAAAGATCTGTTGACAGTTTTATAGCAAAGTTTTGTTGAAGGGAGACGTCGCACGAGGCAAGCAAAGGAAGTAGGTCAGGGTAGTTGGCGAGCGAACATGGTAGATGGCAAGGAGACAGCTAGTATGTAAAGCAACGAGGGTATGAAATTGGTTTGCTAGCTATGTGCATAGCCTCACATAATGGATAGTGAGTTGATCTTGTTGGATTGGCTTAGCCCTAAGAATTTGTTTTTGAGCAAGTCTATCAGAGCTCAATTCTAGGTTGCTCCATGTAGATTTCAGTGTAGCTCGCAACTTGCAACAGAACCTATGAAGATTTGGGTTAACGAGATGAAAAAACGAGCCAAATAGGCGTGGAGAAAGCACATCAACAAACATCATTGTGGCTCAACACAAACATCTTAAGCAATTGTCTTGCATGCTTTCGTGTCTACCATGAGCACAGAGAGTGCACTCTTACTCGCAATGAGGGTTATGAGAGGTTCATACGTAGATGTGGAGAAAGAACATCAAAAATGTTTTGACTCAATACAAAGCCTTATATAAGTATTGATAAGATCCATTTTAAGCAATTTGCTTACATGCTTAGTGTCTATCCTCAGCACATTCATTGCACTCTTACTTGCAATGAGAATCATGAGGGGTGCATACTTGCCACATTTTTAAAAAGAAAAAAGTTGAGGTAGTTAGCCACATTTAATTGCCACAACACAAAGCAAGGAGATGCAATGTGGAAGCAACTTGGGAGGCCAAGCATGCATATAGAATTCTTATGGGAAGTGTTGTTTTACCCCATGGACCATCATATGCCAAAAATACATGTAGGAGCACTCAACACGTGGTAGGGAGGGGGGGGCGGGGCGGAATCCCTCCCCCCATTATATATGTATAGATAAACCAACTCCCTCTGGCCCCTTTTTCATCACCTAGTTAATACTGCCCACAAAACATTAATTCCCCATCAAGTAATAAGTATTTGCCTCTTGAAGTCTCCAATCAATTTGGAGGATCTTTGAGTGCATCATGTTATAGATCTAGCTTCATCTTGCCTAATTATAATGTATTCTAGGTGCCAATCAAGTTGAATAAATAACATTCTTTGCCACAATTGTTTAAAATGATCTTTATAATTCACTCACAATTGTGAGTTCTGCAAAAAAAATAAAAAGGATCTTTATTTTATATGCTCAACAAACCCAAATAAAAGAGAAACATTCTTTGCATGTTAGGTTAGGGTTGAGTTTCTTGATAAGACTTTGATGCTTAAAAAGATAGAGAAAGTTGATGCATGTTTCCTTGCTTGCATTGTTCGGGAAAAATCATTTTCACAAACATACAAAAATCCCTCCAAGACAAATCTGAACCGAAAATTTTACATTACTAGCCAGTATTTTTGCAAAATTACACTGTTTTCCATGTATTTTAAGCGGAATTTTCTCCTTATTTACCCTCCCCTCCACCGGCTACTTTGATTTTGCAACCAGCTCAAGGCTAAGCTGAGGCACACTTTTACTGACTTGCTTGCAAGGTCGTGGATGGTGCTCAAATTCTAGTTATTCGCACATCCACCACTAGCCGTGGATATCAATGCAAATGAGCTCCCTCCAGGCTCCAATGCACCCATGAGCCACTCTTATTGATGTTGAGATACTCTTATTTTGAAGGGCTCATACACATGGCCCATGGGGTATCAGCGTCTGTCATGTTTTACTTGAATGTCCAATACTTAAGCTACATGAAAAAGTAAAGATGACCATAGAATCAAGGTTAGTGCCAGTCAGTATGTGGGGCGACTTTTGAAAGCATTTCTTTAACTAGAATCTCCTGGAGATGATTTCTTCGAGTTAAAAGATAAAAAACTAAGAATGTAAAAGAAAAAAAGGAAAATTTGCGATGTGCGAGCAACCCTAGAAGGGAGAGGTGACGATGTAGGACCTCAGGACTAAGTTACACGGACATGGGGTCGTGGGTTCTACGGTGAGACAATCAAGCACCGTAGATGTTGTAGGTGCCGCCAAAAGTAATCTCAGATCCAAAAAGTAATCTCAAGTACCCGAGATTACTTTTGGTCACATTTGGTATAAGAGTAATCTCAGTCCCATATCATCACAAAAAATGCGCGGGTGCTCGTGGATAGGACATGGGAGTCGCAAAGGTGAGGTCAAGGGTTCGAGACCTGAGTGCAAGTAATCTCGCATACAAAGTAATCTCGAATACCCGATATTATTTTTTATGATCTCAATTACCCGAGATTACTTTGCCATGATCTGCGGCTCTCCTTCATCCCACCGTCGATCCCACCCCTCAATGCCCGTGTCACTTAGTCCCCAGGCTACAAGAGGCAGGGGAAGTGTAGCAAGTTGCATCGAGGGCCGTAGAGGTGGCGGCAGATCAGACAGGTTTTGTGGCGAAGCAGTGGAGGGGGACATGTCGCTTTTTTTTATATATTAAGGGCCCCAGCTAGTGAGCATTGACGCGCAATTGGTCTGATAATCTCTTGATGTAGCTCCACCTCCTGTGAGATGCAAAGCAAAAGAGGCGACACATGAGACAGAGCAAGATGGGGAGGGGGATGTGAGATTTTGCTCACGGCGAGGTGCACAAGCTTTGCGTGCACGAATGACAACAGGTTGCACAATGCGTACGCGCACACGCGTGCGGGCGTGCTGCAGTGGCTAGTTGCATAGCGTCTCTCTCTCTCTCTCTCTCTCTCTCTCTCTCTCGTGTGTGTGTGTAGCGCCGCACTCGCGAATGAGCAAGGTATGAGCTCGCATGCAAGCAGGACAGGACGAGGGACTGATTAGAGGGAGTGTAGCTCGTTTGGGAAAGGGGAGGAAGGCTAAGGAATCTCTTTAGATTCCAACTAATACAAATGAAAAAGAGCAAAATACATATAGAGTTTAGATTACAAAGACAAGCGTGGCATTTTCTCACATACTCATCTACAATTGCAATGTGGATAACTACACATGTGCCTATCTCAATCCTTGTGGCTATTACAATTAGTCCATGTCAATTTGAAATGCAAGTTGCAACTTTTAGGTAGCATTAGGCATGGTTCATATACTTCAAATATATCAACCTTTGTGGGATAATTGAACATGTGCTTATCTCAATCCTTATGGGTATTACAATTAGTCGATGTCAATTTGAAATGTGAATTGTAACTTTTAGCTCACATAAGGTTTGGTTCGTATAGTTCAATGTTGGATTACGTGTTCTATTAGAGCCTCTCCTATACCAAACACAAGGAGTCATCCACAAGACAATGGAGTCTTTGATGGGTTTCTAGCAAGCACACTCTTCTTTGTTCTTTGTGTTCATAAACAGCTGCGAGGAAGAGGCCTTTTTGCAACTGGCCCATCATTGAGAAGAGCTACAAAAATTTGGCCATGCATCTGCAATGTAAAAAGTGCAGATGCAAAAAGGACGTCGAGTGGGAAGGGTCACAATTTTCAACTCCATTGGATTACATTACACCTAGGTTTATTTACAACGTTGTTTTGAGACGTCCTTTAGGTTGCCATACAAGATGACTATATAGTCACAATGCCCCCTCTTAAACACCAAATAAAATGCCCCTTGTTAATGCCCCCCTTGAAACACTAAATAAGATGGTGAAAGAGTGTGTGACCCCTAAGTTGATTAGAGAGAGAGAGAGAGAGAGAGAGAGAGAGAAGAAGAAGAAGAAGAAGAGAGTTTTAACATCGTAGGAAACTATCCCGAGAGACCTTAAAGATCTAGTCGACGAGGAGTTGAACTCAAGACCTGTTATTCAAGAGAGCCCACAACCCCCTAGTAAATGCCTCTCGTAAAATGCTCCAAAAAGAGTAGGAACAAAACCTTTGAACGGGTGAGAGTGGTAGCCAATCCACCAAGAAGAACCTAGTAGACGGAAGGATTTAACTCTTGAGTGCCCTTTCATCAAAACACACTTACAATCTTTGGACTAGACTGTTTGAACTAAATCAAACAAGTCCCAAAAAAGAGTAGGAACAAATTGTTCCATTGTATCAAAGAGTCTTATTCAACAAGGTTAATTTGAAGGTCCACCGTCCACAAGTGCTCTAAATAGTCCCATAGAGTGTACGAAGGCCTTATCTCATTTATGTAACTCATCCAAAGTGGATTGACAATGAAATTAGTTACAACTTAGGAAGCTGCCCAAACTTGCAGGGTGGATGAGCCTAAAGGTACGAAAGGGAAAGGATTATGGCAAGTGGTTGTGATGGGGAGGGGCCAAGGATTGTGTGTGAAACAGAGAGAGAGAGAGAGAGAGAGAGAGAGAGAAAAAAGGGGACACTTTGACAAAAGAAACATAATAACGTGGAACATCTCTTTTTGTATGGGAGGTGACATAGGCAGACCCAATGCCTACGACTATAAAACACACAACAAGACACACAAAAGGGCAGGCCGTGTGAGGCCTACTACTTCTACGGCTGCCTTCCTGTCCACTGTGCAGTGTCAAGGCCTAGCCTACAACTTTCTTGGATTTCTTTGTGTTGGCTTCTGGTGTCCCTTTTGCCAAACCTTTCCAAGTTTCCGTCCCCACAACAACGCCAAACCACAAATCCAAAGCACACAAACTCTCTCTCTCTCTCTCTCTCTCTCTCTCCCCCCCCCCCCCCCCCCACAAATGCACGCACATACTAGGCTAGATACCCTTTGTGTATGCTTAGGGTGGGTTCAGACTAGGCGGCGGAACAAAAATGCAAAGGGGCGTCGATCCTCCATGGCGAAATTTGATTGGTTGGAGTTGAGGCACTCTTTCCCCCGGGAAGAGTTGATGGCCTCTCTCAGCCCCCTTCACTTTTTCACTTTTCCTCCTCCACACTGTTCACACTAGGCGACGGCGGATTTGCGAAGGCTTGTTTCTTCCGCCAGTTCAGTCTGAACCCAGCCTTAGGTAGCAGACATGATCAATGACAAGGGGCCTTTATATCTCGGCCTCGTCAATCCCCCCAATGCCTTAGAGCTCTTATACCCCTTCTTGAACACATCCATCTTCACTGATCTCCAGTCCACCGTATTGTTGATATCTCAGCCTTCAGGTATGATTCCCCCTTTTCCTCAAAATCCATGAGTGTGCTTCACAGCAGAACTGATGCAATGTAGATTGAGTCCTTCAACTACCTTTTGAGAGCAAAATTAGGTCTTGAAGCTTGTGCGAGCTGGGCAAGGTATGTGATTGCGGTGCAGTGGAATGAAGCAAAATGCAGGTTGAGAGCATGTGAATTTCGGTTCAGTGGCACCTTTGAATTAATGAAAAATTTGTGTGTGCTGCAACGGTTGATCGCCGGTCCAATATTGTGCCAAGTGAGTACATATCCAATACCACAGATTGTTCATTAGGGATCGTTACCTGCCTAATGGGGAGTTAAGGATGGAGTCAACATACAATGAAGTAGGCAGCTCCCAACTTGATGATGTCGATGCCGGGTCACTTGGCTGGAAAGGCTTGGTGATCTTGCCATTCGATCATGTGCAGAACATAGTCCCAGATTTTTTGTGTTTTACTTACTTTTCTTTCCAAATTTCTGTGCTTTTGCCATTTAGAGATGATAATGTGCAAAATTTTAATTCCTGTGGTCTTATCAATGCTGATCAGCTATATTTATAGAGTAAATAACTCTTCCCGGCGCCGGCCTTATCAAGGTTGATCTGGGGAATATATATATGCATGCTGTGGTGAAAGGATAATTGGTGATCACCAAACTTGATAGCCTAGGCCAGCGCTATCGTACTGGTTCCGTTCAGTTATTTCACATGCATTAGTGTGCATTATCATGCAGTTCAGGCCAGTTCTTTTTTTTTTGGGCCCTCTTCTCGATCTATAGATAGTCCTTGCTGCAGGGAATGCACCACACAATGTACAAGAAAAATAAAGCTATTGTACAACTCTCAGACTAATGAGCATAATGATGTAGAGGAGGATCTCTGATGTCTTGTAGGAAGACTATGCATGTGTGCGCTTTAAATGGCATGTGCCAATGTTATCAAGGAGCACACTGTCATCATGAGGCCTTGAAGGCCCCAAAACCGTTAAGTCATGTGCTGTTTCCAATCTGTAAGGTAATGGTTGTAAGGAGGCACATCATCAGTATGCTGGACAGCTGAAAATATTATGCGTGAATGCCGTATTATTGCTCGCTCAACTATCAAATAATTAGACTGCTGGTCCTTTAGAAGGTTGAAGAAGCTGATGTGGGTTTCTTTTTGGGCCCCAAGCGCTTCTCTTAAACTGCAGACCATACCCTATTTGTACGGTTAGAATTTGCCAGAACTATCACTGAAAAGTATCATGTCCTCGGCAGTTTTAAGGGGAGTGCTGCAACATGAGCGACGATATGCAGGATCTGATGAGCCATAACATGACTTGCTAAGCGCAGATGAGAAAAACGAGATTGAACTAGCAATTCACAAGAAGCTCTGATTGTGGGAATGCTTTCTTCAGTGCTCAGCTAGTAGTGACAAGAATGGCCATTTTCAGACAGACTTGAATCATGTCTGCGATGCCATGCTCATCATTCCATGTCATTACAAATATAGTGATAGTGCTAGGATTGCAATTGCTTTCTGGTTGATTGCTTCTTGTCACCATACCAACGTAGCTTCTCTTAGGTAGGAAGGATGGCAAGTATCTGTGTTGCAGGAAACGGTCCCCCCAGCCGCAGAAAACGCGTTTCTGGCGGGGGAGCTCCAGCTGCCTCGAAACGCTTTGAAACGGCGCCTGTTTTGCCCCTAAAAAAAGCCAAGCTGGCGTTAGATTATTAAAAGATAATTAAGCCTCCCTCTTTGAGGGTGTTTGAACCGCCTTCTTTTAACGTGTTTGAACCGGGCACCCATCTTTGAAAACTGAGCCCTCTTATCCAAATCGAATGCTAAAACCTGAGAAACAAGGAACTGTTTCTCTGCAAACACACAGAGAGCTCCACAACTTTGCAGAATTCTCTCCTCGGCATGATCGCAGGCGAGGGAAGGTGCCATCTATGCGTGTTAATGAAAGAGGAAGACTCTACGGCCGCGAGCTCTTGTTTTTGCTTTCTCGCGAGCTCAAATTGTTATGATTCTCTGTGGTTGGCTACTCTCAAATGGGTGAGCCCCCACAGTTTCCTTGTCCTGTCGAATGCTGTTTCATGTTCTTATAGGCAGGTTGAACAACACAGGTAAGTAAGATCTTGGGGAAAGCACGGATTTTGTTGTGTGTTCTAGTCCTCTTATTCAATATTTATGATATGATTCTAGGAGGACTAGTAGGTTAGATATCATAGTTTTAAGCAAAGACTAATGGACATTGCTTTGTTGTTTGTTGATGTAAGGAAGTTTACTAGGGGCCAGGGTGTAGATTCTACGTCAGAGAGGACGTTGCGGGCAGGAGGGTACTTGCAGTGATGACAGACAGGACTTGGGATGCAGGTAAGGAGCTATATTTACCTATAATGAATGAATTATGTGCACTACTATTATTCAACACACAGACACATGTCACAAACTCTCTCTCTCTCTCTCTCTCTCTCTCTCTCTCTCTCTCTCTCTCCCCCTCCCACAAAACGACAAAAGAAGCCCCCAACAGGGGCCAAGGCGTCCTTTTCCAAGAAGTATGTGTGTCAATCACCTATGGTTACAACTACTACCTAGATAGCCTTTTTGACATTCCACAATGCACATGTGCTTCCACATAAGTTGATCTCTCTCTCTCTCTCTCTCTCTCTCTCTCTCTCTCTCTCTCTCTCTTACACACACACATGACATTGTACCATTAGTCATGCCTCTGCAAGATTCTCTCTCTAGCTGGAACTTGGTCTAGCTCAAAGAACTATTTGGTTAGAAATCCTCGCCCCCCCCCTCTCTTGCTCAAAGAACTGTTTGGTTAGAAATCCTCCCCCCCCCCCCCCCCCCCCCCCCCCTCTCTCTCTCTCTCTCTCTCACACACACACACACAGTTTTGAGTCGCCCCCAGCTCACCGTCCACACATCCCAACAGCACAATCCCTTCAAAGTTCAATCACCTCAAAATTAACGCATCCACTGCTGAGATGCAAGCACTTGCGATTTTTTAGTAATCCAATACCCCTGCACTTCAACGCTACATACAAACATTCTCTTGCTTTCCATTTCTATGATTACCTTAAATCCTTTCAACTCAGCTCCTTCACATCATAAGCATCTCCCATCATTTTAAATCCTTTTAACTCACCTCCTTGAAGGCATTAAGCATCTCCTATCATTTTATATCTTTTTAACTCGGCTCCTTAACATAAAGCATCTCCATCTCCCAACATTTTCTTTCTTGGTGTGTGGTTCAAATACTAGCAAGGATATGATCGCCCCCCCCCCCCTCTCTCTCTCTCTCTCACATATCTTGAAGTATATTGCATATTTTATAGTAAAGTGGAATGACGGCAAAATACCTTGTCTTGTCTTCTCAGATTGAACGGCCAAGCTTCCTTCCTTCCTTGCTTTCTTGTACACACACAAAGCTCCACTTTTGCTGCCCCTTGTTCAACTTTCACTCTTCAACAAAATATTCTCCAAATGCCTTGTCCTCTCTCCTTCCCTGTCCCTATTTAAAGGCTGGCGTACCATGTATGACTGCAAAGAAAATTGCACTGGCTTATTTCTCCTTCTACCTTCCCAACACGAATAGCCCACATTGAGAGAGTAGGGTGAGTGTGTGTATCCAAGTAAAGCTCCCAAGCTCAATACCTGTCTACAACAAGTCCACATTGAGTGCGTGGATGTGCATGTGCATGTGCTTGTGCAAGTGTGTGTGTGTGTGTGTGTGTATGTGTGTGTGCACGCATCAGTGCACACGCGCATCTCCAAGGAAAGCCCCAAAGCTCATACAATGCCTTCTCTTGTGGCTTCTCCTCTCCCCTTTCCCCACGTTGCACCCTCAAAGCCCCCTTTTTTAGAGGACTTGTATGCAAATTACTTCACACCCACAACTCCCTCTCTCCCCACTGCCTACATTTGGCCAGAGCACGACCGACCTTCTTCCACTCCCGATGATATTGAGCCGTCACAAGCAACAGACATACCTGTCATCAACATGGCCGATGATGACCACACTCTGAAGAGTGGCCTTGCAAATGCCTGTGAACAATGGGGTGTTTTCTACATCATGAACCATGGTGTGCCTCTTGACCTCCTGGAGAGCGTCAGGCAGAAAGGACTTGAGCTGTTCTCTCTCCCTCTTAACACCAAAATGAGGGCACTTCGGAAAGAAGGGTCATTTGAAGGCTTCGGGAAGGCGATGATCAGCAAGTTTTTTGATAGGCTAATGTGGTCTGAGGGGTTCACAATGATGGGTCATCCTACTTCCTCCATTGCCGATACAACCAGCAAGCTCTCTCTAGGCAGCGAAAATAAATTCAGGTAAAATTGTAGGGACATGTCGTTGGCAATGCTTTTCAAGTGATATCCATTGCACATAACAAGCGATTATCTTCAACCATGTGTATATACACATTCACAAAGTCTTCCACAAAATGTCATTAACTGAAAGAGATCTAGAAGAAATCAAAAGCCTGGAAATGCATACCTTCATAGATATGAAATGATGTGTGCATGTTGTGTCGCGTGCAGGGAGGTGTTTGAGGAGTACGACCGAGCGACGCAAAAGGTGGCGGCAAGGCTGATGAGGGCCGTCTTGGAAGGGCTAGGGGTGGAAATGGAGGGGTTCAAAGAGAGGCAGTACGATGTGGAGGGAGAAGCACAAAGTGCGTTGCAGCTCAACTACTACGCTCCGTGTCCCCAGGCGCACATGACCATGGGCCTTCCGGCGCACACAGACTCCACCTGCCTCACGTTGCTGCATCAGGGCCTAGTTCCAGGGTTGGAGGTATTGCGTCCCGGCCGCCCATGGATGTTGGTACCTCCACTCAGCCCCTCCGCCCTAGTCGTCAATGTAGGCGACATGCTGCAGGTCTGGCGCTCTCTCTCTCTCTCGCTTTGAAACAATTAAATGCAAATTTTATTTATTTATTTATTGGGGCTCGGCGCTAACAAATGCTCAAACACCGACATCAAAATGGGATTTTCCACTCTCTCTCTCTCTCTCTCTCTCTCTCGTAGGATAAGTCTTGAGTTCCCCTACTTTGCCAATGTGTGCCCCTACTCTTCTCAGCATAACATGGACAAGAACTTATGGCAACTTTAAAATAACTTTCTATCACACTTTTATGTAATCATTCAAAATTTGGGGCTCTAGGTGGGATTGTAGATGTTTTGCTCTTTCTAATACATTCACCAATATTTTCCAAAATATCTGTCTCTAGGCAGGATTGTGAATACTACATAAATTTTGTGAAGTGTATAAACAACAACCTTATTTTGCATAATAGAGCTCCATAGTGCAAATTTAAGCACTCAAAACTAAATTATTGAAGTGGATTTCAGGTTCTTAGCAATGGCAGATACAAAAGCATCATGCATAGGGCCATTGCCAACAAGAGAAGAGAGAGACTCTCCATAGTGTCTTTGTGCTTCCCACCGATGAACGCTACTATTGCTCCTGCCGAAGAGGTTCTCAATTGCTCACAAGACCGGCAACCTCTCTACAAGTCATTCAAATGGGGAGAATATATGCACGCCAAAAGCAAATATTTCATGGGTGCCCTAGACCATTTCAAATACCAGCAACCTTTAGATGGCATATCTTTAGCTCAAGTTAGCTAAAGGACCAAATGCAAACAGTGTTGAAACTTGACTCGAGCAAATGACCAAGAAGACAATCTAGACCATTTCAAACATCAGCAGCCTTTAGATGACATATCTTTAGCTCAAGTTAGTTGAAGGACCAAACGTAAATGGTGTTAAACCGCGACTCGAGTAAATGTCCAAGAAGGCTTCTCTTACAATCTACTAACCAGCCTTGTAGGAAGACTACTTGTTAGAATTACCTACTAACCATTGTAACACCATTGCACTGTCTAGCCTATTGACAATTGAAAAGGAAAAATGGAAGTTTTGCAACATACACAGCTTATGAACTTTTCAGGTGCTTGGACCATGGAAAAACCATACCATTACTTGTTTCCATATCTACGTGCCTTTCAATTTACATTCCTACTACATTGGATGGTGAAAAAGTGTCCCAACTATAAAAGTGCTTTTAGGAGACAAGGTCCCATTTAAATATCTATTAGTACTATAGAAAGATGTAGCTTTTCAGGTGCTTGGACCATGGAAAAACCATACCATTACTTGTTTCCATATCTACGTGCCTTTCAATTTACATTCCTACTACATTGGATGGTGAAAAAGTGTCCCAACTATAAAAGTGCTTCAACTATAAAAGTGCTTTTAGGAGACAAGGTCCCATTTAAATATCTATTAGTACTATAGAAAGATGTATTCTCTATCTAAAATGGAGACAGCAATGAATCACAATGTTAGTAACAAATTCAAAAGCTACAGAAGTTGACATAATTGTAGGTTAATTCCTTATGTAAAGAACAAATGTCAAAAGTTTTACAATGTTAACGTGAGGTTGTGATCCTCATTTGAAAGGATCTATCCAAACAAATATAGCTAGCTCCCTCTTGCGTGCATCCAGTGTTGTTGGCACTCTAGGCCTCTTCTGCTTTTCATTCTTGAAAGGGAGTGCACCCCTTTTGATTCCCACTATTAAAGCACTTCCAGAATCAACACTTCTTACTACTTGCACCTCTCTCTAGTGCATAGAAATCTTTGCACCATGGTTAAATCTTAATTGTATATCTGTAGAGCATCATCAGTCTTAACAATAAGTTTAGAGAGGTGGAGGCCGACATGGGAGCAAGTTGGTGCTTGTTACAATGATGTAGGGTTTTTAAAAATATCTGGAAGCTCCAAGCTGAGTTCAACAACATGAGGTATTGTATTTTTTAATTATTGCATTGTGTTTGACTGTTGAAAGTATGTATTTTGCACATGGTTTGTTGATTTGGCATATTTCATTGCTTGAATGGTTTATTTACTGACATTTTAGGGGTTTTGGTGCTTTCTTGAACTATTTTGATACTTCCTTTAACTATTTTGGTACTTTTTTTTAACAATAAGTGCTATGATGGTACTTTCCTTTGGTACTTTATGGTGCCTCTTTATTTCATTTAGTACTCGCTTAAACTATTTTGGTACTTTTTTGTTACTAAATTTTGAGATTATAGAGTGCTGATGGTTTTTTCTTGGGTGCTATGTTGGCACAATCAAAGGTACTTCTAGTGCTTTTTTGTTCATTTGGTACTATTTTGACATATTTTGGGACTCCTTTGGAACTTTCTAGTTATAAGTTTTTTGATCGTATAGGTATTGTTGGGTATGTGTTGGGTTCTATGTTGGCACTACCTTTGGTACTCTTGATACTACACTGATACTATTTTGTAATAAGTTTTTAGGTCTTACAAGGTTGGCTTAATATGTCTTGGGTGTTGTGTTAATACTACCTTTAGTACTTTTGGGCTTTCTTTGCTTCATTAGGTGCTATTTAAAACTATTTTGAAACTGTTTTAGAACCTTCTTGTGACAAGTTTTTGGGTCTCATTAGCGTACATTGTTGTACCAATTTAGTGTTTTGGTACTTCTTTAACTTTTTTGGTAATAAATTGTTTGGGTACATTTTTGTTGAACACTAGGTGCTATGTGGTACTTTCCTTGTTGATACCTTTTGGTGCTTTGTTATTTCATTTAGTACTCCCTTAGACTTTTTTGTTAGTAGATTTTGAGTCATGTAGGGTACTGTTCATTTTGTCTTGGGTGCTATATTGGCACAATTCTTGGTACTTTGGGTTCTCTTTTGCTTGTTTGGTACTGTTTTGACTTATTTTGGTATTGCTTTAATATTTTCTAGTTACAAGTTTTTTGGTCTTATAGGGTATTTTTGGGTATGTCTTGGATTCTATGTTGTTACTGTCTTTGGTACTTTTTGTGTTTCTTTGCTTTATTTGATGCTTTTTGGAAGTATTTTGGTACTACAATGGTACTGGTTTGGAACCTTTTTGTGGGTCTCATTGGGTATTTTGAGTACGTCTTGGAAGTTTTGGGTACTTTGTTCTACCAATATAGTGCTATTTAGGACTGTTTTCGTACAATTTAACATATTTTGGTACAGTTTTGTTACATATTTGATACTGTTGTTAATTTTTTGGAACTATTTTGGTACTCCATTGTTACCTATTTAGTACTATTTTGATATTGCTCGGGTTTGTCTTGGAAGTTTTTGGTACTTTGTCATACTAATTTATAGATGTTTATAACTATTTTGGTATAATTTGACCTGTTTTGATACTATTTTGGTCCCTATTTAGTACTTTATTAGATTTATTTTGGTACTGTGTGGTACAATTTTAGTACCTATTTAGTGCTTGGGTATGTCTTGGGAATTTGTGGTACTTTATTGTACCAATTTAGTGTTGTATACAACTATTTTAGTACAATTTAACCTGTTTTAATACTAAGTTGATACCTATTTGGTACCAAGTTAGTACTGTCTGTGTCTATTTGGTACCTATTTTGGTACTATTCTGGGTCTATTTGGTATTGTTTTAATACTATTTTGGTATTTCTTGTGTTCCTCCTTGCTAATTGTTTGTTTGGTAGATAAGCTAATAGAGGATGTTTATTTTGTAGATGGAGTATGCCAAACTCTACAATATGTGCTTGGAAACCTAAGATCATTACAAATTTGTAAGCAAAACATTGACATGCATCACTATGTGAACCACAAATGGAGCATGTACATGGATACTTGTTTTGGCACATTGATTTAAAACATCCTTGAAGTATACCATCCTCATATGGTAAATACAACAATAAGTATAGGGCTCTTTCAAATTTTGGGCAAAGAATGGCTTGAGTGTCTCAAAAGACCTAAATGACAACTTCATTGTAGGATACGTGCTCTTGAAGCTTTTGTAGAGCTCCACCTATAAACAAAAAATGATCCACATTAGAGCTGAGATTATTTCAGAAAAAGAGTAAAGCACCAAAGTAGTTTACAATACCAAATTTGGTAGCGTAAACCACCAGCTCATTTTAAAATACCAAAGTTGGCACTGTATTGCCAAAAATCAGGCTATAGTACCAAAACGGGTGCATAAAAGCACCTAAATTTGGTTCTATGTAACCTATGCAAGTACCCTAAAAGCAACAACTCTGTTTTTAGAACCCAATTTGCTATTATACTACTGATAGGTGCGCTCGACTATGCACATAATCTTTGGTATTATGCTGCATAAAAGTACCACATTTGGTACTATGGATCCCCTAAGATACTATGCAGGCATACTAAAAGCACCCTACATAGTACCAAACTAGATCCGTAGTACCCAGTTGGGTACTTTTCTATAAATTTTATAGTACCAAACTGGATCCATACTACCAAATTGGTTTTTGCTTTAATACAGAAAAGCACCAACATTGGTACTATGCATCCAATTTGATATTTTGTCGGATACACTGAAAGCACCAAACATGTTTCCAAAACCCAATTCGGTATTATACTACCAAGTGTGAGTGGTATCCAAGAGTACCAAATTGGGACTATGGATCCCTAAGATAGTATGTAGACACACTAAAAGTACCCTGCATAGTACCAAACTAGATCCATAGTACTAACTTGGGTACTTTTCTATACACATCATAGTATCAAACTGAATCCATATATTAAACTGGAATTTTTTTAGCATAATGCATAGTACCAAAGTGGATCCATAGTATCAAATGGGATACTTTTTAATATACAAAAAAGGTTTAAAATTGGTACTATGCATCTAGTTTGGTACTTTGTAGGATACAATGTAAGCACCGAACATGTTTCTAATATCCAATCTGGTATTATACTTCCGAGTGTGAGAAGTGCCCAAAAGTATTAGATTGTTACCATGGATCCCCTCCAGTACTATGCAGACACACTAAAAGTACACTTAATAGTACCAAATTAGATCCCTAGTACCAAATTGGGTACGCTTTTGTATTATGCATAGTGCCAAACTAGATCCATAGTACCAAATTTGGAACTTTTCTAGATATAGAAAAGCACCAAAATTTGTACTATGTAACAATTAATGGCCTAGTAACTTGTGTGAGCGGAAAATAGCATGAACATAGTGAGCATTTCATTAGAATAGATTCCTAATGAGATTAACAAGAGTGCTTGGGTGGAGAGAGCAACAAAAAGCATAACACCTAGTTAGATAGCATGAACAATACTTCAAAAGAGAGAGAAATTAAGCAATTGACAACAGTTGAGGACCGGATTTGCATGGAGCCGGTTCCCCCTCCAAAAGGCTTTCTATTATGGTTTCTCCCATCAAGAGAGACATTTTATAATACAATTTCTTGTGGTCCTTCAATACTAGCTAGTGCAATGAAGATGGAAACTTCATGCACTACGCAAAACACTTATCAAACACAACATCAATTCCCTCACGGTCTCAGACCCAAGACCTCACACACCTTGAAAGATGGTGAGAGCTAGCGGGGTATGAGAGTAGATTGAGAGGAAGAAGGAGTATTCTTATGAGAAAGATGTACATCTCCTCACATAATCACTCATATTAGCATAGCTTAGCTCAGTAATTAGCATGGTAGAGGAGATGAGCATGCATTGAAGCTTGGCTCTTGGTTGGATTTGCATCACAAAGCCAAGAGTTGTTGGTGTAGGCCTTCCTTCTCACAAGCTTGGAGTAGGTGATAAGCTTTCCATTAAAGCTTGAGAAGGAGAGAGAGTCTTCTTACTTCACACGAGCTAGTGTGAGTGTGTAGGTGATAATGCCTTTGAAAAATCAGCCCCCTCTCTCTCTTGGTCGACCCCTCTTGCTAGCATCCTATTGGACCTCCCCAGGCTTAGCCAATGGTAATTAAGCAGCATAAGTGATAGCCTTCTGACATGTGTCCCCTTTTCCCCTTTTGTGAGAGCTTTAGGTAATTATTTAATTCAACTAAACTCTCATTGGACCCCTTTGCCTCCTGGCCAATAGAAATCAGGCAAGCCATTGGGCTGCTGAATGCTCATTGGTCCTCTTGGGAGATCTCCAAGAGTCTTCTAGAGAGCTTAATTCTTATTGATTCTTTTATTAAGTGTTTTTGAATTAATTAAACTAGATTTACTCTAGCCTAATTCTCATTGGTCCACCTCCAAGGCCATCATTAGGTACACCTTGTGGGAATCTGGGCTAGGGAGCTAACATGTGTCCCTCATTCCCTTTGTGTAAAGGGAGCTTGTGTGTGTGTGTGTGTGTGTGTGTGTGTGTGTGTGTGTGTGAGTTTCTCTCTCATCCCCTACTTGCAAGGCTCGCCCCCTCCTATGTAGGGATTGCCAAAGACTTTTGGGACACACACAAAGCATCCAATTCCCCCAATGTTTGACCTTTGGACACAACCTTTGAATGCTGGAACCTTAGCATTTTGGAAGTCTTAATGGGCTAAACCTTAGGGTCTTTTAAGACCATTGTTGCACATGGATCTTTTACAGATGCCCCCCCTTTTGCATCCTATTTTCCTTCCTTTGGATCCCTATTGTGGCCGATCTGCTAGCTTGACCAATATTCTAGCTTTTTCTCCCCTGGCACTTCCCCATATTAAATGATCAGTTTAACATGAGAAAATCATTTAGGAGAATTAGATATTGATTATTATGACATCACCTCTCTCTTGAAATCATAGTCGTACTCGACTATGGGGTGGAGAAGATAAAGCATATTCATTCGTCCTTTTCTTAGCGGGTAGAGGATCCCTATGTCACCTTACGACATCATTCCACAATGGATGACTTGTCCATTTGGCGCTTGAGAGCCAGAGGCTGCCGCAATCATGTCTGCACATTAGTCCTATCATCTTCCATAGTAGAGTGACAAGCTCTACTTAGTGTTCGGGAGACGTCGTTTCCGCAAACTTGATCTAAGCATGCATACTACTTCATTTTTGTGCACAATAAAGAAAAAGAGAGTCTTATAAGACAAAAATTTTGTTTATTTTTAACATTTGTACATTTGCTTACTCTTGGGAAGCATTATAAGCATTGACAAGGTTTAGGTTATCCTTTAATTGTATGTCGTGTATCCATCTAGCATCTTCAAAATAAAATTCTTAAACTTAATAAGATATAGTCGGATAGTCTTACCGCCTCTTAGTACCTTGTCTTCATGTCGGAGAATGGACTCGGGCTGCAGCACCTCTTCTTGGTCCTCAATCTCCGGTGGGTCTTCAATAGTTGGTTCTTGAGGTGGCTCTCCTTTGTAAGGCTTTAGTAGGCTCACATGGAAAGCATTGTGTATGAGCCAATGGTTGGGCAACTTGAGTTGATAGGCCGTCTCATTGATTGGCCTAAGAATCTGGAAGGGACCATAGTACCTTTTTGCTAACTTAGCATAGTACTTTTGGTGTCCCGTAGGATTCTTGCCCGTCGTGTGCCTTAATCGAGCCTTGGGAAATTTGAGTAAGACCCAATCATTTTTTTTAACAGCTTGGGCTCTTATGTGCTTGTCAGCAACAGCCTTTTGCCTTTGCTGTGAGATAGAGATAACATCCTTAATCTTTTGGAAAGATTCTTGTAGGTCTCGGTTATACTCATCTCCAACGAAGATCTTCCCGTGTACCTTAAGTAGCAAGGGACTTTTTGATCTTGCCTCAATTACCTCAAAAGGTGCTTTTCCCGTGGAAGTATGTACAATGTTATTGTAGGCATACTCCACTAAGGGTAAGTACTTCTTCCATTGGGATCTTTGATCTACTTCCATTACATAGGCTTTTAGTAGATCGAGAATTGTTAGGTTAGCTATTTCACTTTGGCCATCCGTTTGCGGGTGATAGGCCGAAGAGAAGTTTAGCCTTGTTCCTAAATTCTCAAAGAGACCCTTCGAGAAGTTACTGGTCATTCTAGGATCTCTATGCAACACTATGGACATTGGTAAGCCATGGTACTTGAAGATTTGTGAAATGAAGAGGGTTGCCATTTGATGGGCTTTGATAGTCTTTTTGACAGGTATAAAATGAGCTTGTTTACTGAACCTGTCTACTATCGTCTATATGCCAGTATTCCCATGGATAGACTTAGGCAATCCAAAGATAAATCCATGGATATGCTCTCCCATGGTGAATTAGGGATTGGCAAAGGTTGAAGCAATCCAAGTTGCTTCCCTCTATCAAACTTTGTCTTTTGGCATACCACACATTTAGAAACATACTCTTGTATGTTTGCTTTCATGGTAGGCCAATAGAAATATGTTTCAATCCCCTTTAGGGATGAGTGAATCCCTCTATGCCCTGCATAAGGAGGAGCATGAGATTCATACATTACTTTCTCACGTAGTGAGCTAGTAACACATAGTCTATTGCCATAGAGAAGACAACCATCTTGTAAATTAAATCTAGTGCAAGGGCTGAAATCACATGTCTAAAATCGGGATCAATAGCATGCTCATCTATCATAGAAGATAGATCATTGTGAGTTGCTATGGAAACCGCATTCACTCTCGGCCGTCTTGAGAGTACATCGGCTACTTGATTATGCTTGCCAGCAATGTGAGCAATATCAAAATGAAATTGCGAAAGAAAATTTGCCCACCTCATTTGTTTGTTGGAGAGCTTGATCTACGTCATGAAGTACTTAAGACTTTGGTGATCCGTTCGCAGAATGAAAAGAGTCCCCAATAAATAGTGCTTCCATGAGTCTAAGACATGTAGAACTGCAAGGAGTTCCTTTTCATATATGCCTAGAGCTTGCTCAACAGGGTCGAGCCTTTGACTTTCATAGCCTATGGCGTGCCCTTCTTGAAGCAAAACAGCTCCAAGGCAATCACCACAAACATCACATTGGACCTCAAATGGCTTTGAGAGATCCGATAGTGTAAGCACAGGTTGAGAGATAAGCTTTTTGAAAACATTGTTCTCCTTAGCAGACCATGTGTACCTAAAATTTTTCTTTGTTAGGACATGTAATGGTCCTACTATTAGTGAGAACTTTTCTATGAAGCGTCTATAGTATGCACACATACCTATAAAACTTCTTAACTCATGAAGATTCCTTGGTTTAGGCCTTCCTTTTATTACCTCTAACTTTGATGGATCCATTTGGATGCCATCTTGAGAGATAATGTGACCTAAATACTGAATCTCTTGTAAGAAAAATTCACTTTTCTTTCGATTAACATAAAGTTTATTCTCTCTTAGAACTTGAAATATTACCTGGAGGTGTCGCTTGTGTTCGTCTAATGAATTAGAGTAGATGATGATATCATCAAAGAACACTCCAGTAAAGGTTCGGTGAGGCCTGAATAGCTTCTCCATCAAGCGGTTGAATGTGGCTAGTGCATTGGTCAAGCCAAAAGGTATGACAATGTATTCATAAAGACCAAACGTAGTGCGAAATGCGGTCTTTACAATGTCTTGATCAACTATCCTTATTTGATGATAGCCACTTTTTAGGTCAATCCTACTAAAGTAGGTGGACCCTTGTAGCTTATCAAATAGTTCTTCTACCCGTGGAACGGGAAACCTATTTTTGATAGTGATCCTATTTAGTGCTCTATGGTCGACACACATACGATATGTGCCGTCTTTCTTTTGCACTAGTAGCACAGGAGAACAAAATGGAGATGAGCTAGGCCTAACCATGCCCTTCTCAACTAACTCATGCACTTGCCACATAATCTCCTCTTGTTGAGCTTGAGAAACTCTATAAGGAGGTTTGTTAGGCGGTGAACTTCCTGGAAGAATTTCAATTGCATGGTCATCATTGCCTCGTTTAGGAGGTAGCTCACAAGGGATGCTGTCAATAAAGACATCTTGAAACCCCTTGAGAAAATTGGATAACTCTAATTCCTTTTGATTGTGTATATTTTCTTTTGCTAAAACATTAGGTTCATTTTGAGAATCTTTAACAAAAATCATGTACACGGAAATAGAGCTCTTTATTGACTTGTTGAAAGCTTGTGTATGTACAATGCGTATAGTGTTACCCATTTCCTTAGCATCTATATACATATCTTTTTCCCTGAACTTAAAGGAGATTCTCCTTTTAGGGAATTTAACATTGGCAACCATGCGATCAAACCATGGTGCCCCTAGGATTACATCCTCATGCTTGAGAGGAGAGATAGAGAAGTCCTCTTTGTCCACATAGCTTTGGACATGGAGCCTCAATTTCCCGATTAAGGGAGTGACTGAAGCTTCTTGCCCCTTGAAAGCACCGTCTGCGGGTAGGACATCTCCCATCTCGTAGGTTTGTATGCCTAGCTTGGTGGCCAACTCTATAGATATAAAATTATGAGTAGAACCGGGGTCAAAGAGAATAAAAGCATCATGTTCTCTTACCTTTCCCCAAGAATGGCATAGAGCAGATCCTTTGTGGTGAGTTTCCTCCTCTTGGATTTTGACCAAGGTAGCTCTAGGAGGATCATGGCGGTTGTTCTTTTAGGGACAAGTGCGGTACGCATGCCCTTGCTCACCGCACTTGATACACCGGTTATGCGTGCGATAATGCTCAACCTCTTCAGGAGAGATCTTATTTTTGCCTTTATAAACTCCCTTCTCTTTAGCTTTGTTGGAGTTGCCCTTAGGAGACTTTTGGACATTGTCCTTCCCCTTAGGCTCATTGGAACCCTTGTTTTAAGGGGGCTTAGAATTCCTCTTAGCCCCTATTTGGAAATTGATTTGAGAGGCCACCATAGTATGATTTATTACTGCCGATATGGTGCGTGGCCTTTGGGAGTTGACATACTCCGCCATTTCTTCGGTTAAGCCCGCGCAAAATTGCTGCTTTTGCTTTCCAAAATCCAACTTTTTGAAGACAGTGGCTTTGAGTTGTAGGTCCCAAAACTTGTCTACATATTTGTGGATGGTTTCGTACGGAGAGAGCTTCAAGCTTCACCATTCAGTGAGTACTTTGTCTTTGGCATCGGTGGACAAAAACTGCTTCATAATGAAAGCTCTTAAAGCTTTCCATGTTCGTGGAGCTTCACCATTGGCCCGTAGGCTAGAACACCATTGTCTGGCAGACTTTTGAAAGTGCATAGCTACATGGCGTAGCTTAGAGGACTCCGTGAATCCCTCATCTCCGAACACCGCATCAAATTGTTGGATAAAGGCCAAGACTTTGTCCGTAGCACCAAAAGTGCCATCATAGGTAAGGAAAGAGATGCTCTTCCCTCCCTCTTTGAATTTCTTGAGCTTGGACGACCTCTTCCACGTGGCATAGGATTTCCTATGGCCTCTTCTTTTTGATGGTTCAAAGGTTGCACCATCACTTTCTTCAGAAGATGAAGAATTTGAGGAAGATGGAGAAGAGGGTGACCTCTTTCTTACCTTTTTCTTGCCTTGATCTTTGTTGTCTTGACCATCACTTTCATAAGTGGAAGAGGATGAAGAAGATGGAGAAGAGGGTGTCCTCTTTCTCGCCTTTTTCTTCTCTTGCTTTTTGTCATCCCTCTTTGAAATATGGTGTGGAGAAGTATGCGATGGTCTTCTCCGTTTTGGAGGTGATGGAGAGCGTTTAGCCCACCGTCTTTGTGGAGCCATCTCCGCCGAGGTGGCGAGAGACTCACTTCTTTCTCTTTGAAATATGGTGTGGAGAAGTATGCGATGGTCTTCTCCGTTTTGGAGGTGATGGAGAGCGTTTAGCCCACCGTCTTCGTGGAGCCATCTCCGCCGAGGTGGCGGGAGACTCGCTTCTTTCTCGTTCCTTCGGTGGAGGCTCTTGAATTCTCCTTTGAGAAGGAGATACGTCATCAAGGAGCAAATTTTTGAGCCCTTCATAGGGATCCCCTTCTTCTTCCCAAATCGGAGAGAGACCTCTTTTGGAAGCCTAGCAAGGAGGCTTCCTAGGTGTTCTCTCGTCATGGTGGGGAGCTTGGACAATCCCAGAGCACGAAGCTGCCGTTGCACTTCACTTTGGAGGGATGGATTGCCCATGGCTTGTTGAAGCCTAGAAACAAGATAGTTAACAAGCATCGGGGCATCATTAGTAGCTTGCTCATTCGCAAAATCAAGGTTATCAACATTAATTTCACTCTCTTTACTATTGTTAGCCATTCTAACAACTTTTAGGTGTAAACTTTTTAGGTGTACTTTGGCACTTCAAGCCCTAGTTACTACTCCTCTTTACCCTTTTAGAAAAAGCACTCAAGCTACTGTACCCATGGCTCGAATACCATTAATTGCAAGGAATAGAAGAGAGGGTCGTTCAACACCAAAACATCACCGGCTCCTGTCAAGCTTCTAATAGCTCAATAGGAGTCTTACAAGATGATGAGCGAGTTTTTCCGAGCAACAAAAAAAACGAGCAAGTCCCTCAATAAATTTATTTGTAAATTAATGAGATTTTCAAAAATGATAGGGGAAAAGAGACATAGTGTGATAATACTGTGCTAAGTGGTTGTAGAGTATGATAAAGACTTTCATTCATCTATTCGATCTACCCATGCTAAATATGTACTAACATCCAAGCGTAAGTTTTTGTACTCTTGACAATAGGTACATCATCAACCACATGCTCTAGATCTATGGCTATCTACTTGATCTTGTCCAAAGAGCTTGTTGCTTCAAAAACAAACAATTGTTAAAAAGACTTAAAGCAATCGATCGACTACTTGTCCTCTTAAGGCTGAACAAAATTTACAAGCTTGCACGAGTCTACTAGAATATGCAAGAGGGTGAGACGGTGGATCAACAACATCCATGGGAAAGGGTGGACGTATGTTTGTTGTGAACAAGGCCGTAAACTATGCATCATGTAACTCGTGCTCTCTAGCAAGAGCATGACCTCTGTCCATATGGATCCACCAATGAGCTTCCCCCCCCCCCCCCCCCCCCCCCCCCCCCCCCCCCCCCCCCCCCTCTCTCCTCTCTCTCTCTCTCTCTTCTCTCTCTCTCTCTCTCTCTCTCTCTCTCTCTCTCTCTCTCTCTCTCTCTCTCTCTCTCTCTCTCTCTCTCTCTCTCTCTCTCTCTCTCTCTCTCTCTCTCTCTCTCTCTCACGACCCCGTCGGATAGATCTTTTAAGGTCTCTTGGTATAGTTTCCTACGATGTTAAAATTATTTTCTTCCTCTCTCTCTCTCTCTGTCTCTCATTACCTTGTGATCCTTGCAGTAGGCAGCTGCTTGCTAGTAGTTGTAGACCACCCCTCATCACTGTCGTACAACACGTACTAACTGTTGTACCATATTCTGTGGCTAGTGTTGCCATTGCCTTCCAGGTAAAATACATCAAGCTGCACTCTAGACGCTTCACTCTCTAATTGGCTTCCAAGAGCCCCATAACTGCAGAGCCTACACACGTGCGTATGAGAGAGAGAGAGAGAGAGAGAGAGAGAGAGAGAGAGAGAGAGAGAGAGAGAGAGAGAGAGAGAGAGAGAGAGAGAGAGAGAGAGAGAGAGAGAGAGAGAGAGAGAGAGAGAGGATCCTTGCAGCAGGTAGCCGCTTGCTAGCAGTTGTAGACCACCCCTCATCACCATCCTGCAGTATGTCCCATCCTCGTTTACAGCTTTTCCCCTCCTACCTTTCCAAAATTTCTTGCGTGGTGAGCGTGTCCGCGTCCATCCTCTCTACCCCCGTTGCCCTTGCTTACGAGACGAACACAGGATTGGCCATTGCTGGAACTTGCGTGACTAATATGGAGGTTTGGACGGATAAGGAGCTGTCGGGAATTTTGAGTGTTGTTGAACAGATAGTGATCAACCCCTTGAAACACATTGGAAAACGTGCTTCTAGGAAGAAGATGCACCACGACTTATTGAGCGCATGGGAAGGCAGACATGATGATATCACAAGCACGGCTCTGTTCCGGAAAGTAGTCTCAAAAAATAATCGCCCACTTTGTGATTGAAGAATCTGTGCATGCCAGGAGAGAGATCCCGTGCGCAGGCTGAGATGAACTTCACAAATGGAAGAAGAAAGCATCTCCAACAAGGATTGAAGCTGACTTTGATTCCTGCAGTACGTACTGACGCCATTATTTTCTGAGTGCGATTCCTATAGTCCACATGCTTTGCTATCTGCTCGCTACTCAGCTGCAGCAAATATGACAGAGTCTCGAGTTTCTTGTTGTCGTACGGCTTCCACACCTGCATCATGACCAACACCACCCGCTTTAGTCCCACAATACACACATACACACAACGTACGAGAGAGAGAGAGAGAGAGAGAGAGAGAGAGAGAGAGAGAGAGAGAGAGAGAGAGAGAGAGAGAGAGAGAGAGAGAGAGAGAGAGAGAGAGAGAGAGAGAGATAGACTTTATTATCGTTGTCGGAGGTCAAATATGACCTATGGGACCAAAGTTACATGTGATGTAGTATGTGTATGGCTGATGAGTGACTCTCGATGCTCCAAAATTGTAGTGATGAGAGTCGCAATGGAGAGCCCACACTTTGGCTGGGAGAGGAAAGTGTGTAGGTTTAAGTTATGGCTGAAAATGTGAGAGAAGCAAGTTCGGATGTGATCAAAATCTGAGCACTCTAGTAGTGTGTGGTACTCAGACTCTCGAACTTGCAGTGAGCATAATGTGCACAATCGATTTGACTCTTCTCCATTGCCCCAACGCCCTATCTCGCATCGAAGGAAATGGGAGCTAAGCCGAATTGCTGCGATAGTGCATATCGCGGACAAGGGAATAGGCTCAAGCATGTAAGTGTGAGTACGGTTTCCTCTCTCAGCGAAGAACATGGTTTTGTAGTTGGGGGCAATATAGGTGGTGTAATGTATGAAGCGTGACCCACCGGATTTCTCCCAAGCCGTAATACATTGGCGTTGTAGAAAAGCTTCATTCACTTGAGAGTCAATTGAAGCATCATGTAGCAAGTGTAATGCATCCCATCTCCCAAACCACTTCTTTATGTCTTGCATCCATCCCGTGCTCAAGATCTTGCTTTTATGCGTCTTTTGAACTTTTTTGCTTGCTTCCCATGCAATTGTAGGAAGTTGATGTGAGGGGTTTTGACGCATCTTTATCATGTACTCCACAACCCTTTCCATGCCCATAACCTCAATTGGAAGAGATCCCGACTCAAGAAGTAGGAGCATATATGGTGTTTGTGTCTTAACTTGGAGAAAGTTTGTAAGAAAACGCTTTTGGACATTCTCAAACTCTTTCCAAGTAGACTTTGAGATGCTCCCGCCCCACACTTCAACTCCATAAAGAAGAACCGGTGTCACCAATGCATCAAAAAGATACTTCTTCATAACCCAACACTTGATGTTTCCCGCATTACACATGTTCTCAAATGCATAATATGCTCTCTTTCCCGCTTCCAAACGACGCATAGCACATTCATGCCACTTGTGATTGGATGGAACCTCAAGGCCAAGGTACTTAAAGCTCTCAACAACTTCAAGTGTCTCGTTGTTGTACACAATGCATGGCTTCTCCTTATGGTTGGTTTTCACAAGCATAACCTTTGTTTTGGATTCATTTACAATCAGCCCACTATGCAAGCAAAAGTTCTCAAGGACAACCATAAGCTTTTGTGCATCTTCTAAAGTGTGTGCTAGAAGCACTACATCATCTGCATACAACAAAAGCATGATTACCGCATTGCAAATAGTGACCTCTTCAATGCCTTCATCTTGCATAAAGTCAAGTACCATTTGTTCCAATTGATCGATGCATAGACCAAAGAGAGTTGGTGACAATGGACATCCTTGTTTAACCCCAATAGTGCTTACAAAAATTTCTGAAATTTCTCTTCTCATGCGCAATTGACAAATCACCTTCTTATAGATTCGAGAAACCGCAAGCATAAACTCACTTGGCACTTGGAGTTCTTCCATCCTTCTCCACAAATTGTTACGTGGAATCATATCAAAGGCTTTCTTAAAGTCCACAAAACAACAATACAATCGCTTGCCTTTCAACCGACTTTCCTCCATAAGAACACGAAGAGTGACAAGATGATCAATGGTGCTATGGCATCGACGAAAACCCGCTTGTCCCTTTGCACGCTTGTCATCCTCTTCAGCCCAATCACTCAATTGCATCTCCATTATGCACCCAAACAACTTTTCCATAAGAGACCCAATCATTATAGTCCGGTAGTTGCTTACATTCTTTACATCCCCTCCTTTATGCAAAGGCTTAACCCAATTAGTACTCCAATCATAAGGCATACCATGTTGAAGTGCAAGGTTGAACATATCACACATCCACTCATGGGTAAAATCTCCCGTCCATTTGATCATCTCCGGCTTGATACCTTGAAGATCTCCCGCTTTGCGAGTGGCCAACTTTTCAAGCCCACCGCATACATCCTCAATAGTAAAAAAAGACGGCATACATGGGAGTGAACCATAAAATGACATTTTTTCAGTATTTGCTTGCTCATATAATTTCCTACAATGTGTGTACATATCCACTAGACTCAAGTTACCAAAATTCTCAACCCGCTTGCCTCTCAAGTTTCTCCAAAATCTTCCACATCCATGTGCCTTTTCTTGGACTTGAAATTCTTGTTGCTTTACTTCCCATCTTCTTCTCTTCTTTTGAATCAATGCCTTGTATGTATGCAAATGACTTTGATAGTTGTCTTTGTCCATAGTTGCATCAAGCTTTATCAAGGACTTTCGAGCATCTTGACATTCTTTATCAAACCACCTTTTGCGTGATCTATCTTTGTTGATACCATGGAGATGCTTTATGGCAAAGCATTCTTCCGCACAAGAACAAATAGCTTTCTTGAAAGCTTCCCATTTAGTTTCCAATGGTGCATCACATTGAAGCTTTGTCATCCATAATTTTTGCTCAACCATTTCAATGTACATTGGTGCCTGTTTGAAATCCATACATAGTGATAACTTCTCTTTCCTTTGGCTGAGATTATCATGCTTAGTTGCTTCTCCACATGAAAGGTCAATACATAAGGTGCGATGGTCGGATTCCGGGGTCCATTGACCAAACATAAAACTCTTTATGCGATACATGATGGCTTCAGAGAGTAGCATATAGTCAATCACACTATCCCCATTATGTCTCCTACATGTAAATCCATTGGTTCCACTCCACAAAGATACACCATTGGCAATGAGCATACCCGTGCTATTACACATGTGTAAAAGTAACTTTCCATAGTGATCCGGCTCTTTCTCATCCATTGAAGTATGATCATACAAGTGAACTTCCTCCAACTCCCTTGAAATGTATGGCATATCAAATTGTTGAGTATTTTTGTGCGAGCATTCATATCCCCAAATACAATAACATCACCTTCACCTTTGAAATAAGCAATGTCCTCTTCCAAATCAGAAAATGGTTGATCTCTATCCATGCAAGCATAAAAGGGAGAATCATGATGAGGAATGTAGCAACCGGCTACAAAAATGGGTGCTCTTTTTGGTGTCATAATTTTCAGCCATACATAACGTTTGTACTTGTCATCTTTCACAATTGATACAAAATCTTCCAATCCGTTCTTAACCATACATGCTAACCCTCCTTGTCCTCTTCGTTGCTTGAGATTCTTTGACCACATCAATGAATGTACATTGTAATCCTCCAAGCCGTTAATCCTTTGTGTATCATGCTCCCAAGTTTCAACAAGAAGTACAACATCGGCTTTGCTTGTTAGTTCATCAATGCCAACCCCCGCATTCCATGGGTATCCATTACAATTCCAAAAGCATATTTTCAATTGTAACTCGGTCTCATAGGTCACGCATCCCTATTTGCTTGAGAGACTTACCTCCTCCTTGGGCACATTTTCTTCATGAGAGATCTCCTTGTTTTTATTATTCTTTTCCTCATATGCTTTGCGACGCATATTTTGTTGCTTAATAGTGCGATCTTCACATACAAAACATTTTGTATCCCTCAAATAGATCCAACTATTATCAAGGATAATCTTTCGCTTGGTCTCATCCGGCATGGTGCATACAATTGGCCGTTCTCCAGAGCGAGGAGCTCCTTGCTTCCCCACTCTATGTGCTCCATAGACCATAACTCCGGACATGCCAAAGTGGGTTTTGAAGAAATCTTCAATAACAATGGCAAGAGAAGGAGGTGTCTCTAACTTCTCTTCGGGAATTCCACGAATAACAATGTTCTTGGAACGTCGCTCTCGTTCCTTCAACTCCTCCACATCCACATTCTCAACATTCTTTGTTTGAACCATAGCTTGCATGAGTGAGGAATTAAAAACCACATTGCTACCACATACATCAGCCCACGACTTATTTGTGCATACATTTTTCATGTCGCATACATCCCGGCTCATAGTGTCAAATTTCTCCTCTTTCAATACATGGTCATGCTCTACTTTGCTCATCCGCTCCTTCAAAGCATTCAAGTCCACAAGAGAGCGTTTACATTCCTTGACTTCCTCTTCAAGTTGCATCAAACGTGTTGTTTGCATCTCAAGTGTCCTCTTGAGATTCTCATTCTCAACCACAAGTACCCTTAGTGTGCCATTCTCCATTGCAAGTGCTCGTAAGTCTTCGCCTTGTTTGTTTACGGTCTCTTGCAATGATACCAAGTACGCCATGATCATGGTTTCCGATGTCGTTGGTTGGGTGGTTGTGTTGCTATCTCCACACTTAGGAGATTTTGGATCATTTTCCACAATGGTTGTGGACCTTGTTTAAGAAGAAGAAACCTTGCGAGTGCCGGAAGACATTGTATGTAAAATAGAAGATGAGAATCAATTTTGTTGAACCTGTTCACTTCGGAAATGCTGCTACAGAAATGCCTTCCATAACTCTGAAAATTTCTGTCTTTACATCAATACGTAGAGGACTTCATGCTCTTCGATTGAGGCTATAGATCACCCAAATCGGAGTTCGGATGAAGAAGTTATGATCAAAAGAGTGGACTGCTGTCTACTAGGTCAAAAAACGGCTGCGTTTGAGAGAGAGAGAGAGAGAGAGAGAGAGAGAGAGAGAGAGAGGTTACTGACCAGCATGGTGTTGATACGGCTGCCATTGGAAACGGCGAGGGGTAGAGAGGATGGATGCTGCCGGGTGGCGAAGGGTAGAGTAAATGAAGTTGACTTTGATCCGACGCTCTTCTATGGCGGTGCTCGCGGCCATGGAGATGGAGTTGATGAGGATCATGGATCTGGTACACTCCAACCGCTTCACTTGCTAATTGGCTTCCAAGAGCCCTGCTGAGCCTGCACACGCGCGTGCGAGAGGGATTTAGCATGCTGGCGCAGCCCATGAGGAGCAGGGGATGCATGTTGGAACCAGTCCGCGCCGGTGCGGAATGGTTTCGACATGTTTCACAAGGGGCAGGATGCCGATTTTTTTTGAAACAAACTCCATTAACTTTTATTTTATTAGAACTTTGCAAGGCAAAGGTCCCACACACTTTGAAGAAGGTGAGTTTACTTTAGAAACTTGCCTCAGCACCGGTTCACACATTGACTTGACCTTGGTACCAAATCTCATGGAGTTATTATAAGCCATCAGTGGAAAGTTTATGTTGATTATTATCAAAGCCCATAGTAAGGCCATATATAAGCACACAATCCTTACCTCATAGCATCCTCGCTATATTTTGGCACCAAGGAAGCAGACTCAAGCATTCATGTATTTCAAGCTTTAGAGCATTTCAAAGCATTTTATAATGAAACCAAAAAGGTAGAGACAAAAGGGGAAGGGGCAAATAACCTAATTTTCTAAAACTTCCTTTTGGCAAGCAAATTCAAGGATCTTCCCAAACAGACACACAACTATCAGAAAAAACCTTAGTTTTGGGGCTCACGCTTTGGGTAATGATTGGTATTGGCGACTTAGTGTTCATTGCTCATCCTTTTCTTTTTGTCAATAGGGCTCAACTCGAGAAGAAAATCCAAGAAACTTAGAGAAAATTCCATTTGTCTCATGATTCCCGTTGTGTCCAAGGAGATCAATGTATACCAAGTGAGGAATACAAGCCTGCTGCCTCAAGGCGGCCTCGACCATGCCTTCAATGGTGCACCGATTCATGCTGACAATTTTGACACAGAGAGAGCAGTGGTTCATGCTAGTCCAAATATTGAAAAGGATGTGGAACACATAATAAGTTGGGCTTCAGAGTCTCCTTTCTTAAAAGCCCAGCTTAGCTATCTACGATGACACATCCATAATTAACTGCTTTTTATATGTACTCTTGTGACCTGAGATTTTGTTAGGGCCTCAACATGTAAGGAGATTTGATATTTTGAAGCCTCCGCAGCTTTGTGGTAATTTCAATTGTATGACCAATTTGCATTGAGATGCTAGGGGGTCGAATCCATCATGACATAATTATTTTCTTCAACATAGCTTGCGCTTGCAGCAAATTTTCAAGGGTGTTACTCATATTTGCTCGAAAATTGGCTTCGCTCGGTTTTCTTTGCTCGTTGATTGGAAACCCCCGCTCAAAGTGGTTAAGCCGTAGGCAAGCCCCGTAGGACTCCACTATTAAGACCATAAGCTCTCGACGGTGATGCCCCGTTAACTGCACAAAGGTAGGCGCACTACAAGGCTGAAAAATCCCTATTCTACTTACTCACATGCAATTAATAGTACCAACCATTTATAGCTAGCTTGAGGACCTCCCTTCTTGAGCAAGAAAAGAGAAACCTTCTGCTCTGACACCAATGTAACAATTAATGGCCTAGTAACTTGTGTGTAGCGGAAAATAGCATGAACATAGTGAGCATTTCATTAGAATAGATTCCTAATGAGATTAACAAGAGTGCTTGGGTGGAGAGAGCAACAAAAAGCATAACACCTAGTTAGACAGCATGAACAATACTTCAAAAGAGAGAGAAATTAAGCAATTGACAACATTTGAGGACCGGATTTGCATGGAGCCAGTCCCCCCTCCAAAAGGCTTTCTATTATGGTTTCTCCCATCAAGAGAGACATTTTACAATACAATTTCTTGTGTTCCTTCAATACTAGCTAGTGCAATGAAGATGGAAACTTCATGCACTACGCAAACACTTATCAAACACAACATCAATTCCCTCACGGTCTCAGACCCAAGACCTCACACACCTTCGAAGATGGTGAGAGCTAGCGGGGTATGAGAGTAGATTGAGAGGAAGAAGGAGTATTCTTACGAGAAAGATGTACATCTCCTCACATAATCACTCATATTAGCATAGCTTAGCTCAGTAATTAGCATGGTAGAGGAGATGAGCATGCATTGAAGCTTGGCTCTTGGTTGGATTTGCATCACAAAGCCAAGAGAAGCTGGTGTAGCCCTCCCTTCTCACAAGCTTGGAGTAGGTGATAAGCTTTCCATTAAAGCTTGAGAAGGAGAGAGAGTCTTCTTTACTTCACACGAGCTAGTGTGAGTGTGTAGGTGATAATGCCTTTGAAAAATCAGCCCCCTCTCTCTCTTGGTCGACCCCTCTTGCTAGCATCCTATTGGACCTCCCCAGGCTTAGCCAATGGTAATTAAGTATCATAAGTGATAGCCTTCTGACATGTGTCCCCCTTTCCCCTTTTGTGAGAGCTTTAGGTAATTATTTAATTCAACTATACTCTCATTGGACCCCTTTGCCTCCTGGCCAATAGAAATTAGGCAAGCCATTGGGATGTTGAATGCTCATTGGTCCCCTTGGGAGACTATCCAATAGTCTTCTAGAGAGCTTAATTCTTATTGGTTCTTTTATTAAGTGTTTTTGAATTAATTAAACTAGATTTACTCTAGCCTAATTCTCATTGGTCCACCTCCAAGGCCATCCAATAGGAATTGGGTACACCTTGTGGGCATCTGGGCTAGGGAGCTGACATGTGTCCCTCATCCCCTTTGTGTAAAGGGAGCTTGTGTGTGTGTGTGTGTGTGTGTGTGTGTGTGTGTGTGTGTGTGTGTGTGTGTGTGAGTTTCTCTCTCATCCCCTACTTGCAAGGCTCACCCCCTCCTATGTAGGGATTGCCAAAGACTTTTGGGACACACACAAAGCATCCAATTCCCCCAATGTTTGACCTTTGGACACAACCTTTGAATATTGGAACCTTAGATTTTGGAAGTCTTAATGGACTGAACCTTAGGGTATTTTAAGCCCATTGTTGCACATGGCTCTTTTACAGATGCCCCCCCTTTGGATCCCTATTTTCCCTCCTTTGTATCCCTACTGTGGCCGATCTGCTAGCTTAACCAATATTCTAGCTTTTTCTCCCCTGGCACTTCCCCATATTAAATGATCAATTTAACATGAGAAAATCATTTAGGAAAATTAGATATTGATTATTATGACAACTATGCATCCAGTTTGGTAGTTTGCAAGATACATTGAAAGCATCGAATCTGTTTCGACAACTCTATTTGATATTACACTACCAAGTGTGAGTGGTGCCCAAAGTAACAAATTGGGATTGTGCATCCATCCTTTTGGGCATGACAACCAAAAAGTTGTAATGTGTATCATGTTTGATACTATACAAAATCCAGTGAAGCACCAAATTTGGTACTATAGAGGTCGGAATTGGTACCTAAAATGATACTATGGAGCTAGGAATTGGTACCTACAATGATTGCTACCCAAAAAGTACCAAACTGGTACTACATGGCCTAGAGTGATTGTTGGAAAAAAACTACCAATTTGGTATTGTATAGCCAAACATGAGTGCTACCGAAGACTACAAATTTTGTACTATTCCAATAGAAACCAAGGCCACCAAGGATTGCATAAAAACATAATACATGAGAGTCATCTAGATGTATGGAATTTTTGATGACACATTTTGCCTCGACCTTGTGCTTACAAATATCCTTTTTGTTTGGTGAAATCCTTGTCTCGAATTTCAAAAAAGCCGTCACCAAATCTCTGGTTTCACTTATGATACTTGTATGCAGAGGCAATTGTCGGTGAGACAAGCACTAAGTAACAACATTTCATTCTCATCTTTCATTTGTAGCCAACTGCTTGCTGCCTCCATATTCCGTCAATGAACACCCAAGGTAGTAGCAATTTTGGACTGATTCACTGACGTTGATTTGTTGTGAACATCGGAAAGAAGACTTGATTGCATATCTTAACTCCTGAACTTGGAAAATGGATGATGATGCATTAGTTGCTCTAGAATTTCATGTTGTTCTATTGTTGTTAGTCCTTGGTCTGCTGATGCCAACATCTAGCCATGGTTCTTGAAAGTTCAGCTATCTTATTAGGGTTGTGCTCCTTGCATCATTGCTCACGTTTCTTTTGCACCCATTAGCCCTACAAAATTTCTTAGTTTTTGATAGGTTTGTGAATGCTCATGGTTTCCATGATAGTACCCTATAGAAGTAAGTGTAGGTATCTCGATCATGCTCAACTTCCATTTTCATGGATACTTGCACTTACTTCTAGAGGGTACTTTCATGGAAACCATGACCATTCACAAACATATCAGAAACTAAGAAATTTTGTGGGGCTAATGGACGTAAAAGAAACTTGAGCAATGATGCAAGGAGCACAACCCTACTAAGACAACTGAACTTTCAAGGACCATGGCTAGATGTTGGCATCAACAGACCCAAGGACTAACAACAATAGAACAATATGGAATTCTAGAGCAGCTAATGCATCATCATCCATTTTCCAAGTTGAGGAGTTAGGATATGCAATTGAGTCTTCTTTCCGATGTTGACAATACATCAACGTCAGTGAACTAATCCAAAATTGCTACTACCTTGGGTGTTTATTGACGGAATATAGAGGCAGCAAGCAATTGACTGGAAATGAAAGATGAGAATGAAGTGTTGTTACTTAGTGCTTGTCATAGACAATTGCCTCTGCATACAAGTATCATAAGTGAAACTAGAGATTTGGTGACCGCTTTTGGGAAATCTGAGACAAGGGTTTCACCTAACAAAAAGGATATTTGTAAGCACAAGATCGAGGCAAAAATGTGTCATCAAAAATTCCATACATCTTCTAGATGACTCTCATGTATTATGTTTTTCTTGCAATGCAGTCCTTGGTGGACTTGGTTTCTGTTGGAATAGTACAAAATTTGTAGTCTTCGGTAGCACTCATGTTTGGCTATACAATACCAAATTGGTAGTTTTTTTCCAACAATCACTCTAAGCCATACACAATCAATTGGTACTTTTTGGGTAGAAATCATTGTAGGTACCAATTCCTAGCTCCATAGTACCATGGTACCAATTCCTAGCTCCATAGTACCAATTCCTAGCTCCATAGTATCATTTTAGGTACCAATTCCTACCTCCATAGTACCAAATTTGGTGCTTCACTAGATTTTGTATAGTATCAGACATGATACACATTACAATTTTTTGGTTGCAATGCCCAAAATTATGGATGCACAATCCCAATTTGGTACTTTTGGGCACCACTCACACTTGGTACTGTAATACCAAATAGAGTTCTGGAAACAGATTCGGTGCTCTCAATGTATCCTACAAACTACCAAAGTGGATGCATAGTATAAATTTTGGCAGCCAATGAAGGTCCACCAACTTTAGAATTCGAGAGATACGATCAAGTTGATGTGAACCTTTGAAACGACTTAGCACTGATAATCCTAGGATTGGAGTATATTGTTGGAAGGATAGGAACGTCAAGCATCTTTTATGGACCTCTCATGCCAAATCAGGGCAGTTAACACCCATGAAGATCATCTATATCTTCAAAATCAAAGACAAGGGTTCAACAGATCTACCAACTTACCTATTTAAAGATTGTTATAACAATAACTTTATTATGATGAGTCTTGAGGAGGTAGAACATGCCAAATACCAAGGGTACTCCATAAGAGATTGGATATTGGGCCAAGGACCAGAAACTATTCCAACAGAGGAACTCTGTGAGAGATATTTTGGGAGTAATGTTAAAAACTCGAACCTACCTCATCACGAAGCCAGTTCAGGGCTACATGAGTCACTATTTCCAACAGATTGGTTTGAAGGACTCGAGACATGACCAACTTCCAGAAGAGTTGGAGTTGAGCCAAATAGACGAGTTAGACCAGTTAATTTTCAAAAATGGGTCAAAAAATACAGTGGATTTGGGGATCCATATGATCATTTAGCAACCTTTAAGCAAGTGCTAAGAGTAGAACGCATATTTCATTTCCAGACTCTATTTGAGGGATTTAGAATGACATTATAAGGAAGAGCTTTGACATGGTTCCAAAACATTCCACCAAGGTCAATCATGGATTTAAATACATTAGCTCAAGGATTTGTAGCTGCATGTTCCAAAACTGGGATCAAACACAATACGGTAGCTTAAATCTATAGCTTCAAACAGAAACAAGGTGACTCTGTTAGGGATTGTGCAACTAGGATGAAGCAATACATCGCAAGGTGCCCAGAACTAGATATATCTACAGAAGAAAGGTTAGTCTCATTGTTTCTAGAGGGATTGCTAAGCAAAGAACTTTCATGCTATATTGTATAGTAAGAAGCATGTGACCCTAGAAGAGTGTGTATCATATGATATTGACTTGGGAGACAATTGTGATAATTTCAATGAAGAAGATGTCCCTAAGGATACCCAGAGTGAGAAAACAACATCCACAAAACCAACAAAAGTGGGAATGGCTGCTGCAGCACCACTTACATCCATAGAAGACATGCTCAAAAGGATGAACAAAATGATGAATAACATGCAAAAAGCACCTATGAGAGGACCAAGGCAAGGGATACCTCAACAGGGACAACCAATTAGGCCACAAAAATGGTGTGCTATTGAGGGTAAATGGACCAACCATGAGACCAATGAGTGCTATTACCGACCAAAGTACGATGGAAATGTTCAATATGTGCCCATGAGACCACAAGGACAACCCATGTACAAATATCAGCTTAATGTGGTCCCAGCACAAAGACCACCGATGGGTATGGAAAGACCACAACCACTGTTGGGTTAACAACCTCCATATCTTGGACGTAATGCAGTGCTTGTAAAGTACATGCATTTAGAAGGAGTCATAGATGAACAAGCCCTAGTGCCACTTATACCTTATGTTGAGCCTAACCCATCTACAATAATGGTAGAAGGGAAGTGGTATAATTCTTATCCACCATCAAAATGGAAGAACCTATGACTTATGCTACACCAGAGCTTACACCTATGTACTATGTATCTAATCAAGGTGTTAGACCTCCTATGGTAAGACCCATGATTAAGCCAAGGACTAAAAACTGCCATAATTGTGGTGCAGATGATCATTGGAGAAATAAATGCCTAGAACCTATCAAGAACATTAAGCCAGTTGAAGCCTTTTGTATACAATGTTGCAAAAAGGGTGAACACTTCCCTGAAGACTGTCCAAAAAATCCTTTAAACAAAGGAAACGCATGGTGAATGTAGTCCAACTGATACCTAGTAGCTCTTTGGAGAGTGAACCTATTGTTCCAATCAAGGTGATCACTAGAGCCCATGCTAAGAAAAAGAAACATAACTCCTGATGAATCAGAGAACATTAAAATTTCCTCTAAAAAGAACAAGAAACGAAGAAGTCAAAGGTATGAGATGAGAAAATAGAAACAAAAGGATGAAATTGAGGAAAAATACAAGAAACTATTCGAGGAAAGAGTGAAAGAAACTGGGAGTGAAATCAAGGAAACCACAATAAAATCTGGAGGATACTTTTCGCTAGACAAAATTGTTGGAATTAGGGTTGCAGAGAAACGCACACAACTTGGAGAAGACGAAGGAAGCTCAAGGCACACAATAGAGAGTGTGTTACTTAGTATGCAATGGAAAGATAGATAGCCCTAGAGTGATGGGCGTATATACAATGCTCGGGGGAAAAAGGCTCCTAAAGAGATTGTTGGAATTAGGGTTGCAGAGAAACGCACACAGCTTGGAGAAGACGAAGGAAGCTCAAGGCACACGATAGAGAGTGTGTTACTTAGTATGCACTGGAAAGATAGATAGCCCTAGAGTGATGGGCGTATATACAATGCTCAGGGGAAAAAACCTCCTAAAGAGGGAAAAAATGCCCCGGTGGTCCTAGTGTGTTCACACACATCACTACCACATGTATATGGTAACAAAATCCCCCCTAGAGTGATGCGGTGAACGAGAGCTGGCACATGAGTAAAAAGAAGTGCCATGCCTTGAGGACATAATCAGTCCACAAAGGGGAGTAAGCCCAAAGCTTTGCGGAAAGCTTCAAGCTTCTTATGAGACAATGCCTTTGTGTAAAGATCTGCAAGGTTGTCTTGTGTTGGCACATAAGCCAAGCTGATCTCTCCTGCTGAGAGCCTCTCCCTGACATAGTGGTAATGCACCTCAATGTGCTTTGTGCGAGCATGAAAAACTAGGCTCCTCGTAACTGCCAATGCGCTCTGATTGTCAGTGTAGATAGTGTTGGCAGTATCCTGTCCAACACCCAAATCAGCCATAAGGCATCTAAGCCATACACACTCAATCGTAGCTGTGAAGACTGCCCTGTACTCAGCCTCACAACTCGAAGGGCGACAGTAGGCTGCTTCTTGCTCAACCATGATATACATGAACTGCCAAGCATGAAACAAAAACCACTTGTGGACACTCGCGTGTCAAAACAACCAGCCCAATCCGAGTCTGAAAAAGCATGTAAGTCTAGCGGCAATGATCCCCCCTTGGGAAAAAACAAGCCAGATGTAAAGTGCCACTAAGGTAGCAGAAAATGCTCTTGACAGCCTGCCAATGCTTAGACCCTGGGCTATGCTTAAATCTGTTGACCCGTGAGACTGCAAACTGAATATCCGACCTCGTGTTGCATACATAAATGAGGCAGCCAACAGCAATTTGATAAAGAGTGACATCATCAGGATTGCCAACATCATGTAGACTCAACTTCAAACCTATTTCCATGGGAGTGGCAATAGGTTTGCAATCCTCAAGTCCAAACTTACATAGCAATGTCTCTATGTAACTTTTCTGACACAAGGAAATACCACCATCACACTGCTTAAACTGTATACCCAAGTAATGATGTAACAGCCCCAAATCTTTCATCTTGAAAGTAGCATTCAAATCAGCCTTAAATTCAGCAATATGTCTCTCATTTGGTCCAGTTATCAGCAAATCATCGACATAAAGAACCACAATGAGAAGTACATCACCCTCACGCTTTACATATAATGTGCTTTCTGTTGGACTGTTACGAAAGCCTTGTTTAACAAAATGAGTGTCAGGTTTCTCATACCAAGCACGAGGAGATTGCTTCAACCCATACAAAGTCTTCTTACATCTGCACACTTTGTCCTCTTGTCCTTTTATGACAAAACCGTGACGCTGTGTTACATAAACTTCCTCAAATATGTCACCATTCAAGAAAGTAGTAACAATGTCTGATTGATGTACATCCCAACCAAAATGAGCTACCAATGCACATAGAAAACGCACAGTAGTCATACGACAAGTGCGAGCAAAAGTCTCTTCATAATCTATGCTTTTTTGCTGTGCATAACCCTTTGCAACAAGTCGAGCCTTATGGCGATCGATCTCACCATCCGGATTGCGTTTCAACTTGTAAACCCACTTCGTACCAATGGCCTTTTTTCCAGGAGGCAAATCACATAAAGTCCATGTGTCATTTTCTATAAGTGCATCATATTTTGATTGCATGGCAGCCATCCAATTTTTTGAATTCTGTGCTTCATCAAAAGACAGAGGCTCCTCAACATCATGTAAGCTAGACACAACCAAAGCATAACAAGATGCATAAGATGCATGGCCAGAGCTTGAACAAGTACGACTAGACAAAGGTGCATCCATTTTACTGTCATGCAACGTGTGCACCAGCCATTTTGGCATACCTCTAGCCTGCTCATTTTCAGCCCTTTCCTCATCAAGTACATCATCTACATCTGCATCAGTAATAGGCTGATCTGTAACATTTTCAGAAACCCCCATAGGCTGTACATTTGCTCATTAGAACTTACATTCGTATTTCCACCACTGAAAAGAGGCAATAGTGTTGTAAATGTCTTGTGAGCTTACATTACTATCTCTAGTACATGACAGCAAGGGCTGAACAGAATCTTCCACAAACAGTACATCCCGTGAAACCAGAATACGCTTTGTTTGTGGATGATATAACCTATAACCTTTGCTTTCAACACTATAACAAACAAAAATACATTTGACAGCCTTATCATCCAAATTTTCTATGCTGTGTTTGTGGCACCAAAGCATATGCCAAACAACCAAAAACACGCATGTGCTCAATAGAGGCTTTCTATCATGCCATGCTTTATATGGAGTAATAGACTGCAAAGCTTTCGTAGGACACCTGTTAAGTACATAAGTGGCACACATGATGGACTCAAGCCAAAAATAATGCGGCAAAGCTTGACTTTTGACCATACATCGTGCCATTTTGTCAATGGCCTGTTTTTCCTCTCAGCAACACCATTTTGCTGAGGTATATAAGGCATTGTACATTGGGTTTTATCCCATGACTAGCCAAAAATGCATTAAAATCATGAGACATATACTCCCCCCCTCAATTGGAACGGAGGGTGCCCATAGTACATTTTGAGACATTTTCAGCCATAGCCAAAAATTGTTTGAAGCACATAAAAACTTCAAAATTTGCTTTAAGCGGAAATACCCATGCATGCCTGGAGTAATCATCAATGAAAGTCACGAAGTAAAGGTAATTGCCCAAGGATAGAGTTTGCATGGGCCCACAAACATCACTATGCACAACCTGCAACCTGCATGTGGCCTAAACTAAACCATCCTTTGGAAACTTAGAACGCTGCATCTTACCCAAAATACAGCCTTCACAAACATGTTTGACAGGTGCTTCAAGAGGCCGCAAAGAAGCAACCATATCAGATTTCTACAAACGCAACAAACTGGCAAAATTCAGATGACCAAAACGTGCATGCCAAAGTTTTGCATCTGAAATAGCCCTTGAATCTGCAACATCATTTTCAAGATTTTGTCCACACTTGTCATACAAAGTGAGCTTATACAGCCAACGACACAAAAGGCCAGATGCAACAATTTCATCACCAAAATTGAGATCATGAACTGTACATATGTCATCCACAAATATTGACTACAAGTCCAAGTCTAGCAAGTGCGGATATAGACAAGAGAATCTTCTTGATCCCACGTACATAAAGTGCATCAACAAATGTGAAGGAACTGCCATTTACAGTAGTAAACACAATCTTTCCAACTCCCTGAACCGGATAAGAGGCATCGTTGGCACAAGTGACTCAATTCCCATGAGGGACAGACTCGAGAGAGGTGAACAATTCACGATGTGAGGTAATGTGCTTTGTAGCACCACTGTCGATATACCACACATGTGAATCTGCAACAACTCACAAGCATGCATCATGGACAGCAGGATTGTAAGTGCACTCTGCGCTAAAAGCCCATTCTACATCAACATCAGCAACACAATCTCCTTTCACAGAAGACTCAACAATGGCTGCATTTGTAGTGGAACAAGCATTTGCAGTGGAACCACCCTCTTTCTTCTTAGCCTCTTTGGCCTTCAACTTAGGACACAATTTGATCAAGTGATCATTAGTTTTACAATAATGGCAACGCATATTCTTTTTGCCCTTATCACCAGAATTTCCAAACGAATTGCTACCAGCAGAAGCATTAGGAACAAAAGGTTTTGCCACTCGCAACAGAACCATAAGAAGTGGCCGCATTGCTGTTACCACCCTTTCTTTGAGAAGCAATAAAAGCCTGTTCAGCTGCACGCTGCCTAGTCCTATTTTTTCTAGAAAGTTACTCTTGTAACAGCAATGTGCAAAATGCACAAACTTGACAACTTCAGGATTTCCTTGGGTCATCAGTCTCCAAGTACTAGCAAAAGTCTGGTAGGAATCTGGTAAGGCATCAAGAACAGTCTGCACAAGGGAACTGTCTGAATGACTTCACCTGCAGAAATAATTTGCTCATTAATATCCTTGACACCAGCAAGGAAAGTGTCCATATCATCTTCCTCATGCATAATCTTCGACTCCAGCTCTTTACGCAACAACGCAATTTTAGCCTCATTGTGGCTTGCATAAAGACCTGCTAGAATATCCCAAGCCTATTTTGCAGATTTTGCTGAACGAATGTGAGAAACAATGGTGCGCTTCACAGAAAACACAATCAATGCATGAGCGTGCGTATCCTTTACATCCCAACAAGCTTGTTCTGCCATAGGCAAAACAGCTCTAATAGCAGCAATCCTTGCAGCTAGACTTGCAACATCCTCAACATCACCTACATCCTCAAAACCAGGACGTACATCAATGCTCTGCACAATGTTCAAGATGCCCTTTGCCACAAGAACATGTTGCATCATATAAGCCCACATAGGGTAGTTGTCCCCATCCAACCTGTCCTCAATAGCAAATATCTTGAACACATGTGCGTTGTTGTCAGCCATGGTAAATGCTGCACCTAATGTAAAAAATGCCCAAAAATAGGAGAAACAAAGCGGGAACAACACGTGCTATGTAGCACAAACCATAGAAGACTATAAGGCACCTATTATGCAAAAAACAACATTCACAAAAATTCTGCACAAAATGACGAAATAGCCTGTGCAATACTGTCTATAGTGGAAACGGAGGCCAAAATGAGCCCGAATAAAAAATCTGAGCAAACTTAGCTCTAAGAGCTTACCCGAATTTTTTGTCGACCTGCGAACGCTTGCCAAAGCTCACTGAAATCGAAGAAAGTGAGCAGGCGTGTGCTGGAGCAGCTAGCGACTAAGCCCAAAAGGATGCAACTTGCTCTGATACCAATTGTTGGAATTAAGGTTGCAGAGAAACGCACACAGCTTGGAGAAGATGAAGGAAGCTCAAGGCACACAATAGAGAGTGTGTTACTTAGTATGCAATGGAAAGATAGATAGCCCTAGAGTGATGGGTGTATATACAATGCTCGGGGGAAAAAACCTCCTAAAGAGGGAAAAAATGCCCCGGTGCTCCTAGTGTGTTCACTCACATCACTACCACATGTATAAGGTAACAAAAACTTTTGAGCCAATCAATGCAACCTTGGAAGCTTTTCAAGCGAGACTTAAAGTAGGTCAAAACATGAAAAACAAATGGAAAAACTATTCTTCTTCAGATACGGGAGCAGCTAAGCTTGAGGCTTATCAAAATTTGGTAAGAATTACTCAAGAAATACCGGAAACACAAAAACCCAAGCTTGAGAGTATAGCAAAAACGGAGAAGCTTGTGGTAGAAACCAATAAAGAGAAATCCAAAGTGATGGTAGAACCCCACCTTGAAACTAAAGTGCCAAAACTCATAGTGCCTGATAGTGAAGATGCTTTAGATGGAATTCCATTCGTGGAGGAAGACTGGCCAGGACATTTATGGGAAAAGTAAGAGAGATTAATGATGGGAGCATGACTTTGAATTCAGCTCCTATAGAGGAATTTTGGTTAGACAATTTACCTCCTGATATGGACAATGATATACAATCCTTGTATGGGGATTGCGGATTTGAAGCATCGGGAATGTCTAAACCATTGACTCTAAAAACACTACCCTCTTACTTGGAAGACAACAAAGATGAATCCATAGTGTGTAAAAGCACTCAAGTAAAAAGAGAGGAACATACCCTAGAGGTAGACAACATCCATTCAATCATGTCTACACCCATTCAATGCACTCTTACTTTAGGAGAACTGTTAAAAAATCAGACCATATTTATGGAATGATTTACAAAAAACTCTAGAGAAAGTGGGGATAACATGACTAATAGCAAAAAAATTGGGTAAATTGAAACATGAACTGGATAACAAGGAGATTAGATCCGTCCCAATGAACAAAGTTAGAGAATACTATGAAGGGGAAGAAGGAAACACAACCCTTTCCGTGAGATATAATGATGTAGAAACCATGGCAATAGTGGATAGTGGGGTAGGCCTAGCCATAGCCACAAAAGCAATATGGGAATCATGGAAAAAACCAACCATTAGACAAACCCAAATGAAACTACAATTGACTATGAGCACATCAAAAAACCCCTAGGATTGCTTGAAAAAGTGATAGTTAGTTCCTGTGGAATTGATTATCAACATACTTTTGCGATAGTGGACTTTGGGAAGAAACTTAACTATGAAATCATCTTGGGAAGACCATTCATGCTGCAAGTACAACTCATCCACTAGGGAAACAATTACTTGTACTTGAAGCAAGTGGGATCAATCACAAGGGTTAATTTGAAAGATCACACTTATAGAGATGTCATGAAAACGCCCATACAAGAATTTGACTTGGTCTCTTTACCCGAATCAAAGCTTCCATCTTGGCTAAACAAAGACACACCTATTTGGATGTGTGGAGCCTCAGAAAACGAGAGAAATGTATCTTAAAAAGGGATTGCATAGATGAAGCATATGTACCTAAACCCTTTCTAGAACATTTGTTTGAGTTATTTGAATGGACTCAGATTTTGGCAAGAATGGATGTGTGTGAATACGTCTATACCGACTCAATTTTGCAATGAGGATGGTTATGACATAATTCCCATACAGATGATCTCAACCCTTCACATTGAAGAAGAAGATCAAGAACTCAAGGACTTACTGAAAGCTCAACAAGTCTTTTCAGACCTCTATTATGATTCTACTGAGGAGTTTAAAGAACATTCAACTACATCTGATGATTCTGGGTCATAAAAAGAACATGTTAGAGCACAACTACTCCTAAAAAAAGGGGAGGAAAAGTTTTTTGACTTTCCATACCAGAAAACAAGAAGACAGAAATGGTACAAAAGAAAAAGAGACACAAAAAACTTGAAATCTAGACCTATGCCATCAATTTCTAGCAGAATACAGTTTCTGATGCAGATAGATGCACATGATTGTGTCAAAGACAAAATCACGGGTACTTATCCTTCAGAAAACAAACAAGGGACATTAAAAACATCAAGAAAAACGAGAAAGGAAACTCAATCAAAACCTAAACACCAGGATGATAAATCATCCATGACACGAGTTGAATGAAAGAAAAAATATCAAGAGTTGAAGAAATCTCTAAAGGAGATGTATACTAATTGAAATGGAAACAATTGAAGAAGAGAGTAAAGATGTAGTGAGTGTTCCATCCCATTACAAGAAATATACTCTCCAAGACTGAAAGATCATAGTCGAACAACCTGCAAGAGAACTAAGAAAATAGGGTGAGTCCTATGAAGGACCTGAAAATGCAAAGAAGATAGATCTAGCTGAACTAGGAGAAGATCCTAGACCTGCCTACATTGAGAATGACTTGACTGAAGAAGAAGAAGAGATTTTGCTAAGCTTAGTGAAATAATACCAAGATATCTTTGCTTGGTCTTATAAAGATCTCAAGGGTGTTGATCCAAAACTCTGTCAACATACCATACCCATGAGAGAAGATGCAAAACCAAGTAGACAAAGGCCATACACTTATAATGAAACATTTGCCAAAAAGATCAAAGAAGAGATAGAGAAGCTCAAGGAAGCCAAATTCATCTATGAAATTGAACACACAAATTGGGTGTGTCCAATTGTGGTAGTACCCAAGAAAAATGGAAAATTAAGAGTGTGTGTCAATCTTAAAAAAGTGAATGCAGCCACCATTAGAGACAACTACCCTCTTCCAATCATCGAGTATGTTTTAGAACGAGTTGCAGGAAAAGAAGCTTACAGCTTTTTAGACGGCTTTTTGGGGTGCAATCAACTTTTGGTTGATGTCAAAGATCATCATAAAACTGCCTTTGCAACTGAATGGGATATTTCTGCCTATAGGGTTATGCCTTTTGGGTTAACTAATGCTCCTACCATCTTCCAAAGATTAACGAGCCATGCTTTCAAAGAATATCTTCGAAATTACTTGGAAGTATATATGGATGAGTTATGTGTACAGTCATCAATCCGAGCTGATCATTTTGAACATCTCAAAAAGGTGTTCGAAAAATGTAAACTCTATAGGATTTTCTTAAATCCTAAAAAGTGCACATTTATGGGCAGACAAGGAGAATTCTTGGACATATAGTGTCTAAAAATGGCATAGCGACCGATATGGATAAAATTCATGTTATTGATGAATTGCCTAGACCAACAACTGTCAAAGGGGTTCAAGCTCTCATAGGACATTGTGGATATTACAGACGATTCATTTACATATATGCTATAATCACAAAACCTATGTATGGCCTGATTACACTCTTTGTATGGACTGGTGAGTGTGCAGAGTCCTTCATGAAGCTTAAGCAAGCTCTCACTTTATCCCCAATATTGGAAGCACCAGATTGGAATAAGATATTGCATATACATATTGATGCTTCCAATTTTGTCATTGGATGTATATTAGGTCAACCATGAGACAAAAAAATTGATTTTCCTGATTGAGCTCTGACTTCATCCTGGTTCAGCAAGCTCTCACTTTATCCCCAATATTGAAAGCACCGATTGGAATAAGATATTCCATATACATATTGATGCTTTCAATTTTGTCATTGGATGTATATTAGCTCAACCACGAGACGAAAAAATTGATTTTCTTGGTTAAGCAAGCTCTCACTTTATCCCAAATATTGAAAGCACCAGATTGGAATAAGATATTCCATATACATATTGATGCTTCCAAATTGTCATTGGATGTATATTAGCTCAACCAGGAGATGGAAAAATTGATTTTTCTATTTCTTATGCTAGTAGACAATTGAATGTGGCAGTGAAAAACTATACAACCATCGAAAGAGAGGGATTAGGGATGATCTATGCCGTAAAAACGTATAGACATTACCTATTAGCCAACAAATTTGTGTTCTTTGTGGACCACCAAGCTTTATTGTACTTGGTCAACAAGCCATGCAACACATGGAGAATAGTGAGATGGTTCATCATACTTTTGGAATTTGATTTCATTGTAGTTGTAAAAGGACACCACACACCAAAAAGAAGATCATTTATCGAGGAATATTTTAGGAGAACCACCAAAAGGGGTAGACGATGATCTACCAGATGCATATCTGTTCTCCGTAGAGATGATACCTCGTTGGTCAAAAAATATGGTTTCATTGATGACCATAGCTCAAGTGGATTCCCAAATACCACTTCCTATTACACCCGGATTAATTGGGCAATTGGCTATGTATCAATGATTAGCTGGACGTTTATACAAAAGAAATCGAGATGGAATATTGCTTTTGTGTATTAATCGTGAAGAGAAAACCCAATACCTAAGTCAAGCACACATTACCATAGTAGGACTTTACTTTGCGGAAGACCAAACTATGCAACGGATCTTGAGACTTGGAGTATTTTGGCCAACCATGAGGAGTGATGTTCACTCATTTGTGAAAAACCATCTTCAATGCCAGAAACAAGCACCCATACCTCACATGACATTATTTCAAGTTTCACTTGTTCCTAAGTGCAGTGACTATCTAGTGACTTACTTATCAAGCAAAACATTTCCGTAGGATATGAGTAAATATCGCCAAAGTGCTATTGAAATAGAAGCAAGAGACTATGATCTTATTGGAAACCAATTGTATTAGAGAGGAAAGGATCAATGTTTGCGTCTCTCTGCGAATGAAGATGAATACATCCCCACTCTAGAACAAGCACATGTTGGATTAGTTGGAGGTCAATTTTCTAGTGAAACCACCAGTAGAGCAATTTTAATGGTAGGCATATGGTGGCCAACACTTTTTGCAGATGCCAAAGAATATGTTCAAAGGTGTGATGCATGTCAACGAGAAAAAATGCCAACCAGGATAGATAGCATGCCTTTAAGACCAATGATGGGGGCTAGAGATTTTGCAAAATGGGACATAGATTTTGTCGGGCCAATACAACCACATGCTTATAGAACTCAAGTCAATATATCATTGTAGCTATGGTACTATTTAACCATGGGCAGAGGCTAAGGCAACTAGAAAGAATGATGCCAGAACCACAGATGCATTCTTATATGAGAATGTATTCACAAGATATGGACTTCCAATAGAAATTGTCAACGATAGGGGAACTCATTTCCTCAATGAGGTAATTGAGTATCAGCTAAATGAATTTATGGTAATCCATTACAAATCTGCTCTATATGATCCACAAGAAAATGGACAAGCTGAGCATACGAATAAAATTCTTAGCTCGATATTGACTAAATTGGCTAGTTGAGGATGAACTACTTTGGAAATGAATCTACATGCCGCTCTATGGGCTTATAGATTTTTCATTCAAGACAGCTTGAATGCTACACCCTTTAATCTTGTTTATGGTCTTGATGCCATACTACTGATAGAATTTCTATTGCCAACACTAAGGTAGCAAAAGATCTTGAGTGGACCGGACAAGAACTATCAGAGAGAGAGGCTCAAAGATTTAGTAAATCTTGATGAGCAAAGGCTAACAGCTGTAGCTCACATCTATGCACAAAAACAGAAGCAAAAACAATTTTTTGATTCACATCTAGTCACAAAAATCTTCAAAAAAGGGGACCTAGTTTTAGTCTATTCCCTTAGCAACACATTCCCAAATTCAAGAAGAAGGGAAATGGACCGTTTATCATTGAAGATGTATCCCCAAGTAGAGCACTTAAGTTGTCCACTCTAGATGGAGAACCAATGGCTAACTAGATTAGTGGATGCCGCTTAAAGAAGTGCCATTTGCCACTAACCAATGATTTGCTAGAAAAGATGCATGCAGCAAAGCAAAGAGATGAAACAACAACAGGTTATTAATGAAGCCCAAGAGGAAGCTTGACTTTGAGTACTCAAGAGGAAAGCTTCTTTCAAAAATCAACAAACACCTATTCCCATCAACACTTTGGAACTAGACGACAAACTATGGGAATTGAAGAATGATGCAGTGTCAACGGATGATGAATGGTTAGATGGAATGGGCCTTCGCATCAAAGTACAGTTGAACAATCATAGCACAAATGTATTGGTAAATACCGGAGCTTGAATGAATGCAGTCAATTATTCCGCATACAAGAAAGTAACAAATCAGTCTTTAGCATCGGGAATATCGGCTATCAAAGGATGCAACAAAAACTCAACACTGGCATTGGGAGTAGTCAACTTGAATGTGACAGTACATGGATTTCCGTGCCCTCATCAATTTGTATGCATACCAGATGAACATATGAATGAAACCATTATTCTTGGAATCTCATGGATGCGGACGTACAAGGCAGTACCAGATTGGAACACCAATCAACTCAAGCTATCACCTAAAGGAGGACAACTCATCGTTCCAATTGCATCGAGCAAAGAGGAATTGAAAAGAGGGTACACACAAAGAAACCAGGAATAAATCAATCTTCTTCATCCTCTAGACAAGCGAATGCTACGAGTAGCATGCAAGGAGTCAGGAAAATTTGGGTACCAAAAGCACAACTCAAGGACAAGCCGTCTCAAATTTGGGTGCGTAAAAACTCATCTACCATACCAAAGAAAGTTTCACATTTGACAACTCAGAGAAAAACATCTTTCAAAAGAGAAACTAGAACTAGCTGGGTTTGGAGGAAAAAGGAGCAGTTATCTTCTCCACAAACTGTAAAGCCGATGAAGCAGTGGAAGGTTAAATCTCAAGAAACTCAACACAATAGTTCACCAACAGAAAACTAAGATACTAGTGGAGAGTTAAATCTTAGCAACCATCATCATTGATACCTATAGCTCAGGAAATCAATGTGCCAAAGTATCCAGATGGTACAATCAGACAAAGAGCACACAAATTACAAAATATGCTATTTAGAAAACATCAACAGGAAACCTCGACCACACGGAAACCCTTGAGTTAACTACTCAAGACCCAATTCTTGCAGATCATGCTCGTTTTAATTGCATTGACCTTCAAACCATTGTAGAGCCAACCACCGCTATGCATAGACACAATTGTTCAACCCATACACACAGTTGTCCCGGAGTACTCCATCTAGGAGGGGTGGAAAGAAACTTCAATAATTAAAGGCAATGTTTGATGAGGGAGGAAAAAATTGGATGTTAACGTGTGGTTTGTTGCAAAAATACCTAATAATTCCCTTAAAAATCATCAACAAGGGAATTTTAACTGATAACATCTCTCCGATGAGTGTAGATAGTGTATATATTATCGAAAAATACATCAAAAATAGTCTTTTTACTTATTTTCTTCATTTCTCTTGATATTGGAACTTAAACATAGAGAAATTTTCCAAGAAGTAATAAAGTAGTGTTTTCAATGGATTTACTTAATTATTGATTTTTCAATGTTTGTTTAGTGCATTTTATTATTTTCTTTGATTTTTCAATTAACGGATAGAAATTTTTAATAATTAATAGCAAATGAACTCAGATAGAGAAACTGAAGATACACTGATGATCAGAAGAACAAGGCGGATAGGCACAAAAAATTTCAATCAAAACGACAAATGGAAGTGGGAAGCCTAAATTAGGCCGCCAAGACCTACTTTTGCAAATTCTTGCAGAATGAGCTAATAGAGTCCGATTGAGGAAAATTTTGAGTCTAACATAGATTTCATGGCCTAGTAGGACTAACAGGGGAATCTGGGGAAAAATACTTTGGAAAGTCCAAGGTAGCCCAAAATCACCTCATTTCCACTAGTCACTCTTGGAGGAGAGAGAGCTTTCTATCTTCTTCACACGCGATTTCCGGCGTCCACAGTCGCCCACGAGGGGTAAGTTCTAAACTTATCAAAGAACGTTTCTATACAATCGGGTAGCAAGTCTAGGCCCAGGAAAAAACCCTAGAATCCCAGTTGTGCACCAACTCCTACAACAAAAAAACGATCATAGCGGCCTGTCAGCTCAACTGAATCGGATGAGTTTTGAATTGTAGCATGTCCCTAGATAGTAGAAAACCTCCATATCATTAGATGACCATTTGGCAGGGGTCGAGAGGTTCCCAAGTAAATAATCTAGGTTTTTGCCAAATGCCAGAATTGGATTCTTACTCCATGGGCAGCTTATAGACAAGGTCTATACACAATGTACCTAGATGGTTTCAAGAAAACAGTCAAAGCAAGCTCTCAAATAGCAGGAAACGGCTCGAAGACTACAAAGTGTCAAGTCTGACATGTGAAGTCAAACTGACCCCGAATGAGCTCAAACTGGATGAGCAGCATCAAGACTATGTAGTGAACAAGTCCATGGCTTCAAAAGCGACCAAACAACTCTACACACCAAGCAGTAACAAAAAAACTGATGATTTCAGAATCGACAAGAGCACGAAGTGATGCCGACACAACCAAACCTTTCCAAATTCATTTTAGGACTTGTTTTAGGTGTAATAAAGATGTGTAGATAAAAAAAGTATCCTTTCATGCAAAAAATGTGAATGTAGTTAATAATCATGATTATTTACTTTTGTGCACATTTGGCTTGAGAATTATTTTGTCACTTCACCTATCACTTGTACACATCTATCTCATGCCACATATCAACTTTGAGTCCAAAAGATCAAGAAAATCTCTGATTTTGTCAAAAAACACACTAAAGGCTCTTTTGTCAATATTTTGAGTTAATTGTCACATGTTTTGATCCAAATCACCCCATATCTCACACATAGGCTCAATATCATGTCTAAAATCAACTTGCAACAAAAAATGCCCAATTTGATGAAAAAGTTAATAATTGCGATTATTTACTTTTTTGCTAGAATCACTCAGAGCATTTAAATCACATATATTTTAAGTGTATGATTTCAAAAATGCAAAAAGTTGGAAAATTTTCTCAGCTATAAAAAATCATGATTATTTCTTTTAGTTGCAAATTTCACATGAATTGCATGGTTTTTATCCTTACATGTTTTTATGCATCTATGCATGCTCCAAAATTGATTTGAAGCAAAATGGACATCATTTGCCAACAATTCAGACACAAGGCATTTCAGAGCGAAAAATTTGGAATTTTCTAACTTTGACAGTGTATTCTCCTATTAGGTGCAATGTAAGTTGCTGAAAAAGAAAAGAAGAGGATGACTCACAAAGAGAAGCTGCAAGAATTGCCACTATACCAGTTGGAGCCAAGCTCTGTGAAAATGACAAAGGCAACCTACCTATCTAAAATAAAACTTGAAGAAAACAGTAAGCATAGGTGGGGAATGGGGGCATCATTGCTAAGCATTTAGATGCATTCGAGGTCAAAACCGACTAGGTCAAAAACTCACTACTGTTAAAAATCATGATTTTTGCAATCAATGCACTCCAAGAGAGAGAGGCAGCTCCTCAAGCATTGTTTGTGCTTTCTGAAGTAGACCACAATTGGCATACCCGTGCATTGTATATACACCCATCATTCTAGGACTATCTATCTTTCCATTGCACACTAAGTAATACACTCTTTGTTTCTTGCCTTGAGCTTCCTTTGTCTTCTCCATGCTGTGTGTGTTTTCTTGTAACCCTAATTCCAACAATTGGTATCAGAGCAGCTTGCGTCCTCTTGGCCTTAGTCGCGAACAGCTCTAGCACATGCCTGCTCACTTTCTCCAATTTCTATGAGCTTTGGCAAGTGTTCGTAGGTCAACAAAAATTTTGAGAGTGTTTGAAGATCTTTCTCGGCTCAGATTTTTGGTTCGGGCTCATTTTGGCCTCCATTTCCAATACATGCAGTATTGTGCATGCTATTTTGTAATTTTGTGCAGAATTTTTTTCGGTGTCGTTTTTTGCATGATATGTCCCTTACAGTCTTCTATGGTTTGTGCTATATAGCATGTGTTTTTTCCCCTTTGTTTTTTCTCCTTTTGGGCAATTTTCACATCAGGTGCTACATTTACCATGGCTGACAACAACACAGATGTGTTCAAGATGTTTGCTACGGAGGACAGATTGGATGGGGACAATTACCCTATGTGGGCTTATATGATGCAACATGTTCTTGTGTCAAAGGGCATTTGAAACATTGTGTAAGTGTAAGGTCTCTGACCCCGATAAAAAAAGAGCACCCTTGTACCATGAAATGAACATAATGGAAAAAGTTACTTTTTTTAGCAGTTTTTTAAATTCTGTCAGTGCCATGATGTTTAGAATGTTTTAAAGCTTCGAAATGTGAATTAAAATAATTTTTGTAAAAAAAATCCAAAAATAGTAAGTTTTTGGTCACCCGACCCGTCCAGTTTTGATCGTCTCGAAAAACTGCACCCGTACCCCAAATTTGAAAAAAAAGCATTTTCGGACCCCGGAGGCTGCTAAATATGGCAGGTACTCGGGTCAGTACGTCTTAGTTAGAGCTTCGTATAGTAATTTTCGGCATCAAAATCCGACTCGTATGACCCGTTTTAGCCTAGAATCAAATTTTCTCAAAATTGTCCGGGGAGATACCGAGGGCCCGAGGCTGTGTGGGAACAGGTTCCAGCCCACTCCAGATCAGCTTTAGCATCCAGGGGGCGCCCTCTTGCCTTGTGGGAGTCCTGGGAAAGCTGCCAAGCCAGTAACTAGGTCTCAGAGTCAGTTAACCAAGCCAACCTGACACTTGGTGGGTAGGGGAACTGAACTTGCCAATGCAGAGACTGAGTGCTCCTGTAGATGCATTTAGCAAGGCTGGTCGATTTTCAGCCTGTAGGAGCCTATTTAAAGACCTGCACACACACACACACACGCACACACACACATGCACACACACACACACACACACTTATGCTCATACACACACATAGTGCATACACACACACCTACACACACTGGGAAGGTGCTGCCGGTTCACACACCTTTTGAAGGAGAAGCAAGGAGGAAGGTGCTGCCAAATTCTCGTCTCAACAAGCTCGATTAGATCAGAAAATCGAGAAGATTATCAGCCCTTAATCACGGTAACCACGGTTTAATTAATGCTATCTGTAAATTCGTTTCTCTACCATCTAAATTCCTCGTCTATTATGCTTATTCCTCGTGAATCTCTGTCTCTTGATAAAGTAGAATCTTGAATTTTATTTAAAGTCTCGTGTCTATTTTGAAATCCAAGTAATGTATCAAAATTCGTATAATCCATGTAGGTACCGCCTGTTGCTCTGTACTCGGCAGGGCAAGAGAAAAAGCTCCTCCTTAAGCAAGCCCAACCTCTGATCTTTAAGGGCGAGGGGGCAAATGTGGAGAGAGATGCGGAAGTATGGATGGAAGCCATGGATGATTACTTTGAAGCTGCGGGGACCCAACCCGTAAATCAGACCATGCTTGCGATGTTCCGCTTGACTGGCGATGCCAAGATATGGTGGAAGCAACATTGCAAGGACATGGATATTAACGGATCTTCCCAGTCCTGGGAAGACATCAAAGCTGCAATAATGGGGCGATATTTACCGCCTGCCTATAGAACCTTGAGGATGAATGAATTCTTTTCACTTCGGCAGCTGAATTCATCTGTCGAAGAATATTATGCAAAGTTTGTCACTCTTCGGAGATATGCTCCTAAGATGACCTTGGAACAATAGGTGGCGAGGTTCTGCCAAGGGCTAATCGACCCTTTCAATACTCGATTGGAAGCTCTCAGGCCGACAACACTACAGGATGCCTTGTTGAGGGCCAAACCTCTAGCTCTCGAAGTACAAAAGGCTAATCAGAACAGGAGGAATCATTGGGCAAAGAGGGCAAGGACCACTGCTTGGGAAAACAGACCAGCCAACCAAGTATATAACCAGCGCCCTATTGTGGCTACCACCACAACCATGGAGTTCCCTGATGTCCGATGCTATGGCTCCGGCGAGCATGGACATTACAGATCCAATTGCCCAGGAACATTCAGGCAACCAATGCCAATGCCATACCCTTAAATAACCGTGGGCGTGGCCAAGCTAATGGAAGAGGAGGACGAGGAAGGATGAGCAAAGGGCGAGGGCGTGGAGCTACCGCCAGAGTGAATGCCGCAGTGGTACAACCAACTGTGGGTGACGAAGCAGTGGAGAGAGCAACCCTACATGCTGCAATTGACAATGCCAATGGTTGCGAGCAATACGCAGTCATTCATACTCCAGGATCTCTCAGAGGTGAACAAGTTAACTTCCTTATAGATTGTGGTAGTACTCTTTCATTTCTTTCACCCAGATGCATGAGGAAGCTAAAGCTAGATAAGTATCCAACAAGCAAGCTAGTTGTAGAGTTAGCAAACGGCAAGGAGGTAGTATCTTAACATTCTGCAGGAAAAATCGACTTTGATTTAGAGGGACACCCAACTTCTGCCCAATTTTGAACCTTACCCTTAGGATTCTTTGATGGGATACTAGGGATGGACTGGCTAAAGCAAAATAGGGCCCACATACATTGTGCACAAGGGAATTTTACCTTTACTGATAACTTGGGTAATGAAGCCTTAATCCAGGGGGAAAATGGGAGACCTAAGGCTACTCTAGTTAAGGCCAGCAGACTTTTGAAGGGACTAAGGAAGGGTCAACAAATTTATGCGGTTAAACTCAACAAGGTGGACCAATCAAATACCTCACTTCGACCAAATTGGTTGAGGGAGGGAGTATGATGATGTATTCCCCGAAGACCTTACGAATCTTCCACCACACAGAGAGGTAGATCATGAGATTGAGACTATCCCTGGGTGTGAACCTATCTCAAAAAGACCTTATAAAATGTCACTTCCGGAGGCCATCGAACTCAAGGAACAACTTAGGCAACTCATTGAGCAAGGATTCATTCGACCCAGTACTTCTCCTTGGGGTGCTCCAGTTCTTTTTTAGAAGAAGAAGGATGGGACCTTAAGGCTATGCATAGACTACCGGGGACTGAACCAGGTAACTGTCAAGAACAAGTATCCAATTCCAAGGATTGACGAACTTTTGGACAGACTCCACGGTGCCAAAATATTTACAAAGATAGATCTAAGGTCAGGATATTACCAAATCAGGATCAAGGAATCGGATATTCCAAAGACAGCTTTCAATACTAGGTATGGGCACTACGAATTCACAGTAATGTCTTTTGGTCTAACAAATGCTCCTGCAAGCTTCAATCGACTTATGCAGGATATTTTCAGACCTTACCTGGATGATTTTGTCTTGGTTTTCCTTGATGACATTCTGATCTATTCTAAGAACGAGGCAGACCACAAAGAACATGTTCGCAAAGTACTTGATCTTCTTTGGGAACACCAACTTTACGCTAAAGAGAGCAAGTGCACTTTTTGCTCACCAAAGGTCAACTATCTTGGATTTGTCATATCGGCTGAAGGGATTTCAGTGGACCCAGACAAAGTCAAGGATATCGTTGATTGGCCTCAACCATCCACTGTCAGCGAAGTAAGAGGATTTCTTGGAATAATGGGATGGTACAGGATTTTTGTCAAGGATTATGCACGTATTGCTGCACCTTTGACGGAACTTCTGAAGAAAGGGATGAGGATCGTATGGAAGACCAAGCACGAGTCTAGCTTTGCTAAACTAAAAGAATTCTTGGTCTCAACTCCTATTTTAAAGCTTCCAGATTTCAGTAAGGAATTTGAAGTAGCAACCGATGCTAGCAAATTTGCTCTAGGCGGAGTTCTTACTCAAGAAGGAAGACCAGTGGCATATACTTCGTGAAAGCTGAAAGATCATGAGAAGAATTATCCTACTCATGATTTGGAACTTTTAGCAGTTATTCATGCGCTGAAGCTATGAAGACATTATCTTCTTGGGCGCAAGTTTCAGCTGGTTACAGACCACAAGAGCTTAAAATGGAGTTTTACTCAACCTATTCTCAATATGCGACAACGACGATGGATAGAGCTATTACAGGAATATGACCTTGACATAAAGTATAGACCAGGGAAGGAAAATGCAGTTGCAGATGGTCTTAGCCGAAAATCCTTTCTCGGAGCTATCTCTATTCCAAATAACCCTATCTGGGATAGAATCAAAGAAGCATCCTTGGTAGATCCAGAGTACCAACGTATAGTATCAATAGTCCAGTAGAATAAGATGCTTGAAGCTAAAGATTACTCTCTTATGGGAGGATGTCTTTACTACAGACATAGACTCTGTGTACCCAGAGATCCAGCCTTAAAGAAGGCCATTTTGTATGAAGCACACGATAGCCCTACATCCGGACATCCAGGCTATGCTAAGACTCTTCATGCTGTCAGGAGGAGTTATTTTTGGTCTGGAATGAAAGGAGACATACTTCGCTATGTGAGGCAATGTCTTTCTTGTCAGCGGATAAAGGCCGAAAGAATCAAGTTACTAGGGAAACTTCAACCTCTTGACATACCCCAGATGAAATGGGAATGCATCAGTATGGATTTTGTTACAGGATTACCTTCTACAGGAGGTTATGATTCTGTTTTCGTGGTTGTTGATATGCTCACAAAAGTGGCTCATCTAATACCCATAAAGACAACCTTTACTGCTTCAAATGTTAGTCGGGTATTCATCAAGGAGATTTTTAGGTTACATGGTCTGCCCAAGCGTATCGTCATAGAGATGCCAAGTTTACATCGAAATTTTGGACTTCTCTTTTCCAATCTATTGGGTCACAATTAGCCTTCAGTACAGCGTATCATCCGTAGACAGATGGGAAAACTGAAAGCGTTAATCAAGTCATCAAGGACATTCTCAGAGCCTATTGTTCACAAGAGCCAAAGAAGTAGTTACAATATCTACCTTTGGTGGAGTATGCTTACAACTCTTCCGAACACAGAAGCATTGGAATGTCGCCTTTCAAAGCTCTTTATGGACAGGACTGTTAAGCACCACTGAACTTCTCAGATCCAACCATCAGGGTAGAAGCATCTAGGAAGATGTTAGAAGATATGGAAGCACAAACTAGAGCTATTCGCCAGGACATTCAGGCCGCTCAGGATAGACAAAAGCACTATGCAGATAAGAACCGTTCAGAAAGAACTTTCAAGGAAGGGGATAAAGTTTTTCTGCGAGTCCGACCAAAGAAAAGCAACTTATCACTAGGCACATATAAGAAGCTCAGCCCAAGGTACTGTGGACCATTCGAGATCGTTAAGGTTGTGAGTGACCAAGCCTACAAGCTAAAGTTACCTGCAAACTTGAAGGTTCATGATGTGTTCCACGTCAGCTTACTAAAACCCTATATTCCTAACCCTGATCAATTCTTGGACTCAAACCAGATAGTCATGCCAGCACAAGTAGTTCTCGAGCTCCAGCCTGACTACGTACTGGAAACAAGGGAAAGAAAGTTACGCAATAGAACTATCACGGAGCATCTAGTAAAGTGGAAGGATTACCCTGAAGAAGATGCAACTTGGGAGGACGAACCAACGCTCATAAAAGACTACCCAAACACATTCTTGAGATGAGGACATCTCAAAATTTTCACGTTGGGGAGGTTGTAAGGTCTCTGACCCCGATAAAAAAAGAGCACCCTTGTACCATGAAATGAACATAATGGAAAAAGTTACTATTTTTAGCAGTTTTCCAAATTCTGTCAGTGCCATGATGTTTAGAATGTTTTAAAGCTTCGAAATGTGAATAAAAATAATTTTTGTAAAAAATTTCCAAAAATAGTAAGTTTTTGGTCACCCGACCCGTCCAGTTTTGATCGTCTCGAAAAACTGCACCCGTACCCCAAATTTGAAAAAAATGCATTTTCGGACCCCGGGGGCTGCTAAATATGGCAGGTACTCAGACCAGTACGTCTTAGTTAGAGCTTCGTATAGCAATTTTCGGCATCAAAATCCGACTCGTATGACTCGTTTTAGCCTAGAATCAAATTTTCTCAAAATTGTCCGTGGAGGTACCGGGGGCCCGAGGCTGTGTGGAAACAGGTTCCAGCCCACTCCAGATCAGATTTAGCAGCCAGGGGGCGCCCTCTTGCCTTGTGGGAGTCCTGGGAAAGCTGCCAAGCCAGTAACTAGGTCTCAGAGTCAGTTAACCAAGCCAACCTGACACTTGGTGGGTAGGGGAACTGAACTTGCCAATGCAGAGGCTGAGTGCTCCTGCAGATGCATTTAGCAAGGCTGGTCGATTTTCAGCCTGTAGGAGCCTATTTAAAGACCTGCACACACACACACACACACACACACACACACACAGTGCATACACACACACACCTACACACACTGGGAAGGTGCTGCCGGTTCACACACCTTTTGAAGGAGAAGCAAGGAGGAAGGTGCTGCCGAATTCTCGTCTCAAGAAGCTCGATTAGATCAGAAAATCGAGAAGATTATCAGCCCTTAATCACGGTAACCACGGTTTAATTAATGCCATCTGTAAATTCCTTTCTCTACCATCTAAATTCCTCGTCTATTATGCTTATTCCTAGTCGTAATTCTCTATAATTACTCTCTATATTCTCTTTAACCATATTCTATTATGAAATCATCATTCCATAGCTGAATTATCAGCCATTCATCATTCTCGATTAATGATTAGTGTATAATTATTAGAATTTTCTCTCTCTAGGTAGCATAGTAATTAATCGGTAAGCTAGTAATTGTGTAGATTGAAGAGAATCACTCTTTCTATCACTCATTAATATTGTAACTAAATTAAATTCATTTCCTTTATGCATTAAGATGTAATCAAGGAAAAAATTAATCTGTCATTAAGTCTCTAAGAGTTGACTTTCCTCACACATATGCATAAGGTAAATCTACATCATCTAATTGCTAGGAGAGAGATTAATCATACTTATTTCATCTCTCTGGTAATTCCATTAGTGAAATCTTAATTATTCTTAATCATGTAAGCCGCATAATTATCTTAGAGCCGGTTCCCATAGGATTATGTGTCATCCATAATGATTACTATATGGAAAACCCTAAACCTCGCATATAGGAGGGATTAATTTATGTTGCTAATCTACCTATTGAATTGTTATGACACTCGCGAACCTTAGCTCTTTCTCCAAGCTAATTAATTAAAGTAGTGAGACAAATGGCTCCGGTTAAGAGAACACGCTTCGGTGGTGCCCATGACCGCGAGGCGGGAACCAGCAATGTCAACGGGAAGGGGAAAGCTCCCACGGAGGAACAAATACTGGCAATCTCACGGGCCGTCGATGAAGAAATGGAAGAGGTAGGTCATAAATTCATTCAAGCTGTTTAAGTTAACATTGCACACGTTAGTTAGGAATGAACATATTCCCAAACATGTTGGAGAAATCCGACGGAAACCTCGGCATAGAATTCATTGTACATTAAGTTTTTAAGTAGGAAGGTAATGCTTGATGGGTATGCTGTTTGAAAGAGGAAAGAATGTCTGCTAGGGAAAATTTAGCTCGGCATGTTCATTTTATTTCCAATGTTGAATCAGTCCTGACCCCCCTGCTGATCACAGGGGGCAGAGTTCCTCGTTAAGGGCTCTTGAATCCACGACTTGCTTTCTATGCGGTGGAAACCCACGACTTGCTTTCTATGCAGTGGGAACCCACGTCTTGCTTTCTATGCGGTGGGAGTGTCCATGACGTGCTTTCTATGCGGTGGACATACCTAGTTGTATGGGCAGCTAGGCGACAACGGGAGGAGTGAACTCTCGCTGGGGGGGGGGGGGATGTTGTACCTCCAGAACATTGGAATTTTTATGAATAAGTTGAGTAGAATTTTTACTAGAATTCTGTCTTGGTGTTGTTTGCAATACTGGTTGAAGGGCTGACTTAACGAACAATGTGATTCGGAATTAAACAAGGAATGTTTATGTTGAACAACCTTTGTGGTAGTAATTAGGTCACACAAGGAAGTGTGAGTGTGGGGGTGGAAAGTGGGGGCTTGGCTCGGGTTGCCAATGCCTACGAGATGGGTGGTCCCGATTGGTCGGGAACTCTCTGTCCCCAAAGTGCTTACTCGATATTAGTAGTTACTCATTGCCCCTAGAGCGGTGAAATCTCGAGGGTACGTGCCTCTGAAACATGGGAAAAAAGGCACTCGGGGTTTCTCTCCTCTTGGAAAGTGGATCTTAGGATTGCTAGATAGTTTAAGTACGCTTCCCCTGCGAGGTGGAGCTAGATCTCCCTGCTAGTAGGCTCGAACTCGACTCACTTTGTGATGAGAGATTGTCCGCTAGTCGAACCCTGAACTATTTTCTTTGCTTCCGCAATAGATCTAGTGGCCACCAGGTTCACCATCCAATCCGCTGGTTGATACGGCGAGGTGGGGACCTCACATTAAGGTATTGATGTACATCCTGGTTTTGAGGATACAAGCGATGTTGAGGATGTTGCAGGTCTTGCAGCAAGGATTGCTGTTGTTAGAGTTGTTTTTCCTACATCAGAACAAGCTTGTTGGGATGTAAAAGATGCACAGGCTCATGCATTGATTGTGTTTTCTATTAAGCAACCTATTACGTCTCACATTTGTTCAATGAAATCTGCAAAACACACTTGGGATATTCTGGCTAGTCTTTATGCAAGTTGCAATGAGGCAAAGATTGCATTGTCACATAAAGAGTTGGAGTCGAACATTATACATGAGGAAGATGATATGAAAACTTTCCTTGTTGGTGTCAAGGATATCAATGAGCAACTTATTTCTATAGGTGAAGTCACTTTAGACAGTTCCCTTGTGCAGACTGTTCTTGATGCCTCACCAGATTCTTACCAGATTTTTGCAAGTACTTGGAGACTTATGGCTTAAGGAAATCCTGAAGTTGTCAAGTTTGATGCATTGTGCACATTGTTGTTGCAAGAGTCACTTTCTAGAAAAAACAAAACTAGACCTCGTGCAGTTGAACATGCTTATTACTGCTCAAAGAAAAGGTGATATTAACAACAATGCAACCACTTCTCATGGTTCTTCTGCGAGTGAAAAATCACCTACTTCTAATGCTTCTGCTGGCAGAAATTCATCTGGTCATTTTGGTGATAAGAAAAAAAAGAAGATGAGTTGCCATTATTGTAAAGCTAACGATCATTTGATGTCCTAAGTTGAAGGCCAAAGATGCTAAGAAGAAAGAGACTGGTTCCACTACAAATGCAGCTATTGTTGAGTCTTCTATGAAAGGAGACTGTGATGCTGATGTTGATGCAGAATGGGCTTTTAGTGCAGAGTGCACTTATGATCCTCATGTCCATGATGCATGTTTGTCAGCTGCTGCAGATGCTAAAGTGTGGTACTTTGATAGTGGTGCTAAAGAGCACATTACCTCTCATTGTGACTTGTTTACCTCTCTTGAGGATGTCCCTCATGGGAATTCAGTCACTTGTGCCAAGGATTCCTCTTATCCAGTCAAGGAGTTGGAAAGATTGTGTTACTGGTGCAAATGGTAGTTCTTTCACACTTGTTGATGCATTGTATGTACTTAAGATCAAGAAGAGTCTTTTGTTTGTATCTGCACTTACTAGACTTTGATCTCAGTTTTGGTGATGAAATTGTTGCATCTAGCATTTTATGCCGTGGGATATATAAGCTCACTTTGTATGACAAGTATGGTAGAATTTTTCAAATGTAGTTGTGGATTCTAAGGCTATTTCATATGCAAAACTTTGGCATGCATGTTTTGGACATATGAATTTTTCCAGTTTGCTATGTTTGCAAAAATTTGATACGGTTGCTTCTTTGCCACCTCTTGAAGCACCTGCCAAACATGTTTGAGAAGGCTATATTTGGGTAAGATGTAATGTTCTAAGTTTCCAAAGGATGGTTTAGTTAGAGCCACATGTAGGTTATAGCAGCTTGTGCATAGTGATGTTTGTGGGGCCCATTAAAACTCCATCCTTGAGCAATCACCTTTACTTTGTGACTTTTATTGATTATTACTCTAGGAACGCATGGGCATATCCGCTTAAGGCAAAGTTCAAAGTATTTATGTGCTTCAAATAATTTTTGGCTATGGCTGAAAATTCTCGAAATGTACTATGGGCACCCTCCATTTTTTTATCAATGGGGGAGTATATGTCTCATGAATTTAATGCATTTATGGCTAGTCATGGGATAAAACACCAAGTGTACAATTCCTTATACCCCTCATCAAATTGGTGTTGCTGAGAGGAAAAGCATGTCACTTACGGAAATGGCACGATGTATGGACAAAAGTCAAGATTTTCCGCATTTGTTTTGGCATGAGGCCATCATGTGTGCCGCTTATGTGCTAAACAGGTGTCCTACAAAAGCTTTGCAGTCTGTTAGTCCATATGAAGCATGGCATGGTAGAAAGCCTTCTATTGAGCACATGCGTGTTTTTGGTTGTTTGGCATATGCTTTGGTGCCACAAACACAACGCAAAAAATTGGATGCTAAGGTCGTCAAATGTATTTTTGTTGTTTATAGTGCTTAAAGCAAAGGTTACATGTTGTATCATCCGCAGACAAAGCGTGTCTTGGTTTCACAGGACGTTGTGTTTGTGGAAGTTTTGTTCAGCCCTTGCTGTCATGTACTAGAGACAGTAATGTAAGGTCACAAGAATTACGGTTTGTTGCCTCTTTTTAATGGTGGAAGTTCAAATGTAAATTCCAATGAGTCAAATGTACAGCTTATGGGGGTTTCTAAAAATGTTACAGATCGGCCTATTACTCATGTAGATGTACATGATATGAGAATGAGAAGGCTAGAGGTATGCCTAAACGGTTGGTGCATACTTTGCATGATAGTAAAGTATGCACCTTTGTCTAGTCGTACTCATTTAGGTTCTCGCCATGCATCTTATGCATCAAATTTTTATGCTTTGGTTGTGTCTAGCTTACATGATCTTGAGGATCCTCTGTCTCATGATGATGAAGCACAAAATTCAAAAAATTGGACGGCTTCCATGAAATAAAAATATGATGCACTTCTAGAAAATGACACATGGACTTTATGTGATTTGCCTCCTGGAAAAAGGCCATTGGTACAAAGTGGGTTTACAAGTTGAAACACAAGCTAGATGGTGAGATTGATCGCTATAAGGCTCGAATTTTTGCAAAGGTTTATGCATAACAAAAAGGCATAGATTAAGAAGAGACTTTTGCTCCCACTTGTCATATGACTACTGTGTGTTTCCTATGTGCATTGGCAACTCATTTTGGTTGGGATGTACATCAGTCAGACATTGTTACAGCTTTCTTGAACGGTGACATATTTGAGGAAGTTTATGTAACAGAACCTTGTGGTTTTTTCAAGAAAGGACAAGAGGATAAAGTGTGTAAATCTAAGAAAGATTTGTATGGGTTGAGGCAATCTCCTTGTGCTTGGTATGAGAAGGCTGACACTCATTTGGTCAAACGAGGCTTTTGTAATAGTCCAACAGAAAGCACATTGTAAGTAAAGTGTGAGGGTGATGTTCTTCTCATTGTGGTTCTCTATGTAGATGATTTGTTGATCACTCGGCCAAATGAGAGACATATTGCTGAATTTAAAGCTGATTTGAATGCTACTTTCAAGATAAAGATTTGGGGTTGTTGCATCATTACTTGGGTATATAGTTTAAGCAGTGTGATGGTGGTATTGCCTTGTGTAAAAAAGTTACATAGAGACATTGCTATGTAAATTTGGACTTGAGGATTGCAAACCTATTTCCACTCCCATGGAAACAAGTTTGAAATTAAGTCTTCATGATGCTGGTGATCTTGCAGATGTCACTTTTTACCAAACTATTGTTGGATGCCTCATTTATGTATGCAACACGAGACCAGATATTCAGTTTGCAGTCTCACACATTAGTAGATTGATGCATAGCCAAGGGTCTAAGCATTGGAAGGTTGTCAAGAGGATTTTTCACTAGTTGAGTGGCACTTTACATCTTGGCTTGTTTTATCCCAAGGGGGGATCATTGCCTCATACTTGCATGCTTTCTAGGACTCGGATTGGGCTAGGTGTTTTGACACATGAGTGTCCACAAGTGGTTTTTGTTTCATGCTTGGCAGCTCATGCATATCATGGTTGAGCAAGAAGCAACCTACTGTGGCCACTTCCAATTGTGAGGCTGAGTACATGGCAATCTTCACAGCTATGGTTGAGTGTGTATGGCTTAGATGCCTTATGGCTAATTTGGGTGTTGGTAAGAGCGCATTGGAAGTTGCAAGAAACCCATTTTTTCATGCTTGCACAAAGCACATGGAGGTGCATTACCACTATGTCACGGAGAGGTTCTCAGTAGGAGAGATGAGCTTGGCTTATGTGCCAACACATGACAACCTTGCATATCTTTTCTTGCATATCTTTTCATAAAAGCATTGTCTCGTGAGAAGTTTGAAGCTTTGCACAAAGCTTTGGGCTTACTCCCCTTTGTGGACTGATCATGTCCTTAGGGCATGGAACTTCCCTTTACTCTATGTGTCAGCTCTCATTCACCGCATCACTCCAGGGAGCATTTATTACCATATACATGTGGTAATGATGTGTGTGAGCACACTTAGGACCACAAGGGTATTCTTTTCCTCACTAGGAGGTTTTTTCTCCCGTGCATTGTATATACGCCCATCATTCTAGGGCTATCTATCTTTCAATTTGCACACTAAGTAATACACTCTATGTTGTGTGCCTTGAGCTTCCTTTGTCATCTCCAAGCTGTGTGTGTTTTCTTGCAACCCTAATTCCAACAATCACTTCTGCTCCTTTTTTCTCTCTCTTGATCCTCCATCGGCCTCTCTCTCTCTCTCTCTCTCTCTCTCTCTCTCTCTCTCTCTCTCTCTCTCTCTCTCTCTCTCTCTCTCTCTCTCTCACTCTCATTTTTTCCCCTGGCGAATACACCTCGATCAAACATCATCATCACCATTGCTTTTCCTCCTTTTTTCTCTCTCCTGATCCTCCATCGATCTCGTCTTCTCTCTCTCTCTCTCTCTCTCTCTCACACACACACACACACACACACACACACACACACACACAAGGACAAGTACACACTTAAATCATTAAACACCAAGATTAATGTTAACAAGTAGAGAGAAGAATGATTTTTAATCCAAGATAATCCAAAACCACATGTCCCTTATGGAAACTCTCTCTCTCTCTCTCTCTCTCTCTCTCTCTCTCTCTCTCTCTCTTTCTTTGCCACAACTTACTATCATCATTACTTATAAAATCCTTGGAGTGCTCAATCTTTGCTCCATAAGTAGCAGCCTCAACTGAAGAGGTGGCATAGTTAGTTTTCATATTTTCAACTAAGGTGTGCATTCCCTCCTTCCCAAAGTTAGTTCTCAAGGGTAGACATGTCTCTATTAAGTGGATTTTACCATCCTTAAAAAAGACAACAACTTTTGTCAAAGCATCACTAAAACTATCACAATCCCTTCTTACCTGGTATGTACTATCACACCAAATACATCTATTAACAAACCCTTCTTTGAGTTGTTGTCTTTGCCTAGGAAGTGCCCCTGATGGTTGGCCTTTTTCTTCAAGCTTTGCAAGCTTCACCTTCAAGTCACGCATTCCCTTCACAAGCTCCTCTAGCATGGACTCATCAAACTTAGGAGCTTTAAAAGTAGGCTTTACCATTTTGTCAGAAGTTGAGGTGGAAGAACTTGTAGTGTTTACTACCATCTTGTCCCTTCTTCTTTGTTGTTTGGCAAGTAGTGAAACAACACCTTCAACCTCATTCTAGTCAGTCTTTAATCCTTGCTCATTATCTTTATCTTCACGAAGAAGCTTCAAATTTACTTGAAACTCTTTACTTGCAGCTTGTAAGAAAAGATCTATCTTCTCTGCATCTAGTGTGACCTTTTCTGTCATGGTGAGTTGCACATAGCGCCGCTCAAATTTCCTAAGTAGCTCTATTATTGATAGTCCTTGCTTTGGCTTGACTACCCATTCTAGGAATATCCTTTTGGTCATTCTCTCACAGTCCTCCATGAAACAATCCTCCTTTAAAGCTACTTTGAGCTCTTTCGAGTTTCTCCCATGCCATCTTTAATTGCCCTAACATGTTTCCTAATTTCTGGAGCAACAACTAGCTCAAAGCTTTGAATCATCTCACCTTTTGACACGCTATGCAACTCCATCTTTTTCACATATTCGCACAAGTACTTGGTTACATCTTTGCTATTGAATTCATACATTCTATTGACAATCGCTTGTATGGCTTTAATTGCTGAAATCTCCCTTCTTTCAGTGGCATGTTGTTGTTGCATCAACATTGAAAATGCTTGAAACATTTGCATTGTTGCGGGGTCAAAATGCATACCATGTTGCTCCACATGATCACCCCCAATTACCCACAAACTCTCACCCTGGCAGATTCATGCCGGGCTCACCAAAACATATGTCAATAAGTTTGCAATCTTGCTAGGAAAGCACCGGGCTTTCGGCTGTGAGAGTTTGTGAGAGAACTCCAAAAACTTTATGGAGGAGTTATACCATAGATGCCATGAAGTCTAGGGTTTGGAAGGAAGTGCAATCAAAGAATCCCTACTCTTTCTCTCTTGCACTTACACACACAAAGAAAGAACACAAAAGAGCATATCAAAACAACACAAAGATGAAAACATCAAGGATATGCTCGTATTGTATCTTGGGTAATATAAAAGGGTTAGTAGATGAGTTAATGGAATTCAATCTTTGCTGACCAAACATGCTACAAATTGTTCTTTGGAATTGTAAATTTGTGCTTACCATAATATATATGTTTTGTCTAGTGATTAGGATTGATTGTGTGTACAAATCCTCTTGGTTCATAGCAAGATATCTACCCTTATGTCAAAACAAAATTTATAGTTCATAAGGGGTAGTATGATGGGATCTAGTGAAAGAAGTATTTCATTGAGCCTTTCTAGACCAAAGAGAAACACTATACATTGGTGAAAGTGTATTTTACAATTAATCCATACGTTAATTGTAATAGATCACACAGAGTGGAAGCTATAGAAATTCATATCATGTGGATTAATCATCTAGGATAACTCTAGTATGTGCAAATGTAGATATGAGAGAAGTGAAGAGAAGAGAAGTTTCCCTCCCAAGCCCTATTCTTGCTCGTAGGCAATAAGGATACTTCAGGGAGAGATGTACCTGTAGCAAGGAGAGATTTACCTTATGCACTAGTATTTCTTCACAAGAAGGTTGTTGATAGACCATTGTTGCTTGAATGCCTTCAAGAGAAACAATTAGGATACAAGAGAGATGGAGATAAGAGTAGAGGTAGAAGTAGTAGAATACATGGAGGTGTAGGTTGGGTTTGGAGGTGAAAAATAAAAAATCAATAAAAGGCTAATTTGGCATGAATCCTCTCACTTCCTCTTGAATGGATTTCAAGAAAGAAGAGGTCCCTTTTATAGGTGAAGGGAACCCCCAAGGGTTACACAAGAAAGAGAAAAGCCAGTGTGAACAAAAACTGGCAAAGTTTGAAATGAGTTGTTCCTGCATGATTTGGACAGACTAGGGTCCACCATTTTGATCATATCTCCTCAACCGTGGCTCCAAATAAAAAATAAAAATAGGAACAAAAATTTCAGCTCTTGAGCTACGACTCCCATTTTATATACTTTTTCCAAGTCGGATTGGAACCTTGTGTAAAAAATTCACCAAAATAGGATATCTTTCTGGCAGCAAAAGTCTTGTTGTGGTCCCCTTAGCTTAGACTTCCACTTGATTCCAATGAACACCTCATGCAATATGAAAGCATGACATTGCTCCTTGACAAAGGTTTGTAATCATCCTCTTAATAATGCATTAAAATGAGTGCATCTTTGAAAATCATGCAAGCTGGTGTCCCACTAGGATTTGGTTCCTTCCTAGTAGCTATTAAAAAGAAATATGAAAAATATATAAATATACATAGAAAAAATAATAAATAAATAAATAAATAAATATATATATATTCAAAGTTACACTAGATATAGGATCTATCTAGAGTGTGAGATGATAATGAGAAAATACAAAGAAAGAACTAATGCTTTTTGTCCCAAGTTAAAGAGGCAAAGCTATTGACGTTTTTTTCCATAATACTTTCTTATGGTAAAGTAAGAATATGTTACCCTTGAGATAAATAATAGGATGAGAAAGAAAGATTTCTATTATGCTTAGACATGCATATATACATCATAGGAAATATACTTATGTATCTAAAAAGCTACAAGATGGATCTTGTAGCATTTGTTTCCCCTATGTACGTGTCATAGCATGACACTGTGCACCATCGATAAAGATGATACACTTATAATGTTTCCTTGTGAGCCTCCCTAAACAATGGCACCCTATGTTGCCCCTCCATTGGGGATGGTCTCCATGGCATCCCAAGCAAACTTGATGTTGTTCTCAAGATCGTCGGCGGACATTATAGTGAGATAGAGAAGCTCTCTAGGATAGCAGGAATGCTTACACAAATAACTGAAGGCACTATCAATGTTATAGTATTTGGGAGACTATTGATTTATTATTCATTACTTTCTTATTGATTTGACAATCTCATACCCTCTCTCTCTCTCTATATATATAGATATATATATATACATATACATACATATATATATATATATATATATATATATATATATATATATATATATATATATATATATATATATATATATATATATATATATATATATATATATATGTATGTATATGTATATATATATATGTATATATACATATACATACATACATATATATATATATATATATATATATATATATATATATATATATATATATATATATATATATATATATATGTATGTATATGTCACACAAAAGGGGAAGTATACCACTAAATAATTTTACATCAAGATTATTGCTAACAAAAAGAAAGACAAAATGATTTATAAACCAAGATAGTCCAAAACATCTTTGCCAAAGGTCCAATACCTACCCAATCCATATCAACTTTACCATTTTCAATACATGGCAAAAAATGTGTCACAAAATCATCCAATCATGGGGCTTTCTTCTAAGTTTGGATATATATGCTCACATCTAAGAGCATTGTAGACATCTACTTTGCTTAGCACAAGTTGATGTATGAACATGCTTTCATTTTGGCTCAATCCAAGCACTCTCAAGAAAATAAAGTACAAGTGCTTGCAAGTCGCACCCCTATTATAAAGAAATTACCAATTCTAACAAGAAATGAGTCTAAAGGAGTGGACCGCCAAGCAGAAATGATGCTCCACACCACTCAATAAGAAATTCCTCTCCACAACATTCAAGAGAGCGGTTCCTCACTTGTCCGATGACATGTGTGGTTCAAACATCTATGTTGACGGCTACACACTACCTCCGTGGAAGGGTGCACTCACTTTGACGTCCATAGAAGTGGGAAACATGGGTAATGATGTAAGGAAAATAGGACGTAGCTATGTAGATGAATGAGTAGTTTACTTAATGGAGAGAGACAAATTATCACACATGAGAGATTACAGAGGGAGGAGAGAGAGAGAGAGAGAGAGAGAGAGAGAGAGCGATACGTGGTTCACCCAATGTGGGATACATCCACAGGAAAGCAGCCACTCAATGGCTTTAGTACTTCAAACAAGAAGTAGGTTACAAAGGGATTATACCCTTAATAGAGTTCTTGCCTTGCTTCACTCTCACCACCTCACACACACCTTGTTACATCAACTTCACACTCCAAAATGTGTATAGATACGGCCTCCTTTTATAAGCCAAAAGGGTTGCCTTCTCTCATGAGAGGCAGTCGTGTGTAGCCGCCCTTGTGTAGACAAGTACAATCCGCCCATGTGTGGCCTCCCTTGAGATAAATCCGCCTTTGAAATCAACCAACGGTCATTGACTATCGGTCACTGGCCAACCGGCCAAACAACCTGCTGTTTTCTGACCATGTTTCGGCCACCGTCCGGCCATAATATTCTGGCAAAAAGGAATACAATCACATGTTGCCACACATCCCTCTTTATCATCTTTTGGCCAATCCAACCATTAGAACCAATGATGATTGTGTGGTAGAACTGACCACCTCTATAGCCGAAAGAGGTTACCAGCCCACGACGGCTCATTTCGTTGTTTGTGTCCAAAGCTTTTTTCGGACAAGATCCTATACCATTTGATAGACGTGGTGATGCATGCTTTTGACGACCCCCCCAAAAGTCATCACTCGTACATAGCTAAGAGAAAAAAAACAAAAAAAAGAGAAAAATTAAAAATTTCCATCTTGCATTTTGAAGGCTTCCGACTCCATGTGTGATGCTAGTGTGGGCAGAAAATTATAGCTAGTTGAGAGGATACATTGGGGGATGCTGCCTAGTCGTGACTCAGTTTTGCCGCATACGTGAGTTCCATGCATTGGTGAACTCCATGGTAAAGGGAATAGGAGTTAATTTCACTTAGGGAAAGAGTGAAGGTTGGAACGTCAAGTGGTAGGATCCACCATCCCAAGATTTTCTATTTAGAAATTTCCTTGTGTACTAATAAGATGCTTGGTGACAACATGGACCCTTGAGGTATCCCGAAGTGTCAAGCTCATGTGGTGCATAATGAAAGACTCCAAAGCAAAGTGCATGTGATGTGAGCCACCTTCCCCTTTGGCTCATAAGAAAAACAAGCATTTTTTATCATTTTTTTCAATAGTATTCTAAAAGGATGGATACAATATCATAAGTAGACCCCCCTAGGACCCCCTCCACTACCTCCCCTTGCCACCTACCCTCAAAATTCGGATGTAACCCTTTGCGGCCCATATTGGAGCCATTTTGGTGGAAACAAACCTATTTTGGGCCTTTTTTTCTATCACCTAGTCTTCTCTTATCTTGCCCTATTCATGTTCTTGCTCACCCACACTTAGTTTTGCACAAAGCTACATTCACTCTTCATCCCTAATCAACCCTCCCAAGCTTCCATGGCTGCACTTCATCACCTTCCCTTTTCTTGTAAGGATACACACTAGTTAACTACACACACAATCACACAAGTATGGATTCATTATGAATTCCTTTATTACATCACAAATCCCACTTCACCCCAATCAAATCAACCATAAAAGCTCCAAAAATTCCATCTCTTCACCCCCCACTCTCACTCATCCTCATATATATACATCTACCTCTCTACTATGCCTCATTGATCACCTCCCTCTACCACCAATGGTGAGATGAGAACTCAATATATTCAAAGGCTCGAGGATAAATAAAAATTTCTACAAGTGAGTGCTAAAGAAGCAACATTCCATGTGGCATGGTGAAGCTTCTAAGAGGTGCATCTACAAGGACAAGGTGGTGGCTCCCAAGGCATCTCAACTTGTGCCCCCGGTTTAGCCTTGTATATTGTAATTATCCCTAAATATAATCATGCAATAAAATCTATATAAAGATCCCCAATATCAGCCAAAGGGGGGATATCCACATTGTATATTTGCTTTACTAAGCACTTGGATGCAACACTAGGCTACCACTAATGTATTGGGAGGTGGAGTTTTATGTAAATCTTGTCATTAGCAAGTTAGATTTGTGTGTGAGCTTTGCTACTTGCAACCTTCCCTTTGATGGTGTTGTGATGCTTACCCTTACTCCACTCCACCTTGAAGATTTCATAATTCTTAGACTCTTTGCTTGTGAGTATGTGTGTGTTTTGTAGAGTATGGGTGAGTAAGTCACATATTGTGGAGATTTGAGACTATAGTGAAGCATTGCATTACATTGTCATTGATCCTTCTTCCCTTCACTCTCCCCACCCTCCAACACGTTTCTATTACCTTCTCTCCTTATTCTTCTTCTTCTTTTCTCTCTCTCTCTCTCTCTCTCTCTCTCTCTCTCTCTCTCTCTCTCTCAATCACATATGCACACAATTGCTCCTAGCATTGCAGCCATTTATTAGAGTTGGTCAAGAGAGGTTTTGATTAGGCACCCCTTCAAGCCTCTCACAACACAAGAGTAATTTCCTCATACCACCATCCTTCTCTTTGGATTTATTTTGAGTGTGCATTCTCACTTGGCGTTAGAAGTTGGCATGGTGAGGTTGCAAACATGAGTGTGTATCCCAGTGCCCTTGTGCATGTATACCATGTGTTGACTCTCACTTTGCGTCCTAGCCACACTTTTAGCTAGGTGGTGCCCAAAAGATTTTTTTTGCCCTCCCTTTATGAGGTCCATGTGCACCGTCTTGTTGTAGTGGCCACCAGGTTTTTTTTTTTTTTTTTTTTGCATGCCCCATTAAATGGTGCCACCACTGAGGAGGGTTTGCTAAGCCTTTAATTATCTTGAAAATGAGTGAAAAAGCCTTGACAAGCACACTCGAGGCAGAGGTTTTCTATGTCCACATCCATAGTGACGAGTGCGTCCACATCAAGGGAGGAAAGAGAGTAGTCAAACCTCTTTTTTCCTGAAGAATCCTCAAAGAAGAAGATGGCCATAACTACCCCTAAGTGGCCCAAGGGTGTTGCACGAGTGAAAGGAAAGGAAGGGTATAGAAAAGCTTGAAAGTACATGGTACATGGAGGGAAGGAGGCACTTGGCAATGATGGTGCTTCAAGTTCAAAGCCAGCTTCAAACGCAGTAGCCAAGATTCCACCCAGGCTACCATGGAGGTTGTCTTTTGAGGCAAAGTGATGTAAGGTCGCATACCGTTTTGCGACGTGTATGCGAGTGCAACCAGTACACTTTGTCAACCTTGAAGCAAGGGCATCAAGGGCACTTCAATGCCCAAAGGAAGAGTGTTTTGGCTACTGTCATTGGTGTTTTGGGGAGCGTTGAGGGCCTCCCTGCTCTTTCCTTGCAACTCATCTTAAAGAAGGTGTCCACCACAGATGCAACATAGTGGATTGGGGGAGATTTACCCTAAATGGAGTGCTCTTTATGCAATGGTTTGATTACGGCAACTACCTGTAGTTGCTATTAAAAAAAAAACCTCAGAGTTTTCAAACGTCATCATCACTCCCTATGTGATGGTGGCTGAGGAGTTTGGTAAGGTGGAAGTCATAAAGGGTTGTGATCTATTGTGGATATACAACCTTGTCAATGCCACGAAGGTGCGACTGTAGTAAGTAAGGTTTTACCTTGTGTAGTCATGGATAACGGGCTGTAATTTTTTCCTTTTAGCTTCCTACGTCATATGCATGTGAACATATATGTTGATAGGAAAATTTTCTACCAGCAGGAAATAGTCTTCTTGTTTGGACCCTAAGTATTAGATGAAATCCTTAGATCCCCACATCCTATCATCCTGCCTCTACTGGATTATCATCACTCATTGGATGTATCTATTTTCATTTTGTTCTAACTCCCTATTTGTTAAACTTAGTTCCAATCCTTTGTACAAACCATTGTTATTTTCAAATCATTATATATATATATATATATAAAGAACCTTTTTCTTTATATAAAGGGTATTGCAATTTTGAGATCTTGAGATTGATGGCTTTCCCAAACTTATAAGAAAAGTCGGGCAAATGGTATTCGAATGAGATGAGGAAGGTACTAAGGTCAGAGCCTTCCCACTGGTTTTGTGGGAGGGGGCCAAGGCTTGGTACCAAAAGCTCTCTTCACACGTGAGAGAGGATTGGGAGAGACTAAAGATGACTTTTCACAACAACTATCAACATCAAGAGTCCCCTGAAATTTGGACACAACTTCAAGAGCTCCGTCAGTCTTTGCCGAATAGCTATAAGGCATACGAGGATTAGTTTCTCAAACTTTGGAAGAAGTGGTCATCCTCCTTAGGTGAGGGAGAGAGGGCACCTGATTGTCTAAAGAAGGATTGCTTTTTAGCAGGACTTTATACGATCTTGCGAGAAAAAGTAAAAGGAAAATTCCCAACTTCCTATGATCAAGCCATCCTTCATGCAAGAGAGAAAGATCGCAAGCTGAAGTTCCAAGCTCAGCCACGGGGAGGAATCGAGCCTCCACCAATGGCACAACAGCTAAGTACAGTGGGACGGGTGGCCCTAGCCAACCCTATAATTGCACAGAAAAAACTATTATAACAAATTACCAATTAGTTGGAAAGCCTCTCTTTAAAGTTGGGCCAAGGTGTGAGACCCCCACCGACAACCAATGGAGCTAATCGCGAAGGTGGTCGACGGCAAGCTAGGGAATATGTATGCTACAATTGTGGGTAGGTAGGGAATGGTATGTATTATTGCCCCTGTCCTTACCAAGGGAATGGTAATCCATGATGTCTACCCCGACAGCAAGTAACTCCTCCACATGATAGGCCACAAGCAAGGCTTGTTACACCCATGGGACCACCTATACAGATCTTAAGGCCCCCGGCACTACCACCACTCGCACCAATGAAAATTCCCCCACTCCTCCTGGGGGTGAAGAGTGGGCAATGTCACTCATTAGCCTAGATCATGGCAAAGACAAGGGGAAGGCAAAGGCGAGTGAAGCTGATGCGATGCCAATCAAACAGGTAAGGAGACACAAATCTGATGAGATGGATGCCTTAGAGAAGGAAGAGCTGCCTCAAGAAGGATCATCACAAGCTCCCAACAAGCTCCCAAGGATGAAAAAAAAAAAGGAAAAATAGGTCTAGGAGACACATTGGCTTGGAGGATTTTCCACTTGCAATGGGATCTTTACCATATAACCTTGTGGCAGATGTTAGTAAGCAAGGGCCAATGATCACTTGGCAACAATTCCTTCATCTCTCATCTAAGATGAGGAGGGCATGGTCCAAGATCGTGAGCACTAGGAGAGCTAAAGGTAAGTCCGTTGGGGCCATCAGTGCCCCGAGAATCAAGGATATTGTATTAGTAGTAGACATTGAGATAAAGGACTGGCAGATCTCTAATGTTTATGTGGATGGAGGAGCAAAAATATGTGTAATGGCAGAAAAGCTTATGCACAGACTTGGGTTAGAAGTGAATGAGCACACTTCCTTGCAGGCAAAGATGGAAAACAGTGTTCATGTTGCATGCATAGGCAAGGTAAATGGAGTGAGGGTGTCGGTTTTTGGGGTGAGCGTGTCAATAGATGCATATGTGATCTCTACCAAGGGGGAGGGCTACCTATTCATCCTTGGGAGGCCTTGGTTCATGGAAATGAAGGCTAGGCAAGACTGGGAAACTAGAGAATTGGACTTGCGGCTCAAAAGCAAGTCTGGTGGGAAGCATCCAAAGATTGTTTATGACATGAAGTTAGGTAGGCAATAGAATCTAGAGCTAGAGTCCTCTACGGATGAGTAGAGTACAAGTGATTACTCCTCATCTGATGAGCACACGTTCAAGGATGAGGCAAGCTCTCTAGAGGTGATGGGTATACTACTGCGAGATCCAGAGGAGGAAAAGAGCCAAGACATCCAGGGTGAAATAGATGAGAAAGGACTAGAGACCATGCTAGCCAAGGACTTGCCATAAGAGGAAAGGGAGTTTTTACATACAGGTCTTAAAGAAACACTTTGGACTTTTCATTAGAGATTATGAGCACATCAAAGGGGTCATGGTGATAGAACATTGCATTCAGTTTAAGGAAGGTAGTAAACCAGTCGTGCAGAAGCTAAGGAGGCTTGGAGTGGTCGAGCAAGATGCACTGCTAAATGAGGTAAAGAGGCTGCTTAAAGCAAGGTTCATTTATCTCGTAGAGGATTCAAAATGGGTATCCCTGGTGGTGGTAACTTCAAAGAAAAATGTTAAGTGGAGAGTGTGTGTAGATTACAAGCTAGTGAAAGCTGCTACACAGAGGGATCATTTTCCTCTCCCTTTTCAAGATGAGATCTTGACTGAAGTGGCGGGTCATGAGAGGTATATTGTGTGGGTATTCATGGTATTTTTAGATAAGGATTGTAGATGAAGATCAACGGTTGATGACTTTTATTACACCATGGGGATGTTTTGCATATAGGGTTATGCCATTTGGCCTGACTAATGCCCCAACTACCTTCCAGTGGTTCATGAATTTGGTTTTTCAGCCCTATTTTGGTAAGTTTATCAGAGTCTTCATTGATGACTTTTGCATCTATGGCTCTAGGGCATTACACTTGAGCAATATAGATGAAGGGTTTACATGACTAGCTCAACTGGGAGGACAGCTCAACAAGGATAAGTGCCACATTGAGGAATCCAAGGTGACTCTTTTGGGTCATGTAGTGTCTGAGAAAGGGATAGAAGATGATCCCAAGAAAGTGAAGTCACTCCTTGCCCTACCTTCACCTTCAAACATGAAGTAAGCGGTATCATTTTTGCAAAAGGTACGCTATTTGAGTCGCTTCATTCATCTCCGTTCACATGCAATCTATCCACTGCAACAACTCACAAGGCAAGCTACCTTGGCATGGGATGGGAATAGTGAGAGGTGTTTTGAGGAGGTTAAGGGAATTTTGGGATCTTTACCTACTGTCTTGCAACCTTGTGGGGAGGAAACCTTCTATGTCAACCCTAGCCTTGGCTGCGACGCATTGGGGGCAATTTTGATGCAAAAGGACCCAAAGACACTCTTGATGAGACCTGTGTATTTTGTAAGTAGAGTTATGATTGCAGCTAAGAAGGGCTTCACCTCTTCAAAATAGTTGGTCTTGGCATTTAAATTTGTGGTGGAAAAGTTTAGGGCTTACTTGTTACCGAAAAGGTTTGTTGTGCTTACCACTGTGGATGTTTTCTCGTATGCTTTGCAACACATGGAACTATCCCCAAGGATAGCAAAATGGGTTCTGCAACTACAGAAATTTGACTACACACTACAAGAGGAGTGGACTACTAGGGCATGCCTAGCTGATGTGCTAACACAATGATGCTATGAAAGACTAGAGAAGGTGAAGCCTAGCAAGATCCCCCCCCCCCCCCCCCCCCCAGTTGATCCCGAGCTTCTTTCGGAGATGTGATGATGAAGGATCAGATTTGCCTATGTATGGTGGACCTCATCATTGCTGATATCTGAGTCTTCTTCAAAAGATGCTATCAGATCGGGAAATATCTGAGGTATCTGCACATCCATCTCGGTGCCTATAAACGGGTAAAAGACAGAGCGTCAGTGGGAATTGTTGTGTTAAATCTTTTGGGAGAAATTTTTTTTTGCAAGGGGTTGCAGTTGGAAGAGGCTCACTCTAATAATGAGGCAGAGTATCAGGCTCTCATCTTGAGGTTACAATGGTGTCTCTCCACTGGCATAACTAGGTTAAATGTTTTTTGTGATTCCATGTTGATAGTGAAACAAATGATAGGGGTGTGGGCTTGTAAGAGTGACAAACTAGCTAACAAAATGAGGGAGGCCAAATATCTAATGAGGAAGTTTAAGAGTGCATAAATCCACTTTGTGCCGAGGGAGAAGAACAAAGAAGCAAATGTGTTAGCGACAAAAGAGTTGCAGAATGTCATGTTGGGGGTTGTCACTGTAAAGGTCCCACTATTTCAAGGCAAAGAAGAACTGGAGGACATTCTCTATTTCTTGAAGCATTGTGAGGCTCCTAAGCACATGACTCGCAATGAACAGAGATGGCTAGCTACTAGGAAGGCTACCAGGTTCTGCATAGTGACTGAAGATTTGTATTGCAGAGGAAAGGATGCATTGTTCAGAAAAGTGCCTTCTACCAAAGAGATGAAGGGGATTCTAAGTAGTTGTCATGAGGGAGTGTGTGGTGGGAATTTTGCTCAAGAAATCACTAGTAGGAAGATTCTCCAAGCTGGTTTTGTTTGGCCAAGTCTACACTGAGATGTACAACCCACACTTGTGAGGTCTATCAAAAGGCTAGTCCTAGGAGGTTAGCCTATCGAGAAGCAGAGTACTATCTTAGCTTATGGCCCATTTGAAAAATGGGGTATTGATGCAATCGAACCATTACCATGCACGCAGTTCGGAAGGAGTATGTCCTAATGGGGGTAGACTACATGACTAGATGGACAAAGGCACGCTCTACTAAAAGGATCACTGCTAAAGATGTGGGTGACTTCATCTTTGAGTGCATTTGTTGCAGGTTTGGTAGGCCTTTGGAGATCCTATCTGATAGAGGACCTAGGTTCAAGCAGATCTAGTAGGGAAATTAATGGAAAAATTGAAGATAAAGCGTAGGCATTCTACTCCTTATTATCGTCAATGTGGGCTGGTTGAGAAGGTGAATGGCCTTATTTGTAAAATTATCACTAAGCAAGTGCATATGAACCCAAAGGCTTGGGAAAAACACTTAGATGTAGCACTTTGGGCTTACAAGACATCTTTCAAGACCTCTTTGGGGTACACCCCTTTTCACCTAGTGTATTGGAAAGAGGCTCTTCTGCCCATAGAGGTAGAGTTGCCAAGTCTACGATTTTTAAAGGCCTACCATGAGAATGATCAAACGAAGAGGTGGAGCAGAAAATCATCAACTTGGAGCAGCTAGAACTAGACAGAGACTCGGCAGTTCAACATTATCCTACACAAGCAGAGAAGCAACGAAGAAAGCAAGTTGATAAAGAAACGTATCAAAGAGGGTTCTCTTGTGCTGCGATATGACAACCGATTCGACCATAGGAAGGATGGTAAGTTTTTGTTGAAATGAGAGGGGCCTTTTGTGATAGTGCAAATGTTCCTAAAAGGAAGCTATAGGCTAGGAGATCTGGATGGGAAGTTGCATCATACCACAGTAAATGGATGGCGACTTAAACCCTACAATTGCAAATTGATTGAGGAGTGTGTTGACACTTTTATATGCATTGCTGATGACCATTTAGATTGGGACACAGGCTAGAGACAGGAATGTCTCCAGCCATTAGCGGAGGGCTATATGATGCATGCTTTTCACGACCCTTCCAGAAGTCCTCACTTGTACATAGCCAAGAGAAAAAAACCCAAAAAAAGAGAAAAATTAAAAATTTTCATCTTGCATTTTGAAGGCTTCCAGCTCCATGGGTGATGCTAGTGTGGGAAAAAAGGTATATCCTATCCTATCGTGTTTGTATAAATAGCTCCACCTTCACTCTATTTGTGAGTCTTGTGCATCGAGAGCATTCATGGTATTTGTGCATCATGTGCTAGCCTAGTGCTAGTATTTCTCAATTGTCCTCATTATCGTAATTATTTGGTCTAAAAATTGTCTTATCTTTTCTTAAATCTAACATCTTTCTATCTAAAACTTGTCACTTGTGTTCTCCAAAATCTAGCATGTTTTCACCAAAGATTTTTTTACTGCACAAAAAAAACTTTGACCCACTTATGTTGTTTATGTATGAACTAAAGATGGTCAAGGTAGTCTCTTAAGTATTGAGACTTATTCAAAATTTCACTGTTAAGTCAAAAATTGATCATGTACCTCAAAATCTAAACCAAAGATTGTACATCTCCAATCATTACTTGTCTATTCACCCATATTGGAAAAAGCCATGGAAACCTCTAAAGAAAGTGTATGTGGCTTGACATGATGAACAAATACTATGTATATGGTATGCTTTAAATCTAGAATCCCCATTTTCTCTTTAGATTACCTAAGTCTAAGAGCACTTCATCATGAAGTTAAAAGACTCCCATATATCTATGAGACAGTATCAACAAAAAGGCAACAAGATCTTATCAAAATGTAGTCCCTATAAGCCCATATTTTGAAAGGTTCTTATGGTGGATATCATACTATTAATGGAATGCTTTAATGGGACACCTATTTGATATATATGTAGCACACACAACAACCTCGACCCAAACTACATGTGGCAAAGCTTGGCATCTGACTAGACATTGTACCATTGTAAGTGATCTCACCGACACTATTTTGTTGAAAGATATACAACATTGTACATTGATGTTTTATCCCACGACTTCCCAAAATGCATTGAACTCTTTAGACATATACTTCTCCCTTGACTAGAATTGATGGTGGGAACAATATCGTCACATACATTTTCAGCTACAACTAGGAATTGTTTGAAGCACATAAACACTTCGGAATTTGTCTTAAGCGAATATGCCCCGGAATTCATTTAAGTGAATAAATCCATACATGCATGGAGTAATAAACAATAAGATCCACAAAGTATAAATGATTCCAAAAGATGGCTAAATTTTGCTCAAAATACAACCTTCTCAAACGTGTTTCAGTGGTGCTTAAAGGATTGTATTACAAATCTATAAATACAGCCCACAAAACAAGATGCCAAATGGCACATTAGTACTGCCAAAAGTGAGATCATGCACAATACATTTTCCATTTACAAGCTTTACCACAAGACCAAGTTTTGTAAGTGTAGATATAGAAATAAGGTTCTTGTTGATCCCAAGTACATACAAAGCATTAGTAGGTGTGAAAGAAACACAATCTACATCACTAAGAAGAATATTTCCAAGTCTACTACCGATAAGAAGCATGATTGGCGCGGGTGACAATATTCTTGTCAAGGACACTCTCTAGAGAAGTAAAGACATCATGCACAAAACCAACCCAGCCTATATAGCACCACCCACATAAGAATAAAAAGGGAATATTTTGCAAGAATTTTCAATATTAAAAAACCTACAAAAAGGAAAAATTGCCTATGCATATTGCCCATAGTGGAATCAAAGCTCAAAATGAGTCCCAAAACATAATTTTGAAGATATCAAGCTCTACATGTCTTCTTGAAGGTTACGTCACCCTGTGAATGCTCACTAATAATCATCTTAATTTGAGAAATTAAACCAAGAGTACTAGGCGATGCTACTTGGGATGTTGAAGTCTGCTTTGATATCGCCAATTGTAAATATTGTTGTACAAATGCACGCAAAGATAGAGATGATGAAGGAGAATCTCAAGAGCACACAACACAAGAAGTAGTATTGCTGAGTGTTCTAGTACAATGATAAGGCTCTCCCTAATATGATGGATATTCTTGATGGAAAGTTACCTCTTTTATGATATAAAGGACATAAACTAATGGTGTAAAGGAAGGTTACCTCCTTTAACAATGTAACGGTGTGGGAAAGAGGGGGGTGGAATTTGTTGGCTCCACACTTAGCCAAGGCACCCCCTCCTAGACTCCTGTCCGACCTTCTTGCGACCCATTCTTTCCTTGAGCACCAAGTTTGACCCTTATGCTCCATTCTCCTCTTTCGTTACCTTTTGGCATACTCTTAGAGGCTTCTAGGATGCATTTTTGGTATGAATAAGCCATGATGCATGGCTCTGCCCACTTCCCCCTTCTTTGATTGATCCTCTTGCACACTTTCAAAGGCTTTCTGACCATTTATATCTCATTTTGGGCATGTAAAAACACCTCAAAATCCAAATTGTATTCCCTCGGTACGTTTGAATGTAACATAATCCCTCTAGCAATAATAGGTCATGAATGCACCACTATTATCTCTATAAATTTGGCTCCTTCTACTTACTCTTTGTTTAGAATGGACAATTCTAGTAGTAAACTAAGGAATTCATTTATGCGCAAGGAGCATCCCTTCTCTAGGTACATGTAAAAAAGATCCTCATTACCACTAGCCACTCTCCATGCAAGAAAAGAGGCCTCGACCCTTGTTGAACTTGGGGGTTGATGCAAGGGGGCCACCATGCAAGGAAGTTACAAGTGAGAAGAAAAAGAAACGCAATCGGCGTGGGGGTGTGTGTGTGTTGGGGGGGGGGGGGGGGGGTGTTATTAGTAGGATAAGACATCCCCCTTCTCTAAATGAGACTCACAGAACATCAATCCCTAATGGGTCTCCACAAGATGGGAGAGTAAATTCATATCAAGTACCATAATATTTTTCATGTAAACCCACTAACTAGAATGATTCCTGAGGGTAAGTAAGTAATTGGTTCATTCTCTCAAATATATTGGCTCCTTTTTTGTGGGAAGGTCACTTTGCCAAATTTAGTAGATAAAACAAGCAAAAAGTGCCCCTAAAAGTATGAATATTCATAGAAAGTTCTCCTAAACATCACTTCCTTGCAATGGTTTTTCAAAATAAAACGCACTAAAAAAATGTGAGATTATAGGTAATAGTAGAGCATTCCCACCCGTGTTTGGTGACAAAACCCATATGCCCCACAAATAGCTCAAAGAATAAAAATAGGTGGTGGCTATGCGTTTCTTATCTTTTACGAGTGTGTGACATGTCCATTGAACAAAAAGGGGGTGACGGGCCTGTCAATTCGAATGAGCAAAGGAGTTAGAGCAATAGAGAGCAGGAGAGACAAAGAGAAGAGAGAGGGAGTGCATTGCTAGCTACCTTTTTAGCTTCCCAACAGAACATTTCTAAGTAGTAATCCATCATTCAAGAGGATGCAAAGTGAGGTCATTTGTACAGATGCATTACCTATGCTTGAATCTTGAAGGCATGTGGCACTATGCAAGACACTAATATGGGAAAAATAATTCATGAATATATTGTTATAGGGATCTATTAAAAGAAACATTGCACTTGGCAATGCCTTGGTCGACATGTATGCAAAATGTGGTGTCCTTAAGAAAGTTCTTAAGGAGCTACCTATCCCGGATGTTGTTTCTTGGACTTAATTGATTGCAGGATATGTAAAAAGAAGGTAAGGTCATGAAGCTATGGGCTGTTTTTAGTGGATGCAAAGCAAAGGCATCTGTCATATGCAATCACCTAGGCTTGGGACGTATTTTGGTGAGAAGATTCCAGAAACATTATCTCTCTCTCTCTCTCTCTCTCTCTCTCTCTCTCTCTCTCTCTCTCTCCCCTTTTCAGATGTGTGTGTGTATTTTGCAGGTGGTGTCTGTGTGCTTAAAAAAAGACAAAAATGGTATAACCTTTCTATCACCCAAGTGTGGTAGATTGGTCATGCCATTTACATCTTGAATAACATGTCTTGAGTTCAACTCTCCTCGTCGGATAGATCTTTAAGGTCTCTTGGGATAGTTTCCTATGACGTTAAAACTATCTTCTTCTTCTTCTTCTTCTTCTTCTTCTTCTTCTCCTCTCTCTCTCTCTCTCTCTCTCTCACACACACACACACACACACACACACACACACACACACATACACTTATGGCTAGTTCTGGCATGAATGAGATTTCCTTGATATATATTTGCTGGGACTATTGGCCGGGGGTGCCCTTGGTGTATTACTGGCTTGGTTTGACAATTTTTTGGTACCTAATGGTATCTAAACCTTGGTGTAAAATTCGGTGGACCTTTTGCCCTGCTAGGATGAGCTTTGAACCTTGGGGAAATGAAGGCTTGAATTCACTAAAGGGTGGTTACTTAACGGTACCTAACCTTGTAGTTAATAGGGCTTATGTGATTGTGGCGGGATTCATGGCTCTACATACTTTGTCATTTTGTGCTCAAACCCATGGTGGATCCCTCCTGGAAGGTCTGTGCTATTGTTCTATCTCATTACCCTTTCTCTCTCGCTCTCTCCCCCTTCTCTGTACGAGGCGGCACTGGTAACCACTACACCTTAAGATTGGGCCCGAATTACTGTGTCTGTGGTTGGCAGCTTGCTCCCCCCCCCCCCCCCCCCTTTCTCTCGTTGTACTTGGCGGCACTGCTGCACCATTCATTGAATGAGCTTGGGACCGCTTTACAACCATGAAGGAGGTGCTACCTACTCCAACCCCTATAAAAGGTTAGCTATTCTAGCTCACTTAGCATTGGTAGTGTGTGTGTGTGTGTGTGTGTGTGTGTGTGTGTGCGAACTTAGGTGTATTAGGTTGCATATTGGGAGTGTATACGACCTTTCCTACTACGAGGTAGTGTTAAGTATTGAATCTATGGCAAAGGGCAAGGAGAAGCAGGCCATTGTGGAGCTGGCCGCTCTGACTCAATCTCAAGTGAATTTTGGCATTAAAATGGACTGATGTCCATCCGTATGATGGGTTGTAATTCTCATACATATGCCAGTAGAGGTACTTGTATGGAAACTTATGGTGTATCTTTTCAGTATTTATTGTTGTCCGAATGGTGTGGTTTGATTCACTTGATGTTAAGGTGCAATTCCGCATACATAGATTGTAATGTCACTTATACTGAGTCTTTTATGTGTATGGCTTGGTTGGTTTATTCACCTTTAGGAAATGCTTTCAATTTATTGATGAACCATTAAAGTACAAAAATTTGTATTTGCGGCCTTAGTTTGTGATTTCCTTTCAAAAGTGAAGGGTTTTCTGTCGATACACATATTTGGTCCTATCTTTGGCTTGGGTGGTTTTAATATAGAAGGGGGGTAGCATCCTGTAAATGCTGGATGAATGGTGCCTATAAAAGCTTAAAATTAGGTGTGAAGGTCTTCTTAACACTTGGTGAAGGACCTATATGGTAATGTTGACATACTTGAATGGTGAGAAACTTCATCATGACAAAGATATGCACCATTCATAGGCATGGTTTTTCATTGATGAGGTATCCTCTTGCAATACTGGAGGATGGGCCTTTGTTTAGATTAAAATATGATGGGAGATTATGCTGCAATCAACTTCCCATGGAACTATAAGTGGTTGCTTATTACATCTTCGATATGGGCCATGGTGGCTAGTTTTCCTAGTTGTGGATGATATTTGGTTATTTTCTTGTTATATGTTGCTTGTGTTTAGGAAAGTAGATCTTATACCTACTACCTTATATGTGTTTCAACTCTGTCTAGGAAAGTGTAGAACTTACTTACTAATGTCCTTTTATGTTACATGTGACTCAAAAGTATAGATCAACTACACATATGAGCACTATCACTGACCCTGAAAAAATAGCGGCAATTAGTGCCAAACTTTGTAAAGTCAAGAAACAGGGATATGTGGCACACTTCGGGGCTAAATTGCCTCATAAAACTCATCTCCGTCCTTATATTATGAGAGATTGCAAAGTAAAAGGAGCTCCAAATGGGGTTTCCCTTGTAAATGAAATCATCTCTCAATAATTAAGTAGCTTCACTTTTTTTATTACGTTGTGTTTTTTCCATGGGTGCAGGTGAGGGCTACCTTCTCAACTATGGTTTTCAAAGTTCCCTGGCTTGAAGATGGCCGACTTATATTTCTTTAGGCGCTTAATTCTCTTATACTTGTGTATAAAGTTTGTTCTGTACTATGAATGGGAGTTATACCACCTTTTCATTGACATAGTTTCTAGTGTCTTTTGTAATTTGAAAGGATTCTTTGGTGTTTATGTTATAATGGTTACTGGAACACATACACACACACACACACCTAACACCAAGAGTAGTATTAATACTATTCAAAGACCTAGTTACTATATTTTATCCCTTGGCGTTTGACCTAGATAGATTTAACTAGGTCCGACCACTGTGGGATGGGGCTCTCTTCACACAGCCCTTATGGGTTCTCCTCGTCGGTTGAAGGCCAAAGAGGTTACCAATTCTTACAATTTGTCTTTTAGTTCTCTTAGTAACACCTTGTTTGACAATGCAGAGCTTAGCATTATCTCAAGGGTTAGAGCTTCCTATTGAGCCTCTTTCTAAAGCCTCACTTCAAGTTCTTAGATGCATTCATTACCCTTTGGCATTTGAATTAATAGAAGGAGCTTTTGCTGATCTAGCCAACTCCTTCGTTCAAACTATGTCGTTTGATAAGTGTGTTCTTACCCTTGCCCAACTTATCAACAACTCTAAAGATGGGGTAGAAGATCTAACCGAATTCATAGAGAACATTCCCTCTCCGACTCTTGCTCACAAAGGAGACTTAGCCAAATTCTCCTCCAAAGGTGCTGAACTGACCAACTACTTGTGCAACTTATGTGGTTTCACCCCTGGGTTTGTTTCAGCTCCTTCAATTCCGGTACAAACTGTATCCAACAGTCTATTTTGCAGGGACCCCTTGCCCTAGATGCTGTCAAAGCCTTTCAGAAAGAGATGTGTTCTCTCAGTGAGACTTCGCTTATGGAAATGGTACCTAAAGTCTCTCGGGTTTTTCCTTTCTTACCTTCCAAACAAGTTGAATCGAATCCCTTGGTGTGGACCATCACCTTTGGGCCCTTCGCAACAAAGGCTTTTTAGCTCCTATCTCTATCGAAACCTGGGTCTTTCTAGCTAATCTTCCGGCATCTCAATAGAAGAATCATGACTCAAAGTATTAAGAGGCATCCAATCTCTTGATAAAGGTGACCTTATTAAAGCTCCTTTCACTATGCGGTTTCTTGATACAAAGAAATGTGGCTCACTGGTTTTAGTGGATGCAAAGCAAAGGCACCTCTCGCATATGCAATCACCTAGGCTTTGGACGTATTTTTTTGGCGAGCATTTTTTGACTAGCGTTTTTTTGTCAACAGAACCATGGACAGTCTCTCCATGTTTCCTTACCATGGAGCTTTTCTATCCAATAGTTGGGATATATCCTCTCTCCTCTCTCTCAAACTCTACCCACATGCAACTCGGATACTGGGGTATGGAATGCAGAGACCCCCAACCACCATCTACAAATTACAAGAGGAACAACTTCATCAATCAAAAAATTGTTGGGGTAACACCGCCTCTTACCTCTGTCGGACACATCAGAGACGTCCAATCGCCCACTACTTGTACACGCCTTATTCTTTACTAGATAGAAGAATAAGGGGCTCTCTCACATACATGGTGTTGAGTTGCTCCACCCACATCCTGTCTTCTCTCTCTCCCCCCCCTTCTCACTCTCCACACATGCACCGCATTCGTGCACTCACATTTGGTATCAGAGCGCATGGTGATCGCGGAGAGCACGATGGCTTGAAGAGCTTTGAGGTGATAGGTAGCTCGCTCTCGATGGTGGAGAGATCAAGAAACCTTGGAAGCTTTGTGAGAATGCAATGGGAGCTTTGAGATCAGTTGAGAGTGATATATGCTCTTGTGGAAGCTCAGAAAAGTGTGTGGAAGATTGTGTGTAAGTGAAGGTGCTGCCCTAAAAACTGTATACGCAACAACACTATTTTAAGATTTATTTTCTCCTTGTAAAATGTAGATCTGAGGATTTCGCTTCCCACACCCATCTATTTTGGTGTAGTCTACAACTTTGCAAAAGAAAGTTTTTGCAAATTTGTCACCGTTTTGCTGATGTTCAGCTCAGACTAACTATATACAAAAATTGCAGGTTTTCTGCTTTTGCATAATGTGCGAGTTTGATGCACTTTGAAAGCACGGAAGATACTCCAAGTGGGTACATAAATTCTGAGATGAAGATGCAATTTCAGCTTGTGCAAAGCTTGTGGTTTGAGAGTTTTTTGGTAGATCTGAGCAAAGAATCACGGAGGCATTTACACACCATCGAAGCGGTCTCTTGAGAGACACGGTTTTTGTACCACACGGGTGGAGCTTCTTTCACAGGTTTTTGTAGGATACTTTGGCAATGATTTTGTGCTTTGATTCATGGTCTTTGTGGATGGTTTGCATATGGTGATGGCACATGGTTGATGCCCATTGTACATGCATTTGGCTAGCACTTTCAAGTGCCGGTGAGCTCTCTTGAGAGCATTGTTTTTGCATTGATCAAGTTTTTGGATTGCAACTCTTTTGGCGCTTGCTTATGTGCGGTGACTCCGTTGATGTACGTTGAGTGCGGATTGCCATTGTATGTGAAAATGTGGAGCCATTTTGGCATTTCTACTCATTGTTGACATTGAGTAGTGTTATGGTTTATGGTAGAGATTGTACTTGAGCTTTTGCTCAATTTTTAGGGAAAATTCTACCAGATTCTTTTCGGATTCTTGCCATGGTTTATGCGTATTCACAACTTTACTCTCTGATGGTTTAGTGGTCGAGTCGACTCCCACTCTGGCAGTTATGTGCAGTTTTTTGGCTTGCGGTTTGCGTTGAGTTTTGACTCATTTTTCAAAGGAGATTCTATTCATTTTCCTCGTCTTCTCGCCATAAAAGTTTGCAATGTTATGCCATCTTGTACAGTGGTTGATACATTCCCACTTTGACAGTGAGTGAGTGTTTACTCTCACATTGACATGTTTTGCCAGCATGGACACAACTTGGTGTTCTTGTACCCACTCTCGCAGGAGTGAGGATTAGCGTATGCTTGTGTGGATACATATAGACAGTCACACGTTTCATAGATCTTTTGCAAGCTTGTTCAAGCAGTTTCTCTTGTGGTGAGCTAGTTTTCTCTCTACTGGCGTATATAGTTATGTGCTTTACGTTCAGTTCAGCAGTTTGCCCCAAATTATATGCTTGTAGATAGCAGACTGTGAGTTGTTTTATGCATATGCAAGCATTGGTTTTGATGCGATTGGTCATGTTTTTCATGATTGTGTAGTGGTTGAGTGATCTCCCACTTTTGTTGCCATTTTGGCGTTCACTTATGGCAACAGATATGTGTGACAGTGAGAGACGATGATCTCGTTCTTGTCGATACTTGCGTTGTTGGCATTGTGGTCACACAAGGCACATTAGGCGTCGTTGTTTCAGACGTATGAGATATCAACAAATATGTATAGGTGATGCATATACGGCTTTGACACATGTTAGAGAGGTAGTTACAATGGCAGTCTATGCCATTGACGGTGATGTCACATTTATCTTTAGGGTTCCTCCTGATTACATGTCTTTGAGTAGTGACACTTCTCCACGTTGTTGCTAGATGATGATGCAGTTTTCCATGTCACACCGCATCGTGACTAGCTTAGCACATTCTCTAGTGGGATTTTTGGTTGTCTACACTTGGCCAATGGTTTGGAATTTAACATAGAGGGTGCAAGAGAGATGTTTGTTAGTCTTTGCCTAGTGGTGCATCATATACACTACAACATGTGCGTTATGTTCCTTAGCTGAGACAGAGCTTGATCTTAGTGAGACATTTAGCATACTTTGGTTGTCAAATACTTCTCAGAGAGTAGTTTTTCCGGATGAATTGCGGTTCACTAGTGATTGCCAGAGGAGCCTGTAGCAGCCTAGTATATCCTATGCATGTGTCTGAGGTTCAAGATGGCATAGTCTCGATTTTGTTGCTGGCATGATTTGAGCGAGAGACGACACGTGTCTCTTTTGCAGGTGAGCTCCACCATACTCACAAGATAGAGCTTTTAGCTGTGCAGGACATGCCAGTAGAATCTGTAGAGACAGAGGTAGGACGGTAGTGCTCTAGTGAGACACAAGAGGTGTTGTCAGAGTTTTTGCAGACAGAGGTAGAGCATGTCTGCTCCCTAGAGACACAGACACAAATGACAGATTTGGAGTTTTCATGCTCATGCTAGAGGCCGATGAGTTGACGCCAAGATGCACAATTCCACCTATGGGTGAGAGGGATGTAGCTACCCTAGTGTCGGCAGCGACACATCCATATAGGATGAGTAGTCCTGATGATGCAGTACATGCACATAGCACAGGAGAGGCTAGGACAGGCAAAGTTTGTGAAAATTTCTTCAACATTTGGGCGTCTCATGTATGACCTACTTGTGTCGAGACCTGACCTAACAGTTGCAGTGCGAGCATTTAGAGCAGTGATAGTCATTCGTACGGTGACTGACACTAGCATGATGCTTCTTGGAGCTTTGCAGACCATACAGAGTTGTTTGCGAGATTTACATGCAAGCTCTAGTGTAGCTATACACACTCACCTACCACAAGGCTGACTGTGTTGCAGATCAATAGAGTGAGCCAGTGGGCATAGGTTGAGAGAGAGTCTCACCTAGTTTCTCGTATATCCTAGTAGTTTAGCTAGTAGGTCTCCCTTATCGGCGCATCACGTTTAAGTGGGAGTTTGTTGGGGTAAAGGCGGTGTGCCTCTTACCTCTATCGAACACATCAGGGACGTCCAACCGCCCATTACTTGTACACATCTTATTCTTTACTAGATAGAAGAATAATGTTCTCTCCCACATACACATTGTTGAGTTGCTCTATCCACATCCTGTCTTTCTCTCTCTCCACAAAATTAATCTTACATCCTAATAAAACTCTATAGTTCAATACCTGTATAGCAAGCCTCAAACAATAAATGCAAAATGCAAAATGCAACTGCTCCTCTACGCTGTGTGTGGATCATATGGTTGGCTTCCACCTCACAAAAGCCTTGCCAAAGTGCTCTTGTCAAAAACCTTGCATTGCCTCGCCAAGAGACATGCCACAATCGCGTGCCACGTGTGCATGTAGCTTGTTCAACGTGGAGTTCTTGGCTTCCATCTTCTCTGCCAAGCTCAATATACCCATGCACTCCAAGTATTTGTAATGTGGCAATACTAAGACCCTGTATTATAATATTACTACGTTCACCTTTCAAGCTGCCACCAATATACGTGCATTCTCAACCACTGCGAGAATGGCACATTGCACCAAACTCTTCTTGTAATACAAATCGCCAAAACAAAGCGTTTTCCAAGAAAAAAAGTTACCTAATACATGTGTCTTATACTTTTAGAATTACCTTCCATAGAACTTGTGCTAGCAAAGACATACGTAGTCTAAGCCATTTTGATCGGTTCATTGCCATGCCACAAAGTGCCCTCTCAAATTTCACCCTATCTTCTTCATTAAATTTGTCAATAAGGACTTCTGGTCGACAAGCGTAAATTTTTGCATCATAAAGATGTCATGGACAGTGGTGTGAGGCACATGGACTCGTGTAACCCTATTTCTAAGTAGAAAATTTTACTAACAATCAATAACTCAAGTGCACCAATAAAATTGTAAAGAAACTTACTTGTTGATCGTCCTGAGCCTAGCAAAAATTATCCCATCTCCTTTGGGTCACACTTCACGATCTTGCACTTAATCTTTGGTATAGAGAATTTATCCAACCACTCCTGCAATGCCCTATCTTTCCACGCATGGAGCCGATGATTATTGTCCCATACAATCAACATTTTCTCCTCTATGTGAGAGATCTCGAAAATGTCTCTAATTTGGTCATCAAACGTAGCGGACATCACTAACCCTCTACAATAAGTGCCACTAAGGTGTGCAATAAAAACCTGGTGGCCTCTACACTAAGATGGTGCACATGGACCTCATCAAGGGAGGGAAAAAAAAAATCTTTTGGGCACCACCTAGCTAAAAGTGCGGCTAGGAAGCAAAGTGAGAGTCAACACATGGTAGACATGCACAAGGGCATTGGGATATGCCCTCATGTTTGCAGCCTCACTAGGCCAACTTCTAACACCCAAGTGAGGATGCACACTCAAAATAAATCCAAAGAGAAGGATGATGGTATGAGGAACCACTCTTGTGTTGTGAGAGGCTTGAAGGGGTGCCTATTCAAAACCTCTCTTGACCAACTCTGTTAAATGAGAACGATGATGGTATGAGGAAACCACTCTTGTGTTGTGAGAGGCTTGAAGGGGTGCCTATTCAAAACCTCTCTTGACCAACTCTATCAAATGGCTGCAATGGCAGGAGAAATTGTGTGCGTATGTGATTGAGTAGGAGGGATTGAGAGAGAGAGAGAGAGAGAGAGAGAGAGAGAGAGAGAGAGAGAGAGAGAGAGAGAGAGGAAGAAGAAGAAGAAGAAGAATAAGGAGGGAAGGTAATAGAAATGTGTTGGAGAGTGGGGAGAGTGAAGGGAAGAAGGATCAATGACAATGTGATGCAATGCTTCACTATAGTCTCAAACCTCCACAATATGCGACATATTCACCCATACTCTACAAAACACACACATACTCACAAGCAAAGAGCCTAAGCATTATGAAATTTTCAAGGTGGAGTGTAGTAAGGGTAAGCATCACAAATCCATCAAAGGAAAGGTTGCAAGTAGCAAAGCTCACACACAAATCTAACTTACTAATGACAAGATGTACATAAAACTCCACGTCCTAATACACTAGTGGTAGCCTAGTGTTGCATCCAAGTGCTTAGTGAAGGAAATATACAATGTGGAGATCCCCCCTTTGGCTGAGATTGGGTCTCTTTATATAGATTTTCTTGCACGATTATATTTAGGTATAATTACAATTTACAAGGCTAAACCGGGGGGGGGGGGGGGGGGGGGGCAAATTGAGATGCCTTGGGAGCCACCACCTTGTCCTTGTAGATGCTCCTTCTATAAGCTTCACCTTGCCACATGGAATGGTTCCTCTTTATCACTCACTTGCAAAAGAAATTATTTACCCTTGAGCCTTTGAATATATTGAGTTCTCATCTCATCATTGGTGGTAGAGGGAGGTGATCAATGAGGCATAGTAGAGAGGTAGATGTATATATATGAGGATGAGTGAGAGTGGGGGGTGAAGAGATTGGAATGTTTTGAGCTTTTACGGCTGATTTGAGTGGGGTGAAGTGGGATTTGTGATGGAAGATAGAAATTCATAATGAAGAGTCCATACTTGTGTGATTGTGTGTGTAGTTAACTAGTGTGTATCCTTACAAGAAAAGGGAAGGTGATAAAGTGCAGCCATGGAAGCTTGGGAGGGCTGATTAGGAATGAAGAGTGAAGGTAGTTTTTTGCAAAACTAAGTGTGTGTGAGCAAGAACATGAATAGGGCAAGATAAGAGAAGACTAGGTGATAGAAAAAAGGGCCCAAAATAGGTGTTTTTCCACCAAAATAGCTCCAATATGGGCCCCAAAGGGTTCCATCCAAATTTTGAGGGTAGGTGGCAAGGGGAGGTAGTGGAGGGGGTCCTAGGGGGGTCTGTTTATGATATGGTATCCATCCTTATAGAAAACTATTGAAAAAAATGATTAAAAAGGCTTGTTTTTCTTGGTTTCCTTATGAGCCAAAGGGGAAGGTGGCCCACATCACATGCACCTTGATTTGGAGTCTTTCATTATACACCACATGAGCTTGACACCTCAGGATACCTCAAGGGCCCATGATGTCACCAAGCATCTTATCTGTACACAAGGAAAATTTTTAAATAGAAAATCTTGGGATGGTGGATCCTACCACTTGACATTCCAACCTTCACTCTTTGCATGGAACTCATTCCCATATGAAGCTCACACATCCAGCAAAACCAAGTCATGACTATGCAGCATCCCCCAATCGCATCCTCTCAACTAGCTATAATAAAAAACCAATAAGATTGTGATGGTTTGATCTAAAGGTAACCATTCCTTTTGAAGCTAAAAAAATCCCCTTCATCATGCTGGAAAAACTAATCTATGAGATGACTGCTTAGATGATGGATAAACCGCTCAAAAATAGGTAAAAGAGATGGATAAATGGTAATATAAATTTTGGTAGGTTCACAGATGATCACTACCTCAACATGCATAGCTCAGAGGAAACCTCCATGCATGACTTAGGGCCTAAGAGGTTGATCAATGAAGTCTTTCATGAGTGTAGAGATAGCTCTTCTATTAGCTTCCATGAGGATGGCAATCATTTCCTCATACTTCATTTCTTCCCCCACCTTGAGTGCAATGACAATTTCAACAAACCCGTCTTCGTTTGCAAGGCTAGTAAGAAGTAATGCCTTCTTATCATCGGCATCTAGAGAACACTTTAGGGTAGCCAATTGTTGGAAAAAAAGGCTTGGTACTTGAAAGTGTTTTTCATTGTATATGTAGCTTGTATGTAACACTATAGAGCTACAGTTGAGAAGTAGCATTGAGTGATTAATGTTATCATCGAAAGTTAATACAAGAGATGCCCAAACCACCTTTTTCATCTTGGTAAGATTTAAATGATGGAGTAGGTTATCGGGTAGACCATGACTGATGAGAGCAAGTGCAGATTCCTTCTTTTCAATCCAATATAAGTGTCGATCTAGATCGGTTCAAATATGCTCTGGCTCTTATTGTGTTGTAGTCTTCCATACACCTTTCATCGTAGATGCTACATTTTTGTTTTCAACAAAGAAAACTCTATCCATGAGGATTTATCAATGGTGAATTCATATTGGGAGACCCCTAAAGTAGCCATGATAGGCTTTACTTACAAAATGAAGCCTCAATATTGAAAAGCTTATTAGAGGGTTTTAAAAGTCTCTATAAAGATATCCATGAAAGGTGCTTGAGAGAAGGTAGCTTGCAAGAAATCTTGTAATTTTCTATTGAAAGTGCCGATATTTGAGAAGTCTAAGCCTAGCTCTAGCTTACGTGCACATGGCCATAGATAGGTCGTCGTTTGTACATAACCAAGGAGAGAAGCCGTGAGGGAGATGCCTCTTGAGGACACAAAAACCCAAAAGAGGACACAAATGGTGATGGAAGGTGGTGACACTTGCTTGTGGAGCCTCTTGAGAGCAAAGAAAGGAGAGAAATAATGAGGATGTAAGTGTGTGTGAGTGTTGAGAGAGATAAAAGAAATAATATTTCATAATTGAATATAAAAATAAAAATACTGCCAGTCATTGTCAAAATGGACCATTGTATTGGCTAATATGATCTCCTGCACATAAAATGATTATGTGTATAAAACAATAAAGCATCCTTGGTGTGTGTCTTAGAGTCGCATCGAGCAATCAGTTTGATAAAGAAGAAGAAAAGGAAAAAATGAGTATCCCTACTGTAGTTGTGTAGAACTCTCACGGTAGGGTGGCTCCTCGAATCTGTTTCGATCACTGTTTATGGGATGTTGTCTATCATTGCCAGTCTTGCTTGAGGGTATGATGTAGTTTTTTCAGTTTAATAATATAACACTCACATGCTGTGAGAATTTCCAAATGAAAAAACAATGAATAAAGCTTCATGATTTCAATGAAGCAAAAAGGTAGAGAATAATGAATTGGACCACTTCTGCTTTGATACCATGCTAGATTTTAGAGAACATGAAAGATAAGTTTTAAATAGAAAGCATGTCTCATGTTTGCTTTATCGTTGAGACTGATGATGCTCTACAAATATACAATTAAGATTTAACCATGGTGCAAAGATTTCTATGTGCTAGAGAGAGGTGCAAGTAGTAAGAAGCGTTGATTCTGGAAGTGCTTTAGTAGTGGGAATCAAAAGGGATGCACTCGCTTTCGAGAATGAATATCAGAAGAGGCCGAGAATGCCAACAACATTGGATGCTATATTTGTTTGGATAGATCCTTTCAAATGAGGATCACAACCTCACGTTTACATTGTAAAACTTTTGAAATTTTGTTTTTTACATAAGTAGTTAACCTACAATTATGTCAACTTCTGTAGCTTTTGAATTCGTTACTAACATTGTGATTCACTGCTGTCTCCATTTTAGATAGAGAATACATCTTTCTATATTACTAATAGATATTTAAATGGGACCTTGTCTCCTAAAAGCACTTTTATAGTTGGGACACTTTTTCAGCATCCAATGTAGTAGGAATGTAAATTGAAAGGCACATAGATATGGAAACAAGTAAGGGTATGGCTTTTCAATGGTCCAAGCACCTGAAAAGTTCATAAGCTGTGTATGTTGCAAAACTTCCGTTTTCCCTTTTCAATTGTCAATCGGCTAGACAATGCAATGGTGTTACAATGGTTAGTAGGAAATTCTAACAAGTAGTCTTCCTACAAGGCTGGTTAGTAGATTGTAAGAGAAGCCTTCTTGGACATTTACTCGAGTCGTGGTTTAACACCATTTACGTATGGTCCTTCAACTAACTTGAGCTAAAGATATGTCATCTAAAGGCTGCTGATGTTTGAAATGGTCTAGATTGTCTTCTTGGTCATTTGCTCTAGTCAAGGTTCATCACTGTTTGCATTTGGTCCTTTAGCTAACTTGAGCTAAAGATATGCCATCTAAAGGTTGCTGGTATTTGAAATGGTCTAGGGCACCCATGAAATATTTGCTTTTGGCGTGCATATATTCTCCCCATTTGAATGACTTGTAGAGAGGTTGCCGGTCTTGTGAGCAATTGAGAACCTCTTCGGCAGGAGCAATAGTAGCGTTCATCGGTGGGAAGCACAAAGACACTATGGAGAGTCTCTCTCTTCTCTTGTTGGCAATGGCCCTATGCATGATGCTTTTGTATCTGCCATTGCTAAGAACCTGAAATCCACTTCAATAATTTAGTTTTGAGTGCTTAAAATTTGCAATATGGAGCTCTATTATGCAAAATAAGGTTGTTGTTTATACGCTTCAAAAACTTTATGTAATATTCACAATCCTGCGTGGAGACATATATTTTTCGTGAATGTATTAGAAAGAGCCCCAAATTTTGAATGATTACATAAAAGTGTGATAGAAAGTCATTTTAAAGTTGCCATAAGTTCTCGTCCATGTTATGCTGAGAAGAGTAGGGGCTCCACAGGGCGTATTGTGGGGTGGGGGCGAGGGGATCGAACTCAAAACTTATCATACGACAGAGAGAGAGAGAGAGAGTCTCAAAGAGAGAGAGAGAGAGCGCCAGACCTGCAGCATGTCGCCTACATTGACGACTAGGGCGGAGGGGCTGAGTGGAGGTACCAACATCCATGGGCGGCCGGGACGCAATACCTCCAACCCTGGAACTAGGCCCTGATGCAGCAACGTGAGGCAGGTGGAGTCTGTGTGCGCCGGAAGGCCCATGGTCATGTGCGCCTGGGGACACGGAGCGTAGTAGTTGAGCTGCAACGCACTTTGTGCTTCTCCCTCCACATCGTACTGCCTCTCTTTGAACCCCTCCATTTCCACCCCTAGCCCTTCCAAGACGGCCCTCATCAGCCTTGCCGCCACCTTTTGCGTCGCTCGGTCGTACTCCTCAAACACCTCCCTGCACGCGACACAACATGCACACATCATTTCATATCTATGAAGGTATGCATTTCCAGGCTTTTGATTTCTTCTAGATCTCTTTCAGTTAATGACATTTTGTGGAAGACTTTGTGAATGTGTATATACACATGGTTGAAGATAATCGCTTGTTATGTGCAATGGATATCACTTGAAAAGCATTGCCAACGACATGTCCCTACAATTTTACCTGAATTTATTTTCGCTGCCTAGAGAGAGCTTGCTGGTTGTATCGGCAATGGAGGAAGTAGGATGACCCATCATTGTGAACCCCTCAGACCACATTAGCCTATCAAAAAACTTGCTGATCATCGCCTTCCCGAAGCCTTCAAATGACCCTTCTTTCCGAAGTGCCCTCATTTTGGTGTTAAGAGGGAGAGAGAACAGCTCAAGTCCTTTCTGCCTGACGCTCTCCAGGAGGTCAAGAGGCACACCATGGTTCATGATGTAGAAAACACCCCATTGTTCACAGGCATTTGCAAGGCCACTCTTCAGAGTGTGGTCATCATCGGCCATGTTGATGACAGGTATGTCTGTTGCTTGTGACGGCTCAATATCATCGGGAGTGGAAGAAGGTCGGTCGTGCTCTGGCCAAATGTAGGCAGTGGGGAGAGAGGGAGTTGTGGGTGTGAAGTAATTTGCATACAAGTCCTCTAAAAAAGGGGGCTTTGAGGGTGCAACGTGGGGAAAGGGGAGAGGAGAAGCCACAAGAGAAGGCATTGTATGAGCTTTGGGGCTTTCCTTGGAGATGCGCGTGTGCACTGATGCGTGCACACACACATACACACACACACACACACACACTTGCACAAGCACATGCACATGCACATCCACGCACTCAATGTGGACTTGTTGTAGACAGGTATTGAGCTTGGGAGCTTTACTTGGATACACACACTCACCCTACTCTCTCAATGTGGGCTATTCGTGTTGGGAAGGTAGAAGGAGAAATAAGCCAGTGCAATTTTCTTTGCAGTCATACATGGTACGCCAGCCTTTAAATAGGGACAGGGAAGGAGAGAGGACAAGGCATTTGGAGAATATTTTGTTGAAGAGTGAAAGTTGAACAAGGGGCAGCAAAAGTGGAGCTTTGTGTGTGTACAAGAAAGCAAGGAAGGAAGGAAGCTTGGCCGTTCAATCTGAGAAGACAAGACAAGGTATTTTGCCGTCATTCCACTTTACTATAAAATATGCAATATACTTCAAGATATGTGAGAGAGAGAGAGAGAGGGGGGGGGGGGCGATCATATCCTTGCTAGTATTTGAACCACACACCAAGAAAGAAAATGTTGGGAGATGGAGATGCTTTATGTTAAGGAGCCGAGTTAAAAAGATATAAAATGATAGGAGATGCTTAATGCCTTCAAGGAGGTGAGTTAAAAGGATTTAAAATGATGGGAGATGCTTATGATGTGAAGGAGCTGAGTTGAAAGGATTTAAGGTAATCATAGAAATGGAAAGCAAGAGAATGTTTGTATGTAGCGTTGAAGTGCAGGGGTATTGGATTACTAAAAAATCGCAAGTGCTTGCATCTCAGCAGTGGATGCGTTAATTTTGAGGTGATTGAACTTTGAAGGGATTGTGCTGTTGGGATGTGTGGACGGTGAGCTGGGGGCGACTCAAAACTGTGTGTGTGTGTGTGAGAGAGAGAGAGAGAGAGAGGGGGGGGGGGGGGGGGGGGGGGGGAGGATTTCTAACCAAACAGTTCTTTGAGCAAGAGAGGGGGGGGGCGAGGATTTCTAACCAAATAGTTCTTTGAGCTAGACCAAGTTCCAGCTAGAGAGAGAATCTTGCAGAGGCATGACTAATGGTACAATGTCATGTGTGTGTGTAAGAGAGAGAGAGAGAGAGAGAGAGAGAGAGAGAGAGAGAGAGAGAGATCAACTTATGTGGAAGCACATGTGCATTGTGGAATGTCAAAAAGGCTATCTAGGTAGTAGTTGTAACCATAGGTGATTGACACACATACTTCTTGGAAAAGGACGCCTTGGCCCCTGTTGGGGGCTTCTTTTGTCGTTTTGTGGGAGGGGGAGAGAGAGAGAGAGAGAGAGAGAGAGAGAGAGAGAGAGAGAGAGAGAGAGAGTTTGTGACATGTGTCTGTGTGTTGAATAATAGTAGTGCACATAATTCATTCATTATAGGTAAATATAGCTCCTTACCTGCATCCCAAGTCCTGTCTGTCATCACTGCAAGTACCCTCCTGCCCGCAACGTCCTCTCTGACGTAGAATCTACACCCTGGCCCCTAGTAAACTTCCTTACATCAACAAACAACAAAGCAATGTCCATTAGTCTTTGCTTAAAACTATGATATCTAACCTACTAGTCCTCCTAGAATCATATCATAAATATTGAATAAGAGGACTAGAACACACAACAAAATCCGTGCTTTCCCCAAGATCTTACTTACCTGTGTTGTTCAACCTGCCTATAAGAACATGAAACAGCATTCGACAGGACAAGGAAACTGTGGGGGCTCACCCATTTGAGAGTAGCCAACCACAGAGAATCATAACAATTTGAGCTCGCGAGAAAGCAAAAACAAGAGCTCGCGGCCGTAGAGTCTTCCTCTTTCATTAACACGCATAGATGGCACCTTCCCTCGCCTGCGATCATGCCGAGGAGAGAATTCTGCAAAGTTGTGGAGCTCTCTGTGTGTTTGCAGAGAAACAGTTCCTTGTTTCTCAGGTTTTAGCATTCGATTTGGATAAGAGGGCTCAGTTTTCAAAGATGGGTGCCCGGTTCAAACACGTTGAAAGAAGGCGGTTCAAACACCCTCAAAGAGGGAGGTTTAATTTTCTTTTAATAATCTAACGTCAGCTTGGCTTTTTTTAGGGGCAAAACAGGCGCCGTTTCAAAGCGTTTCGAGGCAGCTGGAAATGTGCTCCCCCGCCAGAAATGTGTTTCCTGCGGCTGGGGGGACCGTTTTCTGCAACACAGTTACTTACCATCCTTCCCACCTAAGAGAAGCTACGTTGGTATGGTGACAAGAAGCAATCAACCAGAAAGCAATTGCAATCCTAGCACTATCACTATATATGGAATGATGAGCATCGCATCGCATCGCAGACATGGTTCAAGTCTGCCTGAAAATGGCCATTCTTGTCACTACTAGAGCACTGAAGAAAGCATTCCCACAATCAAAGCTTCTTGTGAATTACTAGTTCAATCTCGTTTTTCTCATCTGCACCTTGCAAGTCATGTTATGGCTCATCAGATCCTGCATATTCCTCGCTCATGTTGCAGCACTCCTCTTAAAACTGCCGAGGACATGATACTTTTCAGTGAGAGTTCTGGCAAATGCTAACCGTACAAATAGGGTATGGTCTGCAGTTTAAGAGAAGCGCGTCGGGCCCAAAAAGAAACCCACATCAGCTTCTACAACCTTAAAGGACCAGCGGTCTAATAGTTATTTGATAGTCGAGTGAGCAATGATGCGGCATTCACACTCACACATAATATTTTCAGCTGTCCAGCATACTGATGATGTGCCTCCTTACAACCATTACCTCAGCACATTACTAACGTTTTTGGGGGCTTCAAGGCCTCATGATGACAGTGTGCGCCTTGATAACATCAGCACATGCCAATTAAAGCGGGCACATGCATAGTCTTCCTACAAGCCATCAGAGGTCCTCCTCTACATCATTATGCTCATTCATCTGAGAGTTGTACAATAGCTTTTATTTTTCTAGTACATTGTGTGGTGCATTCCCTGCAGCAAGGATTATCTACAGATCGAGAAGAGGACCCAAAAAATAAAACTGACCTGAACTGCACTCTAATGCATGTGAAATAACCGAACCGAACCAGTACGATAGAGCTAACCTAGGCTATCCAGCTTAGTGATCACCAATTATCCTTTCACCACAGCAATATGCATAGGTATATGTTCCGCAGATCACCCTTGGGCCTTGATAAGGCTGGCACCAGGAAGAGTTATTTACTCTATAAATATAGCAGATCAGCATTGATAAGACCAGGTATAAGAGTTATCTCAGGAAAAGCTTCGCACATTATCATCTCTTATGGCAAAAGCACAGAAATTTGCAAAGGAAAAGAAGTAAACCACAAAAATTCCGGGACTGTGTGCTGCACATGATCAAGTGTCAAGATCACCAAGCCTGCTTTAACTTCTTCGATTTCCAAGTGACCTTGCATCGACATCATTAAGTTGGGAGCTGCCTACTTCATTGTGTGTTGACTCCATTCTTAACTCCCCATTAGGCCAGTAACGATCCCTAAAGAATAATCTATGGCATCGGACATGTGCTTACTTGGCACATGGCGCCGGCAATTTGAACAAACATCAACCACTGCAGGACACATAAAATAGGCGCCATTGAACTGAGATTCACAGTCACATTGGGCTCTAGTATGCTCACACCCTACATTTGCCCAGCTCGCACAAGCTTCAAGATCTAATTTTGCTCCCAAAATGCAGTTGAAAGACTCAATCCACATCAGTTCTGCTGTGAAGCATACTCATGGATTTTGAGGAATACGGGGAAATGATACCTGAGATATCAACAATAGGCTCAACGATATGCTGGACTGGAGATCAGTGAAGATGGATGTGAGGCAACAAGCTGGATGTTGTGGGTCTACTTTATGCAGGTGGTTGTGCAGCGGAGGGGCCAGAGATTGTGTGTGTGTGTGTGTGTGTGTGTGAGAGAGAGAGAGAGAGAGGGGGACACTTTCACAAAACAAACCCAAGAATGACGTGGAAGTGCAGTGTGCTCTTATTTTGTTGCACGAGCTCGGCATTGGGCAAGTCGCCACCACCCAATGCCCTCACGAGGCCTACCATAAAACACACAAAAGGGCCCGCATGAGGCTTCCTTTCTAGGCCTAGGCTACAATTTTCTTGGATTTCTTTGTGTTGGCTTCTGCTGTCCCCACAACAACGCCAATTTCTAAAGCTCCAAACCACAAATCCAAACACACACACAAACACTCTCTCTCTCTCTCTCTCTCTCTCTCTCAAGTCTAGACAGCGGATCCCCACAAAACGACAAAAGCAGCCTCTAAGAGGGACAAAGATGGCAAGACGTCCTTTTCCAAGAAATATGTGCATCAATCGCCTATGGTTACAACTACTAGATACACTTTTTTAACATTCCACATGGTGGTGCTTCCACGTGAGTATTCTCTCTCTCTCTCTCTCTCTCTCTCTCTCTCTCTCTCTCTCTCTCTCTCTCTCTACGAGTGCCCGAATAAAACCTAGGTTTTGTGTAATCCCACCTTCAAATTTTAAATTTTACCTTAAAAGTAAACTTTGGAGGTGGAAAAAACCTACTAAAATCTTTCAAAATTAAGCCAAAAACTTCTTAGTTTTTGCACTTATAGGTTTTCTTAAGTTCTTGGAAATAAGTTTATTTAGAGCATTGCTCTCAACCCTCTAAATTCTCACACATTGTAAGTTGTACCATTGGTCATGTCTCTGCAGGATTCTCTCTATAGCTCAAACTTGGTCTCTTGTTTTTGAAGAACAGCTTTAAATTAATTGAAAGTAAGAGAAAAATACAATCACCCTATGGCACGATAGGGGTCATATAGAGAGAGTAGCCCAAAAGGGGGTGGAAATACAAAGAAAAATTTAATAAGGAGAGAAGTGAGCAATACTTTAGAATCAAATACATCTTTGAGGGTTCATATGGGGAGAATATTACATTCCTTCATCTTTGCCATCGAAGGGCTTTTTGAGGATCTTTGACCTCCATGCTTGATGCTCCATAGACCATACCATAAACCTCTTTCAAAACTCCAAGGAAACTGATAGACAATGACACATCAAATGGAAAATGAGCAAGACCAAATAAAGCTTTTTTCCTTTCCATCCATATTTGCCATAATAGAGTACACCTAAGGCACATCCATAAAGCTACATTCACCCAATAAAAGAGATCTCCAGTTGAGCAATGAGACATCAACATTTTGAAGCTCAAACTTCACTATGAGAATCTCAAAACGTTTACGCGATCTTTTACCGTGTTTTGTAGAGAGAGTAAAAGATGGGTTGGCCAAAGAAGAGATAGGGAGACAGGAGGATATTTTTTTATATCTCAAATATTACCACTATATTATCGCTGAAATTGATGCGTTTATTACCGAACGTTGATTTAGCGCTTAAACATTCAGATTTTGGTATTTTCCTTTGTTCTGCTTGTGAATGAAAATTAAAGAACATTATTAATTTTTTTTAAAAAGATATTAAAACATGAAACAATGGCTATGTGGATAAACATGAAACTACAAAGAGGAATCTCCATCCTAGAGTTATGTATGCGCCTCCATGTAATGCAAGCACCGCCAGAGATGAGAAGCCAGACATAGACGATATCTTCTGCCGAGGCATGGGCACTATTTCCTCAAACTTCGTATATGTCCACAGGAATGACCTTCACGACATCCATCCATCATGTTTTGGATTGGCTCTCACAAATTGAGGCAACCATTTCATCCCGCTTTTATGATGAACCTGAAAGCCCCTCATTCAACAAAGCGTCTTCGCTTTGAAGATAATCTTGATGTTGTCTGCTCAGTGCCCCTTTGGAGCCCACTTTTTTCAATTTTCATCATGATAGATCGAAGTGTGTCCACATTTTACCAGATGGTAGCACCTATGTTAGTTTCTTCAAGCTCTATCTTACGACAATGTGCAAGTGGCTGGCACTTTTGCAAGAACTTTCCTCGTTCTCTTTCAAATGGGAGGAGGCATGCTTGACAAAATGAATGAGAGAGAGAGAGAGCTATGAATGGACGACACAACCAAAAAAAAAAAAGAATAAAATATACAAATGTTTATAAATCATCTTTTAAAAGATCTCTACAAGTAGCTTGATCTAAGTCCAAGTCCATGGCTCCTAAATCACTAAAGAGAGAAATTTAATTGTCGTTTGTGGATCTGTCGACATCATCATCCTCGAACTCGTCATCTTCCATCTCAGCATCATCATCGTGGTAATCATCCTCGTTGAGATTGATTTAGGAAATATGGCATGTACGAAAGTGTCGCCCCTTTGACCACATAGAGTTAAATGAAAGGCACTATACAGGAGAAAAATTTATACAATCAATTACAAAGATAAAATCAAGGAAAATGAATACTATGTATTAGTTCCATATATATATATATATATATATATATATATATATATATATATATATATATATATATATATATATATATATATATATCATTACTACTGAGTGGATCCATGAGAGAATGACAGAAGCAAAGGCACGCGGAGAGGACATCACTGACAAAGAATGGGAGTATGCACGAGGTTGTGTACCAAAGGTATAGTGTGTTCATATATATACATGCAAAGTGTCGAGGAACTGGGTGTGCCCTCCTGCCTCCATGAGCCTACTTCCATGCTTCCCTCTCTTGCAAGCTCCTTGCCTTTTACATTGTCCGGAAGTCTATCCACTTGGTCATAACCTTTGCATTGAGGATGTAAAAGTTGTTGACAACTCTATGTGGATCCATATCCATGCTAAATAATTTTCCCTTTCCACTTGGTGGATGTGAATTCATCCTTGCATCCTCCTCATATGACCACATGCAAGGCATTGAGGGATCAACTTATACAAAATACTCTGAAATGTAAACAAAGCCTCTTGACGGTCATCCTTCATCTATGCATGCCTCTGTTTAGGCCCATAGTTGCACAAAATCTTTGAGATTCTTTAAAAACCTCTCTAAAAAGAACATCCATCGTGCATGCACACTACTTCACATATAGCGATCTCCTCAACCACATGAACCAAGAGGTGGACTTGACTAAGAAGAACGGATCGAGGAAATGCTTCCTCAATGGTACACACAATTCCCACGGCAAGTGACTGAGCATCATGATTGGCATCTATTTCAATTTCCTTGGAGCTCACAAATTTACAAGGTAACACTATGTAGTACACTAAGATAACACACTAGAAGATACAATGTATATCGAAAAGTTTAGTTGAATAAAGATATGATGTACGTTACTAACTCCCCAAGTTTGAAAATAGCTTCCCTCACTTTCTTGCCCCAGCACACGCACATACTCATCGCAAAATGAACTACAATATCAAAAGATTAAAATACAATGTTAACTTAGTCTTGCACAAAATTCAATATCCAAAGAAAACGAGGGAGAGGATAGAGGAAAGGTAGAATTACATGTAACATCTTGTGGTCTTAATCCATATAATTGAACGCTTCCGCCTTTCTTTGCCTTTGTGAAAGCTCCTTTTCGCGACCGCATGTACCCCACGGGTGTGCAAATAGATGCAATGGGACCCTTCACTCATCTAGCTCATCTTTGGTTAGATTCCATGGGGCTTTGGGAAGCACAATCTTCCCATTTGGAATTCGACATAGAGTAGCGGAGGCGGGGGACGTTTTAAGGCCCTCAAATCCTCCTTAGCTCCCAAAGAGTCCTTTTTGTCTGTAATGTGGTCCCATATTGTGTAAGCAATATGGGGTCCCTGGGGCTTTGGGAAGCACAATCTTCCCATTTGGAATTCGACATAGAGTAGCGGAGGCGGGGGGACGTTTTATGGCCCTCAAATCCTCCTTAGCTCCCAAAGAGTCCTTTTTGTCTGTAATGTGGTCCCATATTGTGTAAGCAATGTTCTAAAATATGTGCATGGGATCCAAGAGATGTGGTATTTTTAAGTCCTTCCAATATGAAAGCCTTAAAGGTATGGAGTACCTTGACCTACCTTTTGGGGAGTAGATGGGGGTGGATCACTATTATAATGCTCTTCCCAAATGGTTTCCCAATCTGCCATCATAAGCTTTAGAGGTGTCTTCCCATTTGTTGGAGCTTTATATTTGCTATGACTTTGGGGCAGAAAACGATGGTTGTTTGGATAGATTACCTTTAGTAAGGCATCTGACCGCTCCGTCACCAATGATGGCCCACATATAGGACATGGTGTGACTTAATGTGGGTAACCCTGCACTCATATCATATCGTTAGAGAGGGGCCTTCAAACTTCAAATGGTAAAAATAGAGATAAAAATGAACATAACATACCAGAAATCTCTCTAAGGCCAAGATAGTCATGCATGTTCCACACAAAGATACCCCTCATAATGCCCTCTCTCCTTTCCTTTGGAAGTGAAACATCCACAACAGGGATGCTCTTCCATAACTCCTCCAACTCCTCAATGAGGGGCTCGAGGTACATATCAATATTTTTCACTTTGTATTTCCCTTGCACAAACAAAGCTAGAAGTATATTTCCCTTCTTGGTAGTCTCCCATGGTGGGATATTGTAGTTGATGATCACCATGGGCCAATGAGTCTCGATGTGCCTCCATACACGTGAATTAGTAGGAACACACATCATCTCATCATTTGAGCAGTGGTTGGCGTGCCATGTGAGAACCTCCAATGTAAACTTGGTTTTAAACATGTGCTAAATTTGAGGGATAAGTGGAAAATTCCTCAATACCTTGCGCGGTACCACTCACACCAGTCTTGTAGCGTGCTTCCTCACACACGGGACATGATGTAGCGAGTGCATGTTCCTTGCAGTATAGTACACAATCATTGACAGAAGCATGAATGCGCTCATACTCCATGTCAAGTATAATGATATACAACCTTCCTCGTCGACAATCCAAAGGGGGGCATTTTTTTCATCAAACTACAATGAAACAAAAAAAAAATTCCCATGAAACTACAATGAAACAAAAAATTAGTACAAATACAAAGGGGGCCAACAAGAATCTCTAATTTGCAAAAATATGTTACTAGAATTGACCCGAGAAGTGCATCTACACTTGCAGCATCTACACTTGCATTGCTCCAACTAAATTTTGCTTGCACGTTGAGGACCTCCAACGATTCTCGGAGCACCAAGTACAGGGCACCATCATCAAGAGTTGTTCGAGCACTTGATAGTAACTTGTCCTGCGTTTCTTGTGTCTGTCTAATACAAGGTCTACAATCCTTCTCACACATGTTGTCTTCATGTGCAAACAACTCATCCACCATGTCAAACATATGCTTGTCCTCAAATTCGAAGTGCGCTTGAGACATCTGTGGAGGCGTTGTTGAAGTGGAGCTAGTGCCACAATCACCTCTTTCCATGCCTTCCCTCAATAGCTCTTGCAGTTTTCTTTCAGCCTTGCGTGCCTCTCTACCACCACCTACTAGACCAAAGGGGGGATTATTGAGCGATGGACCAAAGGGGGGCATCCTCAAGCGATGGGCGGGCTGCACTTCCATCTACTCAAACACTTTTTTGAGAGCTCCAAAGCCCTTCATTCTCCACATGCTTCAAGGCAATGCGTCTCAAGCGAAGGATTTCCCTTTTGCACTTGGAAAAAGGACAAGGTAGTTTGTCTTTCAACCATTAATCGCACTTGGGGTCGTTTGGGGGACCACGATTATCCCAATCGTCCTGCACACACGTGAAAGAAACACATGTTAATTCAAGAAGTTATTAAAAATCAAATGTGCTATAAAAAATGGACAATTAGTAGATTAGGTGTCAGCAAGATTTTCAATAGGAAAAATGAAAGAAATGACTAAAGAAATATTTAAATAAAGTTCAATGAGTAGAAAAAGAGCAAAACTTCAAAAAATTTAAAAATAGTGCTTAAAATATTTAATGAGTAAGAAAAGAAAGAGAGCCCAAAAAATAATCAAAAACGTACAAAAGGGGGTAGAAAATTAGAGTGGGGATTGTAACAAGTCTGCAACATGGGATACTTTTCTGAACGTTGGATTTTCACAGATGCGGCTATATCCGCGACGATAATAGTCACAATAATATTCGTGATAATAATTGGCGATCATAAAAAATAAACGGAGCAAGGTATGCCGTGATACCTCTCATACCTTTTTCATATTTGTAGTCGCTATTTGCTTCCTTGTTCTCATTTTGCTTGCTTGCTTGCTTGAGTTCTTGGTTGCCCTCACTTGCATTGCTGCTTGATTGCTTGTGAGAGCGTGATTAGCTTGTAGATGTTTGCTTGTTTGGCGTGTGATTAAGAAAAGAGTAAAAGGCGAGAGAGAAAAAGAGAGAGAAAGAGAGATTAGTGTATATTTAATGCATAGTACTAAGTTAGAATCGAAGTAGATAGAGAAAAAAATGAAATCTTTTTTCTTTTGTATGTTCAATGTTAAGTTAGTGTTTAATTAGAGTAAAAAATGTCCTATTTAAAAGACGTGTATTTCTAAAAAAGAGGAAAAAAGGAAAGAAGGGCCGAATAAATCAAACATTAAACAAAAGACCTTTAAAAAAAGAACTTTAATAGGAAGAGAGAGGTGGAGAGAGAGAGAGAGAGAGAGGGAGAGAGAGAGAGAGAGAGAGAGAGAGAGAGAGAGAGAGAAGGAGAAAGATATAAATAGAAAGAGAGAGGTAGAGATAGAGAGGGAAATGAAAGTAGAGAGAGAGGGGAATAGAGGAAAAGAAAGAGAGAGAGAGAGAGAGAGAGAGAGAGAGAGAGAGAGAGAGAGAGAGAGAGAGGAGGGGGGGGGCTAGAGGTAGAGATAGAAAGGGAGAGAGACAGAAAGAAATAGAGAGGAGAGGGAGAGGGAAATGGAGGGAGAGGGAGAGAGAGGAATAGAGGGAGAGAGAGAGAGAGAGAGAGAGAGAGAGGTAGAGGGAGGGAGATATGGATTAGGTATAGGGAGAGTAAAACTCAAATAAGTTCTAATACGCTCCAATGCATCTCTTATAGATGTCGGATGAGAGACTGTCTAGTGGGGAGGAGCTAGGGCGCTCTTCCTTTGAATGGTTCACGTCCCATATGGACGGCCCTACACGGTGGGCATCGTCTCTAGTGGACCCTGCTCTTGAGACGGTATGTCCTAACTCAATGTTTAGATTTATCGATAGATAGTTTTTCATGAGCTTAATTAAATGTAGCCTTCTATCCATTATTTGCAAGCATGGCTCTCATATGGATTTGGAGGTGCCCGCACATCTACCTAATTTTCTCCACCGGTGGTAGATCCAAATCTGCATTGCACATTGTCCTTACATGAGGAGTACCTGTGTTCAATGAAGGAACTATTTTGCTGCTACACTCCACAACAACTTGCGGCCTATGGTCTTTCTCAGCAAACCACGCCACGGGGGAGCCCGGGAGGAACTCCATACATCCAAAGCATCCCACCGAGACAACACCTCCATTACCCTCCCTTCTTACCGATCCACCCCCTTTCAATCATAGGGACCCACCCCCTCGAATCACAGGGCCCCACACCATTCCATTCGACCCCTACTTTGCTCGAGCCTCGTAGAAACAGTCTACCGGTGGTTGATGAGTGTCTTCCAGCAGCGCACGTCGACGTTCGACCCAAGATAGCGAGCATAGCGGCTGAGCGACAAGGGCTCTTGTTTAGAGGCATGTTTTGGTGGTGGAGGGGGGGTGGACTCACCTGTTTTGGAGCGTGATGCTCCAACCGTAGAGGATGAGGAGCATAGACGCATCCATGCCAGATTGTTTAAAACTTATCTTTTACGTTCTCTAAAATATTACATGGTATCAAAGCGGAAGTGATCCTATTTATTATTCTCTACCTTTTTGCTTCATTGAAATCATGAAGCTTTATTCATAGTTTTTTTGTTTGGCAATTCTCACATTATGTGAAAGTATGACATTACTAAAATTGAAAAAATTACATCATAACCTCATGCAAGACTGGCAATGAGGGACAACATCCCATCAACAGCAACCAGAACAGATTTGACTGGCAAGGGAGCTACCCTACCATTGAGAGACAGACATAACTACAGTAAGGATACTCACCTTTTCCTTTTCTTCTTCTTTCTCAAACTCATTGTTTGTTGCGACTCTACTGAAACACACACCAGGTGGCTAAGGAGGGCTTTATCAAGTATTATACACTTTTATGCACACGAGATCATATTAGCCAATACCGTATGGTCCATTTTGACAATGGCTAAGAGTATTTTTATTAAATATCAAATATGAAAGATTCGTTACCTTTATGTCTCAAGCCTCTTCTGGCACATATTGGAAGGAGAAAAAATGAGCCAAAAGGCCAAAAATAAAACCAAGTTCACTGTAACTCTACCAATAAACAAAAAAGCAACCTATTCATAGGAAAAAAAGGAAGATACAGAACTACGTACGTTGATCCTATGGTGACCAGATCCCTCTCGATGTTGCCTGTGGGAAAAAATGTCAGACAAAAAGCAAGAAGATAGTAGCAATTTGGTGGCGAGCAAATACCCTCAAGAGATGGGCTAGTCTCATGCATCGGGCACATATAGACCCAAAATTAAAGAAACTTGGATTGCCCATGTCGAGGCCCTTACAAGTGTCATACATTAGTAATTTGGTGGCCAACTATAGGATATCCTCCAAGGAAACGTGGACTGCCTATGAGGCTCGGGTCTCCTCAATTTCATAGGATATCCTCGGAGGAGCTGCTGATGGAGTTCTTCCTCTATGACAACATCAAGGACCTTGATAAGAAGAAGGAGTCATGTATAGGTCCAAAACCAAGGAAACTGTCCCTGCCTATAAGGCCCTCCACAGTCTTATACATCAGTATTGGTGACCAAAATGTGGACTCGTTAATAATAACAATGGTGATTTTTATGCGGCTGGTGCTGGTGATGAAGCTTTGGATGATGATATTGTTGGAGGAAGAAAATCAGGAACAAAGCATCATGGAGGAAGTGCGAAGGTCAAGGGATAATGGACAAAATGCACAATAAAGTGTTTGAGCAACAAAAAGGAAGCGGAAGGCCTCTTCATTTGTGGCGGCACAAAATCGTGACTCAACAATGATGACAATACTACAGATCATTAGGGTGGGATGACATGATTGTGATGGGAGCAGTAAGCCTTGACAACATCTCTAAAGAATCCATGAGCAGAGGATTAGAAAGAGGGGGTTGAAACAAGGGAGGACTACATAATTGTGTCGCAAGCTTCTGCATATATAGGGAACATAAGAATGAGATGCAAGGCGACATGGGCTACAATCCTTGAATGGGTACAAGTAGTCCTCAATTGTGTGATTGTATTGAAGATTTATTTGCGTTGTTTTATGCATTGGTTTATCTAGAGAGTGCATTATGTATCATGAAAGATTGTTAGTGCATGACATGACCAATCATAGATATTATTGCTTTTGTGTGTGTTTTGCAAATAATTGACATCGTTTCAATGTAGAAGTTGATTATTCTTTGTAATATTTGAAATTAGATGTGTCTTATTGTTTGCAAATCGAAGAGGATGTATAAATAATCATCACAATAATAATTACATTGAGAAATTCATAGCATTGTTGTATTTATAATGTCGTGCAGAGAGCGCATTGCAATGTTTTTGTTTGCTCACAACATATGTGATTGATATGTGGATTGACTAGAATGCATTGCAAATATCATATTGTACAAATTTGATTACTTTCTTAGTGATTGGATTTTTAATATATATTGAAAAGAAGAAAAATGTTTTAAAAACTGAACATCTAATTCTTATACCTTCAGTTTTAAATTAAAAGCAATGGAGAAAATGTCGGCACAAGTGGTACGAAGAAGCCAAAGAATAAAAAAGGCCCTGGTAAAGAGCGGGATTATGCTCACAACATATGCGGTCGATATATGGAGTGGCAATGTATTTTGCTTCACAACAAAATCAGGCAGTGCACCACATATTAGGGACCATTTTTTGGGCATCATTAAAAAGAATTGTAGGAATGTGAACATTCTCAGGCACCAACAATTGCAAAGCGTTTGAGAGAAGAGCTCGCCAAAAAGGGTGGTAAGAGACATCAGATATATAGCTCTGTTATAAATGCAAATTAAGAGTAGTCAGAGCCAAATATTAACTCTGTTGATCTTGTGGTGACACCAACTAATAAAGAAGTGCTTTTCATACATTTTTGCCAATGGTTGTAATACGCACAGCTTAAACTTGGTGCTGAAGGATATTTACACTAGTGAAGAAACCACATGGTTCGCCAAAATAATTGACACAGCGTGCCAAGTTATGAAATTTATCTTGAAACGACAAAGATTGCTTGATTTGTACAGAACGTGCATGTTAGTGATGTTGAAACTTCCTGCTGAAACTCGGTTTTGCTCGTATTTTTATACATTGGAATCACTTCTCCGCAATAAGTGCGTTGTGATTGACACTTTCAATTGCATGGCCTTTGACGAATGGCAGCTTGAGCACAAAGAAAAAGTGAAAGAGAAAATTACATGTCTATATGGCTCTATAAACAAGGTTGCTTGGTGGAGGAGTGTAATGGATGCATACCATGTAATGTTGTCCGTTATGTTTACAATTCGCAACCTTGATCAGAAGACGCCAAATATGGGCAAAGTGTGGATAACATGGTGGTCAGTTCGACAGAGTCTTGAAAATCCTGAGGAGCTAAAAGAGTCTGTAGCAGAGAAGGAGTGGCGACTACCATTCTCTGGCAAACAACGAATAATTTTGGCCAAGTATTTTCATGCAAGATGGAAGAACGCTTATAGTCCACTCCATGGTGTGGCTTACATGCTCGATCCGGAGTGTTGGACTTTAGATCTAATGTTCAATATAGAGGTGGTCAGCGATTTCTATCATGTAGTCAACACATTCTACTCCAATGTTCAGGACCAAATTGATTGTATCAAAGAAATGAGTGCATTTAGATTAAAAGAAGGTTTTTGCGAATGATTTTTTACAGTCAATGGCAAAAAAGCAACCTGCATGGAAGTGGTGGATGATGAATGCTGGAGAGCATTACTCGACCTTACGTCCTCTTGCAATGAAAGTACTAGCACAATGTGCATCAAAATTAAGTTCATAGAGAAACTGGAGTATGTACAAGTATGTTCATAGCACTATTCACAATAGATTATTAGCAGACGGAGCAGAAAAATTAGTGTATATGTTTTGCAACGTAAAGATATTGCATCACATCAAAAGTGCTGGCTACGAGAAGGAAATGCCAACCTGCTTGTATGATTGTCAAAACGAAGACGAAGAAGAGTTCAATGTGGGTGTCTCTCAATGCACTATAGACGAAATAGAAGAGCATTTGATAATAGATATAGAAGTTGAACTACAAGAAGACCCACAACACTCAGACTTAGAACCAGATAGCAACTTCACATATTCAATATAGCTTGAGAGTAGAATGAAGATTGTGTCAAAAATTGTTAACCCTCACGCACATTCCTATTATCTACAACGGACGTCGTATTATTTATTTGGTAGAGTCAGGTACCGGGCTTGTTGGTCCAATAGGAAAAGGGTAAGAGTGATCGCCGATGAGAGGCGCACTCTAACTCAAACATTCAAGGGACTAGTTGGCTAAGCATGGGCGCCCAAGTGTGAATGGGGCGAGGTCATACAAAAGTCAACTAAACCTAAAATTCACTCATTCTCTCATTTGTGCAATTGAAGAGTGCTCTTGCTCCATCTCCATCTTCTTCTTCTTCATCTCCTTGTGTGTGTGTGTATGCATGAGAGAGAGAGAGAGAGAGTATGCAATCGAGCATTGCAGCGGCACGACGACGGCGAGGCGGTTGAGCGTGGCGTAGCGAAGTCTCCCTCTTCTTCGCGGCGAGGAATCCTCCACGATGGCAAGCGTAGAGCGGTGAGTGACACACCATCGCCATCTTTGAGCTTACTAGTTTAGGCTTGTTGTGTGCTTGGAGCCATTTGCGGCTCGCACACGGTGTATCGACAAGTTCCTTGCATTGACACGTGCGACATACGTGCACATTTTTGGCGCCGTTGCCGGGGAATGCCATACACTAAGCTTGAATGGCACTCTGTGCTTCTTTTGTGGTACAATTTCAATTGTAGAAAAGGTAAGGAAGGAGGGGGTGTGTGTTGAGAAGAAGGATTTTGTGTTACTACTGTGTATTTTGTTGTTAATGGAGTTTTCAAAAGAACTGTGTTTTTTCTCTGTGTAAGGTGTTAGTATTAAGGTTGTTAGTTTTGTGTAATGTAATGTACAACAAGTAGGAAGTAGATCTGTCAGAGCTAATAGAGTGTGTTAGTGTGTAACAGTAGGTGTATTAGTTAGAAGTAGGTAGGTAGAGTGTGTGTGTGCTCTCGCGCAGGCCGCAGCAACCTTATCCTTTTTTTTAAAAAAAAATTAAAAAAATTAAAGGTAGGATCGGGATCGAGAATATCTCCCAAACCCAAGCCCAGACCCAAGTCCAAGCTCACGCTCGGCTTAGGCATCTATCGCCCTTTAAAATTACGAATTTTAGCTTCACACATAGCTAAAAATCGACTTTTTGAGGACCAACGGAGCTTCAGGTGACCGAACGTTGTGTTGTGAAGCACATCGCGACCCTCTGAGTGATACGCTTGTTTCGAGCTATCACACACTTTAATTAAAAAAACCGATCATTAAAAATATAAAAAACAAGTGAAAACGGACACCTAAAAAAGTAAACGGTTAACCTTTGAGGTTATTCGCCGAAGCTTGTAGGTTGTCAAAGACACATGCACCTACGCTCTGGTCGTGTGCTAGAGACGGAGCAACTAGAGAGAATTTCGACTTACGCGAGTTCTCAATATCCACCTACCTTAGGTTTCGGGCGCTCGGTGGGGACCCAAGGCAGTACAAACCAAGACCCGAACATAGCGGCTAGTAACTCTTCCTCTGACTACGACGTCATGGAGGGTTTCCCAATGCCTAATCCCGATAGCTCAAGCCAAGACATGCATGCCATGGGCCCGCGGTCCGGGCCGAGCGTGCTTAGCCGCTTGAAGGAAACCTTTAGTAGAGCCACTGGCTCCGAACATGGAGCTAATGATGTAAATGAGGGGGTTGGGGAAGTAAATTCTCCATTCGTGACCAATGTAGACCCTATACCCTTAGAGAATGTGCATGTGAATACTTCATTCACGGCACCTCTTGACTCTTCAGAGTTATTTCCCTCCGAGGTTATATTACCCGATGGTAGAAGCCTTGCCGAAGTGCAAGAGGTTGAGCGGTATATCCTTGCAGCGAGGGAAAAGGAAATTGAGTGCTTACGCAAGGCGGAGCAATGAAGAGAGTTATAATCAAAAGCTCCTATGTCAATATCTTTGCCAGGAGAGCAATCGAGTGCTCCTGACTTAGCAACCACTAAGGACCAACCCCTAGAAAGCAACATTGCATCTAGCTCAAAGGACACCCCTAGCACCTCAATTCTAGATGGAGCGTTCTTAAATGAGAACTGGGAGTACGAACTACAAATAGAAACTCTGACCGACCTATACACAGGTCACACTTATCACGTGGTTGGTTAGATGTCCTACAATCCACAATGGGTGCTACTAGTGTGGAGGATCAACAACAAAGAGTTTGTGAGGTCATCCATAGGGTCATTGAGTTAGAGAGACAGAACAAGGGGATCAACATGCCTTCAATGGGTCTCATGAGATTCTTAGATACAGGAAAGGCTAAACAACTGACCTTATCGCAGATGGAGACTCCCTGGGTAAGTCCGATGGATCCTCCATTTGTTGTTTCACCAGGGGTCTCGGTGCAATCTGATCCCACAAGTGATAGCTTCACCTTTCCTAGTCTAGCTCATCTTTCCCTTGATGACACCACGGCTATCATGCCTACCCCAATGATGGGCATGCCAAGAAACACACCATGGACCTCATTTGTTAGTAAAGCACCACTATATGGTAGCTCAATGCCTGCAACAGTACCTACAAGTGTGTACCAATCGTATGCACCTATGGGTCATCACACTCATGTAGTCCCTACTCCTCCCATTGTTTCAACTACCTATGCTCCACAACCACAACACCCAAGTTCTTATTTCCATGGGACTATACCGGCTAGCATTAGCATGTCACATCCGACACCTGCTATGCCTAGGGCCACACATATGAACTTTGGGCCACCACATGGCACAACATCATACCCAACACGGAACCGAAGGGCTTTCTATGTGCCAAGCTCAATGCCAATACCTACTCCACATGTAGTCTCTGGAGCGCCTTCACCCACGGTGCCTGCTCACTTAGGTGACTTGGCAACATTTGCTCAAGCTATTGGTCGATCTATTGCTGAGAATATGCGTAACACGCCTAATAGAGAGCCCAGAAGTAAGGCAGTACAAATAGCCAAGCTCACACGAAAATTTAGTGAAGATGGGGATGTGAGAAAGCATATCAAAGTGTTTGAGAAAATATGCGATTCTCTAGGAGAACACAATGACCTACATAAGAGCAATGCTTTAAGCCTAACCTTAAGTGGGAAGGCAAGGGATTGGTATAGAACCCTAAGGGTGGAAGAAAAAACGATTTACCCTACTCTTAGGAGACTGTTCTTGAAAGAATACAAACGAGAGGGAGTACTTTGGGGTGTAGCCTCTCAGCTCCAGAAAGCCCAATGAGAGGAAGGAGAGTCGGTGAGAGACTTTATTAGTCACTTGAAGCATTTGAATTCTGGTTGTAATCCAAATGAGCACTTCAACAATAACCAATTGTTTGATAGATTCATTAGGGGGTTACGACATGAGGATATCTACAATGGCCTAGTCATTAGAGGTACCACCACTTGGGAAGCAGTCACCACCAATGCGATCCAATTGGAGAATAATTTAATGATTCAAGGAGAAAGAGTGTCTGTTGAGCCTAAATCTACTAGCTCGCAAGCATCAGGGCATCAGCCAATGACCCTAAAGCCTATTGCTAAGGAGCCAAAGATATCTGAGATGACTTTAGCAGATCTCACCAAGGCTATTCAAGAGAGTCTTAGGGATAATCGTGCTCCGCAAAACAATCATATGTATCCAAGAAGGGAGCAACAATGGTGCTCAGTATGCTATGGACCGCATAGTACCAGTGAATGCCCTACTTTTAGAGTAAAATTCAATGGGAATTGCAATGCCAGTGGGAGGTATGGTCATCAAGCTAAGGATTGCATAGTATTTAATCGCACGATGGCCAATAGACCAACCTTAGCATGGACAGACACACCTCGAGTGCCTGGATTGATGTCGGCCCCACCTCTTGAACAAACAGCACAACACATGGTCCCTAGGGCCCAAAACATTGTTCAAACAACACCCTTACCACCTCCAGTGCTAGGACCGCAACCACAACATCCGAGAATCACTTTTGTGAATCAAGTGGGTTGTGAGTCATCTATTGCTTGTTTGGAAGGCTGTGAGGAAGATATAGATCCTAATATTGCCTATGGGATGGATGTGCTTGAAGAAAGTCCACAATACTACATGGAGGACTATTGGGGACAAGTCAAACCTGTATATCAAGTAGCTGCTCTTGCGGCAAGAGGTCAAAATATCAATTACACTGCTAAGAGACCACCTCTTCAATGCTATGAGTGTGGAGGTCCACATCGTGTAGCCGAGTGTCCTATTAGGCTACAAAAGAACGCCACACTAATGCAAACCAATCAAGCGAGCACGTTTACAATGCCGATACTCGTGTGTAATCGATGTGGCATAGATCATTTGATTGCCCAATGTCCAAACAATCCAAATGCACCGAAGATCATGCCATTAAACTTGATTGAAGTTATCGAGGAGCCATCACCAAGTACACCTGTGGTACCAGTAAACGTACTCACACGATCGATGCTCCAAAAAAAAAAATTATATTCTTGAGGAAAGAGACACGGCATCAATTGCCCAATCTCAAAAAAGAAGAACACACGAAGAAAGAGATCGCAAAAAGCAACGAAGTCAGACCCTAGTTCAAAGACCAACATAGGGACTGGTGACGATCCCGTATATATGAACGACGCTGAAGAGGATTCTGATTCAGGTGAAACCATGGAGACCAAAACGACCACTAAGATAGAAATAAACAAGGAAGATCTTCATGAGCCACAATGGCCAGGATCCAAGAAGAAGATAGGAACTTATCCAAACCCTACAAAGGAGATTGAGTGAGTCAAGCAATTAAGGAGTTTGGTAGAAGATACCCAAAGGGATCTAGAACCAACACCTAGGCAGATCCAGATTGCAGACACCGTGTTCCCTACGCAACAACAACCTCACCAAGTCCATAGACCCTTAGCCATACCTAGTGTCATACAAGAAGAAAGTGACTTAAAGTCATGGGAAAGTGGGCGTACTCACTTCTTGATGAAAGGAATGTTTACAGAGGGACTACTTGATCCTATCGAAGAAATGGAGATTCCATCTTCGCCACGTCAAGGGATTGAAGCCCAAAAGGTGCCGTTAAACATTTCCAAATTAATGGATTTCATGTCTTCAGAAGTTAGAACCACCATCATGTCCAAACTATATAAAGACCCTGAGCTAGTCTCAGCTCTTCGAGCCTTCCTCAATGGAGAACTAAAGTTTGGGCTACCACAATTTGCACAGATGGATGGAGCTGGGGAGATGCCAATAGAGGAGGAACACTTAGATCCACAACCCAACCTAGATGAGAACCTTGTTATAGAAATACCTGTTAACAAGTTGGGACAATACTTTGAGGGTGATGAATCCAATGCAACCATACCAATCACTACCAAGGTATTAACTGTGAAGGGAATCCTTGATGGTGGCGCTGGGGTTAGCATTGTGACTAAAAATTGTTGGGAAACTATGGGAAGACCTCACCTTGCGACCGCAACCATAGTAGTGAAGATGGCCAATGGGTCTATTGTTAAACCTATTGGGATGCTAGAAGATCTCAGGATCAAGGTCTTTGTACATAAAATAAGGATTACCTTCATTGTTATGGATTTCTCCAAACACACTATGGCATCAGAAATGATCTTAGGACGTCCTTTCATGAGGGAAGCAAAAATGGTACATGACTGGTCTAAAAACATGTCTACTTGCAGTTCCAAGATTCTGTCATTCAAGTGGATCTTGTGACTGGTCGAGCACATCCCCTAGGAAATAGGTTTATAATTGATCATATATCTGACACCACAGTTCACTCGGTCCCATTGCAATATTGTTACACGTGTAAAGCGGACACTGATGTTGGGGAAGATTCTCCTTATATGGATGTACTACTTGGGATGACTGAGTCGGACAATGTGGATTGGGTCCACGTAGCAGCAACCATAGACATTTGGGGAAATAGAGGGACGACCTGGGTAACACCTGAGGGGGATGAAATGCCCGTACCTTAAATATGCTACGAGCAATGCATATAGCTTCTGACAAGACTCATCTTAATATAACGAAGAAAACATACAAGTGGGTCCCTAAAGCTTCTTTAGCGGCCATAGCTAGTGCTAAAAAACAGAAGCCTTGTAAGAAATATACCACTCGCTCCAAGAAAAGTAATAAAATGTGGCGTTGGATTCCTAAACGACTATTGGAAGCCCAAGGCTACTATCAGGGAAATGATCAAATCTGGGTTCCAAAACGTAGATTGTGTTCTTACCTGTCACCTGACCCATGTGCACCCAATCCCGTAGCTCCAAAACGAATTGACGATCGTGGAAAGAAAAAACTCACAGAATGCTACACACCCGCTCCAGAGCTAGTTTGGGTACCGAAAAATGAACGATTTGTTCCACCTAGCTCAGGAAGGGGGGAGTCCCATGAAGCTTCTAGCTCCTCATGTAATAAATCTATAGAGGTAAAAGCTTCTCCACAGCCTCCACCTATAGTAGTGGACCTCCATAAAGCTACAAAAGAATCCACACCTCCCAGTGTTCAAGAATTACATTATGAACCGCTTCAAATTCGATCCTGGGAGAGTACCTTACCACCCTTGCAACTCGACGAGGCACCTAAGGTAATAGAAAACTACTGGCAAAAATCCTCACCTATTACCAATTGGAACAATTGGTTTCAAAGGGTGGCAAGCACATTTCAAACGGTATGATCTACCCAAGGAAGGGAGGAGTGTTTGCTAACAGTCATCATTCACTCACTCCCCTCTCAACCTTTCTCCCTGACCTCTCAATCTCCCAATCTTAGGGAATATACATATAAAGCCTTATACTCACAAAAAACAGGAAAAAAAGTAAAGAGCAAGAGCAATTAGCAAACAAGTATGCACAATAAAAGTCAAAACATTGACCCAGACCTACACATTCACATCCGGTACATTGAAACAGAAACCTATGTCATAAAAAAACCTTTGATCCTCATCACTCGAGTGATGGAGGGTAAATAGGATTAGTACGATAGGAGTGTTTTTGTTTGAGAGTTTAGTGATTAGCAAAGTTCTTTCTTCCCACTGATGTGCCTCCTAGAGGTATTCTTTGTGTTTCCTTGTGTGTTCAGAAACGTGCTACTGTGGTTAGAATTTGGACCTTCATGTAATCTTTCTCTCGATCACTTTTCAAATCAAGCGCGATTATCAACGCAAACAGGTGTTTCTTGTCCATTAGCATTGCCTCTTATCTTTTTGCATCTATGTTTGTCTGCTTTGATTATGATTGGTAGCATAATATTTAGTGCCTTTGTTTAGTACCAAACATTAAATTCAATGTAATTTTTTGTCATAATCACTTTTCTAAGCTTAAAAATCAAGCAGTCCGACTAAGCTAGTTTGACCAAGCTAGGCGTTAGAGATCTTCTCTTAATACCATGGGAAATTGCCTTCCTAATAATCTATGGTTACTTAGGTTCTTAATCCGATTTAGGCAGCATTGTGTGCAATGTACTAGGGCTTTCTACTGGGCTTAGTCCCTATTGACCTTTAGCTTAAGTATTATAAAGGGAGTTTACTAGTGTGATGAGCCTGGGGAGGGTAACAATGTTATATGACCCCCCAAAGTTACAAAATTAAAATGCTAAAAACGAACAAACAAAAAATCAAAGTACCACAATGTAAAATCTTAAGTTGGAAGAAAAATCTCAGCTTGATTTGGTACTTCACTCACATGTATCGCTTATGGTACTAGAGCCCTAGAGGCTCCCAATGTGGGTGCTTTTCCTTGAAAAGCAAAAAACCCAAGGCATACAAAATAAGCACACACATCAAAATTGAATCACTGTGAAAAAACTTTGGGGAGTCAAAGAAAAAGTAATCAGTCAGGCGACGATTTCATGAGAAATTCATTTTATCGTAGCTTAACTACAAGGTCTTCTAGGTATAGCCTCTAGGCAGTCCTCGAACATGAAATACTTGGCTCTCGCGATTAAACAACTTAATTGACCACAGAAAATTGAGAAGCTTACCCATGGTATTAATAGTCGATCTTTAGTGCCTTTCGACCGTTAAATTAGCGACCCCAAACTTGTTTAATTTTTTATTTTTACAGCTGTTTATGCGTTTCATTATATTGCAATTTAATGTTTATTGCTGACAAATGGTTTAAAATTCTGTTACCAATCAAATTGTATGCCTACAACTACATATGCTTTTTAATTGCTTATGAGAATGCAATTACTGTGCCAATGTTGTTTGATTTTGCAGTGACTGAAGAAGGCTAAGGACATTCACCTCAAAAGCTCTTCCACCTCGACGAACGAGCTTCAACTCAATAGCTTCTGAGGACGAAATCTACATCAGGAAGGGGGGCATGTTAAGCCTCACGCACATTCCTATCATCTACAACGGACGTCGTATTATTTATTTGGTAGAGTCAGGTACCGAGCTTTTTGGTCCAATAGGAAAAGGGTAAGAGTGATTGCCGATGAGAGGTGCACTCTAACTGGAACATTCAAGGGATTAGTTGGCTAAGCATGGGCGCCCAAGTGTGAATGGGGCGAGCTCATATAAAAGTCAACTAAACCTAAAATTCACTCATTCTCTCATTTGTGCAATTGAAGAGTGCTCTTCCTCCATCTCCATCTTCTTCTTCTTCATCTCCTTGTGTGTGTGTGTGTATGCGTAAGAGAGAGAGAGAGAGAGTGCGCGATCGAGCATTGCGGCGGCACGACGGCGATGAGGCGGTTGAGCGCGGCAAGGCGGTTGAGCGTGGCGTAGCGGCGTCTCCCTCTTCTTCGCGGCGAGGAATCCTCCACGACGGCAAGCGTAGAGCAGTGAGTGACACACCATTGCCATCTTTGAGCTTACTAGTTTAGGCTTATTGTGTGCTTGGAGCCATTTGTGGCTCGCACACGATGTATCGGCAAGTTCCTTGCATTGACACGTGCGGCATACGTGCACAAAAACCATTATGAAAGAGCTTGTATTCAATGTGTTTTGATCATATACAATGCTTCATAGTAGCGATTATACATAGTTTGTTGATCTCAATTAATATGCTCAAAACTTGCATCTTCATCACCAAACAGGTTTTTAATTGTGCTAGGGGTATCTTGGCGAGGTTGCTTGAATTTATACTCATTTGCCATGCCAAACATATATTATATTCCTTGTGGAATATCTTGTGAATAGATTGCACATCGGCTACTATTTTGCATTAGACCAATTAAACAGACGAGGTGATAATAATGACCACATGTAAATGTATAGTATCCACTCCATCCATCAAAATTCTTATAGCAAATTGGACATCGGGAAGATGAAGATGCATATGAAGCAGACGAGGGGACCAACTCTGGATGCAAGACAAGGTGACTAATGTGTGTTCCTTGTACAGGCGGAGGATTTACTCACTATGTTAGATTGTGAACATCTTGGCTTAAGCGATGAATACTTTTATCCATCCAGACCTGTGATGGTTGGGGTGTTTGGGTGGCTATAGAAAGCCATATTATTTCCACATCTTTCTCTGCCAACTGTGTCGTGTAAATATGTTTCTCCTTTTTTAATTGTAGGTCGGCCCCTTCAACTATCAATGCTAGCTCATGTAGGGTGAAAGTGACACAACTCTCCCTTACATCATGGGTGGCAACAATTGTCCCATTCGACGAAAATTCTACTGGTCGTTGATGCACAAAATGAACATACAATATTTTTGCAAAATATAACACAGAATCTGCATTGTGCAGTGGGTGGCCATAAACTTCCAAGGAGATCCTCCCATTGTTTTCTTTGATCGCTTCGTGGAGACACTTCGATACCTTCCATCGTCCTTTCTTTATCTCCGTGTCCTCACACTGTCATTTTATTTTGATCATATCCTTGGTCACTTATTTATTGATATCTTTCCATTGTATATGGTTTGGATTTGCCCATTTTGATAGTCGTCGAGCAGTGCACGTGACTTCCTGTGCCGAAATACCGTGCGCTAGAGATTTCATGCACTGAAATGCATTAACAACCGCTTGTTGTTGATCATCTAGCATTGATTGGGTACCACAAACTTGTTCTTCATCGGCCATAGTATCTTAGAGTTACAATGGACAAATAGACAAATATTTAATATCTTTGACAAAAATATTCTCACGATTCAACAGTCTCATAGATACACAAATACAACAATCTCATCCACTACATAACAGTCTCGTTCAATCAATTCACAATTGATGCGAAAAACAAAATCACAACTGACTGAACCAATTGAACCACAAGACAAATGATTAAAGATAATTGATCCGATTAAAATACAAGACAATTGGTCAAATTGAACTACAAGATAATTGACTAGAGACATATAGATTCAAATATACTTGAAAGGACTCAATGAGGTGAACCACCCCAAACCCAGATAATAGACTTCAATACACATAAAATACCTAGAAAACAAGACAAATGTATAGCACAAAAATGTTCAGGCCCGGTAAAAAGATGGCGCAAGTTCAACAAGTGATCACTGCATAGGATTAGGGTCTATTTTTTAAATGCTCTTTGAAAAAGATCAAAACATCTGATGCGTTTTTTCTAGCTTTCCGCTCTCTTAATTTCATCCAACGGTCTACTTTTATCTGAATGTCCCTCATGACATCTTGATCGGGGTGGTAAATACTTCTTGTGGGAAATAAACTTTCCTAGCTACACTCCAAAAGTCTATCAACATGCTGAATAAATATCCTAATGCATAAATGTCGCTCCCTTTTGTGTACGCATATGTGCATCATGGATCATATAATTTTGGGGAAATCCACCATCGCTTTGCAATCTCTCATTTCCCTGCTTTCTGTGCCTCCAAAATTGCAGGATCCGACTGTCCGCTTGGATGCAATTAATTGTTTGATACGTGCTTGGTTGGCGTTCTAAGCATCACGGCCTGATCAATGATGCCAACACATGGTTTTTTGCGTGAGTAAAGTACAACATAATGTTGAAAGGTTGCAGGTCATTATGCACTATACCAGTTGAGTGAGCAATCGCAACACCATCAATTAAAGCGTGTAAGATTGCTGGCATTTGCTCAATCACTGCTTTGATCCATGCATTCTCTATCTCAGATAAGCATTGATTTGCTGGTAACAATGACCTCCAGCCATGTTGTAGCTTGTGCATGTGGCGTTTGAAGGCTCTGTGGATGAATGGGAAGCGGCACAAAATGCTCTCTATGAAAACATCAAAAATCAAGCTACCCTTGGATGTGTCTGGATTCGATGAGAATTTAGAAACAAGCTGAGTTGATGCTTCGTGGTGGACTTGAATTTAGAATTGACAATAGGACATACATTTTCCTCCATGACATTCAAAGTATTTTCTCTCTGAGGGAAGACTTGCATTGGACACCATGTCAAAATTCCATGAGGACAAGAGTGGATTTTTTCTTGAAGACAGTAGTGATAATGAGGCAATGGAAACCTCCAGTAACCCAACAAAGTTCCTCAAACTCTGGTTCCAAAAAGTAAAAAAGTATAAGGAGACACTCCATGATGAGGCCTCTTTTCAAGCAATCATGAATAGCCTAAAGCCCTCAACTAGCAAGCAAGAAGTAGAGGATTGGTATAAGTGCCTAGCATAGGGGTCGAGCCACTTGGTGGACCTATGGAAGGACTAACTTGGGATGTAAGATGAGAGTTTCATGGTAGTCCCAACCCCCCCCCCCCCCCCCAATGTCTCTCTTGTTAAGAGATAAAGAAGGAGAGAGCTTGAGCTCTTGCAAGCACGCACGTGCACGTGCGCACACACACATACACACAGAGACGGAGGCAAGAGACTGTACTTCTTCTTCTTCATAACTCAAGATAAGAGGTCTACCAAACATAAGGGGAAAGTACAACATAAAAAGGACAACAATCTAGTCATCGCTAGTGAGTGAGGTGAGTAGATAAGTGTGCCATCACTCCGGTAGGTAGACCAAGCTGGTGTAGTATAGTTTTAGTATCACTGGTGAAGATATGCGTATCCACCAAGGCATGTCAGTGATGATGACTATTGGTGGTAGTCATCCAGGAGTTGTATATGTTGAGCTTGACATCTCAACACTCTCCCTCAAGCTCAGTGCCATCTCTTGTATGCCAAGCATCACTCAAAATATCCATAGCTTCTCCGCTCCATGGGCCTTTATGAAGATATCTACAACCTTCTCTTACGTCGCCACGTACTCAAGGTCGATGTTGCTTACTAAGTTCCTCTCTCTGATGAAGCGATGGTGCACCTCGATGTGCTTTTTCTTAGCATAAACACTGGGTTTCATGCCAACTGTATGTTGCTGAGGTTGTCACAATAGATGACATCGGCCTCTGTACCTGTACTCCAAAGTCATGAAGTAGCAATCCCAGTCATGCTAATTTACATGCCACCATTGCATCACCCTTGTACTCTACCTCTGTACTCAAAAGAGAAACTAGGTTGCTTCTTGCTACTCCATGTGATAGCAGCCCTTCCAAGTGAGAATATAAATTCGTCGGTAGACCTACGATCATATGTACTACCATTCCAATCCACATATGTGTAGCCATAGATTTGCAACTCCACATGATCCTTATAAAGGAATGCATAATCCAAAGAAGCACTCACATAGTGCAAAAAGCACCTCACCGCATCCAAGTGTGGTTTCCTAGGGGGCTGCATAAATTGACTCACCAATCCAATTGTGTAGCTCAAGTCTGGACGTGAGATAGTCAAGTAGATCAAGCTACCCACAATCTTCTTGTACATGATAGCATTCTCAAGCACTGGACCTGCATCATTTCCCAACTTCAAATTTTGATCCTAAGGCATTGCAATTGGCTTACAATCAGCCATACCATACTTTTTCAACATGTCAAAAGCATATTGTCTTTGTGACTATATACCCTCTTCTATGCAAATAATTTCAATGCCCAAGAAATATCACAAATCTCGTTAATCTTTCATTTCAAATTTCTACATAAATAGAGCCCATACGCCCACTATTTCAGCCAATTTATTCCCTCCAACAATCAAATCATCCACATATATGCATATCACCACAAGTCCTACTTCATTCTTGCGCAGATACAATGAATGATCTGCATGAAACATTTCAGATCCCAATGAAATGAGGAATGTCACAATCCTATCGTACTAAGCTCTAGGTGCTTGCTTCAGCCCATACAATGCTTTCTTTAGCCTGCATACAAGATCACTCATATTTGCATAATCTTGTGGTTACTCCATATACAAAATTTCCTCCAAGTCTCCATTCAAAAATGCCTTCTTTACATCCATTTTCTTCAACAACCATTTTAATGTGGTAGCCACTACAATAAACACACGAACGGTAGCCATCTTGGCTACAAAGTTGAACATCTCCTTGTAACCAATCCCATAAGTCTCTGCATAGACTTTGGCCACAAACCTGGCCTTATACCTGCTTACACTACCATCAACATTATGCTTTAATTTGTAAACCCACTTACATCCGATTGCCTTCTTTCCCTTTGGTAATGGTACCAATTTCCATGTTCCATTTGCACTCCATTTGCATCAAGTGCATCCATCTCTTCATACATAGATTGCCACCATTTTCATCCTTGACAGCATCCTCAAAACATGTGGGTTCTACCTCCTCTGTAATCTTCTTCATAAATGCACAATGACTAGCCATAACTATCATCAGTCAATCTCTGCATAGGATTTCTTACACTTTCCGACTTGTGTGGTCTGGATCACTTCCAAGTGCCTTGTTCTCTGCTTGCATCCTTCTTGCACCTAGAGTCTTCACAGAGGGTATGCCAAACTCCTCATCTAAACTTTGCTCAGAACCATTGTTATCACCATCATCATGACTAGCACTCAAATTTGGTAGCTTAGGGGCATCATCATCTTTTTCCTTCCCTTTCCTTGGATACATTTGAAGTTGGTAGGACTCACTCTTTCATGCAACCTGCCACTCCATGGATTCTCACCATGACTTGCACTAGGTGACCCTTGCAGCCCACTCAAGACGTGTGACTGTGCATCTGTAATTCTGCAGTCACATTCTCTCTTACATTAGTCCCCAAATCATCTTTTACATCAACATACCAACTCGTCATTTCATCAAAAAACATCCTTGCTCACCCTCACTTTACCCATGACAGGATTGTAGCACTTGTACCCTTTCTACTCAAGGGAATAGCCAATAAACACGCATTTTTTTGCTTTCGGATCAAGATTACATCTTAGCTCATTTGGAACATGCACATAAGCAATACATCCAAACACTTTAAAATTTGATACATTCGATTTCTCACCACAAAACTTCTCCTCCTGTGTCATATCATGCACTGCAGCAGTAGTACGGGTCTTGTTTATAATGTAAACAATTGTAGCAACAACCTCATCCCAATAATAATGAGGCATATTTTTCTCATTCATTAACGCTCTAGCAACTTTTGCAATGTGTCTATTCTTCCGCTCGGCAACACCATTTTGTTATGGAGTATACCTACATAAAAACTGCTAGCACACTCACACAATGCCACTACATGACCTTCTAAGCTCCCTATTCCAATCTTTGAACATCTTTATCTGCACAACACTTGCGCCTTCCTCTGGTAACGATGGTGATGTCTCATGCTCTCCATCAATATAGTCCCAATAACCCTTGCCCATAAGAAAATTGGTCATTCTAAACTTCCAAGCATGGGATTTTTCTTGTCTAGATTCTCAACACTCACAATCTAGTTAAGCCCATCATTGTTGGAAGATGTGTTTCCAACCTTTCACCAAGTCTCTGAGCAACTTGCTAAAACTAGCCACTTACCACCTGTAACCACAACATGCGTACATACACCTAATCCACACTCCCAATGTTTGTGAGCACTGCAGCCAAATCAAAGCTTTCTGCACCTCCCAAATGTAGACCTACAGAATCCCAAACCTTAGTTTTTTTGCATGCGAACGCACCCTAGCTCCAAAAGGAGGGTCGAAATGTGTCCGAAATGGGTGGCTGCACAGCTGCATCGAACCTTGAGACGCACAATCTATAAAAGGAGTCACCTCAATTGGAGATTGTTGATGATGGCTCCCGGGAATACCAAAGCCGCTTCCTAGACTGCTCCTGCTTGCTTCTCCAAGCTCCTCAACCGGGCTCTGATACCATGTTAAGAGATAGAGAAAAAGAGAGTTAGAGCTCTTGCAAGCACATTCATACACATACATGCAGAGATAGAGGCAAGGGACTGTACTACTTCTTCTTCACTAACTCAAGATAAGAGGTCTACCAAACATAAGGGGAAAGTACAACATAAAAAGGAAACTAGTACAATGGTTTAGTGTAAACCACTAGTGAGTTAGGTGAGTAGATAAGTGTGCCATCACTTTGGTAGGTAGACCAACTCGATGCATATCCACCAAGGCATGCCAATGATGATGATTATCGGTGGTAGTCATCCAAGAGTCGTATATGTTGAGCTTGACATCTCAAAATCACTCTAAAATCTGACACTTCTTTTTTATTGCAGTTCTAGATTGCAAAAAAGGATGACTTTCTCGTTCGTTGGACCCGAGAGTACCGTGGAAGAGATGTAGCCCTTTCATAATATCTTGAGAAACTTTGTGAGGCACCAATCTTGGTCTTTCACAACAGAATGTTGCAAGAGGAAAGTACGACAACGTTTTCCCTGAAGACACTCTCCCGCAGAGCAATGTGCCGGAAAATATATATTCTAAATTTTCAACAAGTTGAAACACAACTTGTGACTTGTACATGTTGTCTTAAGCACAACTTGTGAATTATACATGCTGTCATATTTGTACATGTTGTGTTGTAACCACATATTGTTAAACACGCACATTCTCTTGCTCCACCTATGGTTCACATATTCCATTGTCTCTCTCCACTTTTTTTGGCCTTCACAAGCACTAGAGTTGTTGAAATCCTTAGAGCATTTAACTTTTCTTTGTTGTGAATGTTTGATTGCCTGTGCTCTTTGTGAAGGCATTAATACTTTCTTTTGTTGCATGCGGTGAAGGATTCCATGATAGAACCATTAGAATAGCTCTTTCAAATTGTTTGCTTTGTCTTGAGATCCACCATGTTAAGTGTGTCTGAAGTAGGAATTCCTCACCATGTAATGACACTTTTCTAAGCCCTGGGTATTCCATATGCCTAGGTTTTTGTACTTTTGAATAAAGTATGGTAAATGGTTGAAAATGGTGTGCTGCAAATGAAGAAAAGTTGGTAAGCACACGAGACACTAACATAGTTGTGTCTAATCACAAGAATGGTTCTCAAAGTACCATGTTATGAGTAATTTGAGTGTCTATCCATGATGGCTTGAATGATTTCTTTAGAATTTGGAGGTTCTCCTTCAAATTGTTGAGATCCTCTTGTGACCAATCATCTCACACATCAAAAGAGCGAGAGCGCATCTATGAAATGCCATATATCAACCTTGGCATTGCCAGTAGCTAGCTTATGGTCCTTCACGGCCATATGCATTTTTTTCCATTACAAATACTCAACTTTGCTAATGTAGATGGAGTGATATATCCTCCCACGCTTTGTCAGCTTCACATCTTTTATGCCTAGTGGTTTAGATAAAAATCTGTGAGCCTTGACCCCACCAATGGATGGTTTGAAAGGCACGTCCTTCTCATTGCTTGATTTTTTCTAGTCCCCTTGGATTTTGACATTGCCCCCAGTTCAAGGGCCTCTAAAGCCATTTGGCACTCACTTGACTTCTTGATTCTCCAAGCAAACCCAATGTAGAGATATAGTAACTTCTCAAATATTTTGCAAAGAGCATGCATTGTACAAATGTGGACATTAACAAGTGGAATTGCCAGAACTCGACAGATGTTGGGTCTTCATTGTGCCAAGTAGGAGCCTTTCTCCACCACTTTGGGTCCATCACCTTTGCATAATCCATGCAAAACAAGCATGGATATTTTTCCATTGCACCCATTCCACAATAATACATACATTTTAATTTTTTGAGGTCACTTTCAAGATTCCATTGGACCTGAAAGTCTCCCCTCCCATCCACAGCTAGCACCTCTCCTTGATTCAATTGTCGGTCAATTATGTCAAGAATAGGGGTTTGAAAGTTGAAGACCCAAAATAAAATGTCATGGTCCTCTTTCTTTACCTACAAGATTCATCCTCATGTAATGTGAAATGAAATGTACAAGGGTTGGAAGAAAATGAATTACCTCAAAAGAACCAAGACACCATATGTTGGTTTCTGACTAAACACTGAAGTATAAAGGATCGTTGGTAGGACATCTCAAAAGTGCCCTATTCATTAATGTGAGTGTCACTCACTCTAGCTTCTTCTCTTTAAAAATTTCACACTCATCTAGCTTCAAGACAAAGTTAGCACACTGCAAGCCTCTTCAAATGTGAAATTGTAGAACTCTACCATTTTAGTTTGCAGCAAAGAAAGTTCCGTGAAGATATTTTTGTAATCATCATAAGTTGTAGCTATTCCTTGGCCTTTGTAAGTAATATAAATATGAAAGGGACAACCAAGGAAGTTGTTTTGTGCATTGTTGAGTTGAAGTCTCTCTTTCGAGACACTTGTTGTTATTGGTAATAGCTTAGACTTTATTCCCTCCTTCACAAATATGGAGGAGAGAGCCTATTGAATAGTTGAATACCCTCTCTTGCTCATGCCAAGTATTAAGTGTGCCTTGTATCTCTATGGCAGGCACTGCATTCTTTGAAATAAATTGGTCCACGACATCCCGTTGCAAAACTTAAACTTCTTGTCATGGATTATATCTTTTGCAGACTACTGCTTATCAAGGGCTTCAACTGCTTCCCTACATTGGTTGTGGGATCAAGTTTTTCCTTATCCGAATAGATAGCATGTCTACAAAAAAAACAATACATAAGTCAAAGCAATACATAGATAGCATGTCTACAAAAGAAAAATACATAAGTCAAAGCAATACATAGATAGCATGTCTACAAATAAACTAAAACATAAGTCAAACCAATATATAGAAAAATTGAACTCCTCACCTCAGTCCTTGGATTCTTTTTTTAAGACCACCAGATCCAACCTTCAAGGTCTCATGATTCCATAGTTTCTTCTTTTGTACACAAGCACCCAAGCTTGTATCTTTCTTTCGTAAGGTATGTACCTGGTCTCGAAGGACCTTTAATTCTTGTGTGTGCTGCAATATGGTTTTTTGGTCATTACAATGCAAATCAGAGAGTCGTAGAATCTCCTTTTCTTGAGCATGAAGCATGCATCTTTGATTTTTATCTTGTCTCGTTAAAGCTTTGCAAAAGCCAAACAATCCATTCACTCCATCACCTACAAAGGGCAATAAACCATTAGGATTTGTAAATGCAAGAGAAACATTAGTATAAGGATTAAGAGGATAGAGGGAACCATTTGTCCAAATGTCTACATGTTTGGCTTCCTCTGCTTTGAGTCTTTCTTTCTCTGCTTTTGTCACTTGTGTGTTGGTTTTGATTTTCTTACATAAAGGACCATATTGAGGATCCAAGTCAATGTGTAGATGATATTTAGGATGTTTTGCAAGGAGGTTTGTGGGTGTGGAGGAGAGGGACATTAGTGCTTAGTGCAAGGAAGATGAGAAATCCATTACTGCTCAGTGCAAGAGGGCCATTAGTGCTTAGTGCAAGAAAGATGCAAAATCCATTACTACTTTATGCAAGAAACATTAGTGCTCAGTCGTTGAATCTCCCTCCAAAGATGACGAGGTGCATTAATTGTAGCTAAAAAAATATTCCCTCAATCATCATGGCCATTATGAGGCTATGGAAAGAATCTACTTGGAAGTACACTTTTTGAACGGTTGTATGAGAACACCTTTTCTTTTACCACACCTATTTTCCTAATGACTGTGATGGGGGTGCACCAGATCCCTCAAGCAACGAGGGGGCCCCTCCCAGCTTCTCCATAGATTGATCAACACAAGCCTCCCAACTTCTCCATCTTCATAGACTGAGATGTGTGTGTGTGTGTGTGTGTGTGTGTGTGTGTGTGTGTGTGTGTGTGTGTGTGTGTGTGTGTGTGAGAGAGAGAGAGAGAGAGAGAGAGAGAGAGACTTTCTAAATGAAGCCTTGAACCCAAATTCTAAAGTGCAATCAAGATAAAAAAATTGTTGATTGATGTGAGCGATGAGCTATTGTGATGGTGTTGCCCTTCCTTGTAGCGTTGAAACATGTGTCTATGATGATCCGGAACAACAACCCATCCATGGGTTGAATTTGACTTAAGTTGGTTGATACACAACCACACTAGAAGGAAATACAAGGCAGGAGTCACACATCAAGACTCGTAATGCAAAAGCTGCTAAATCAATAGGCTTAAGGTTAGTGTAGAGTATACGTGGTTGTGTGCTAGTTGAGTACCCAAGACTTACTACCATTGATAGTTGAAAAAGTACACAGTTTACACAATATCTAGCAAAAGCAAGTACACAACAAAAGGAAATATTGGTTGCACACAACCTCAAAGAGTGGCAGCAATGTCTGTAGCAAAGAGGGTCTAGGCTTGGTAAAGAGGTTGGTCAAGTGATCATGTTTGAGGATTGCACAAGGCCTAAGAGAAATGTCAAGTATATGACAAATAGAATGCTTCTGAGAGAAGTGTCTGGGGATAGCCACTTCTCATTATGTTCTATCATCATGCTTCTAAGAGAAGTGTCTTTTGTTGTTACAAAGATACATGCCATCCATCAACATAGCAAAGCAAAATTAAAATCAATATAGCTTGAGTTTGAATTCAACATACATCACAGATATACAAGTCTTGCATTGGACAAAATTTGGCGAAAAGGGACATCCTTTGACACCAAAGATGAGCATATTGCAATTTCGACACCGGGGTACAATAAAGGACAGATGAGGGAAAGGCACATCCCTACGTATTATATAAATGGGTGGGGACCGTGCCACCTCCTAGCCATACTTGTGTATGTTTGTGTTTCCCCTATATTCAATGTATTTTCATGACTTTTTTTTTCTTTCTTTTTCGATTTTGATCTTTGGGCACAACCATGTGTGCATGTATTGCATCGGCTTGTATATCTATTAAATGATGACATGATGACTAGATCTATTAAATGATGACATGTATTGCATCGGCTTGTATATCTATTAAATGATGACATGATGACTAGATCTACAAACACCAAATGCACAACACACAAAAAATGGTCATTCATAAGAGTGGCTATTGGAGAAACATGTTGTACTTGTCGGTGCTTTGGTCAATATGTATGCCAAATGTGGCACCGGTCTCTTAGCCCAACTTGCTTGTTTCGACACCCAGCTTGATCAGCCCCTGGTTGACCCTTCATTAAGGCTTCCCTAAGTTTGCATCCCTTTGCATAGCATGTTGACAGGGCAGGCCTATAGAGAGAGAACCTTCACAGTTCAGAGAGATGGCCTTGAGACCCTAGCATTGTAAGGAGGCCAACTACCACGAGAGTTGGCTAGAGTCATTATCCTCGTCCTCTTCGTCACTGTAATCAGCCAATCTTGTTGACTTGGGCACGGAGGTATCAGAGGATTCTCTTCTAGTACTAGTAGTGGCTATAGTGCTATTATTGATGGCAACAGTGATATTAGAGATATTTTTTGTTTTTCAATACTTGGCACTAACAACACGGCCTGCAGACTAATAATGCAGGTAGCTCCATGCAAGCAATTGAAGTAAAGTACTTTTTGGTTTTGTACTCATTGTACACTGCAACTTAAAGTGATGTTCTCATTGTTAATTAATGGTGTCCTCTCCCCAGGCATAGCACCTACTACTGATTCATTTGGAGCAGGATATGCCCACCATGGTTGTGGCAAAGACACTCTGGGCTAATTTTAGAAGATGCTAAGTGAAGGCCTCTTTCCAAATGCAATCACCCATGCTTGCACCTTCAAGGCATGCAACATTGTGCAAGGTCTGTTGAAAAAGCATGTATTGCTTCTGGTGCTTTATTTGACATGTATGGAGAATATGGCCAAAATGTCATCCCTTAGGGTGCATTGATCACCCAACATGGTTGTGCCAAGCAAGCTCTAGGCTATTTTGAGCAGATGCCAAGTGAAGGTCTTTCTCTAGATGCCATATTCTCTTAGGATGCAGATATTAGCCACGGTTGGGTTTTGGCAAACAAGAAACTATGCATGAGATTATTGTGCCATGTGGATGTATATTTCTCAATGTGGTCTACAGTGTGGGTGAGTGGTAGGAAATGAGAGGATGTGTGTGTTGCTAGTCATGAGGCACCAAAAATAAGACCAATAGATAATAAACAATTGTGTGGTGCAAGTATATGTCCATAGGAATACTTGGGTAAACCATGCTTAGTATTTATAGATAGATATATGTTAGATCTACACTGCTTCAAAGATTATTCCATTGATTGAGAATTCCAAGAGACTAGATTTTGAGAAGGGACCTATAGAGCAACATCCATTTTCTCTCTCTCTCTCTCTCTCTCTCTCTCTCTAACATACCAAGACTATAAAGGCATCCTAGTTGTTTTCTACATCTCAAAACTCAAACACACTTATTTCCTCTTCGTCTCTCTCCTTCCTTTGCTCTTAGGCAACTCCACAAGCCAATGTCACCACTTTCCATCACCATTTGTGTCCTCTTTTGGGTTTTGTGCCCTCAAGAGGCATCGTCCTCATGGCTTCTCTACTTGGTTATGTACAATTGTTGACCTATATATGGCCATGTGCATGTAAGCTAGAGCGAGTCTTAGACTTCTCAAATCTCGGCACTTTGATAGAAGATTACAAGCTTGCTTGCAAGCTGCCTTCTCTCAAGCACCTTTCATGGAGCTCTATATAGAGAGTTTTAAAAGTCTCTAATAAGCTTTTTAATACTTGAGGCTTCATTTTATAAGAAAAGCCTATCATGGCTACTTTAGGGGTCTCCAAATATAAATTCACCATTGATAAATTCTCATGAATAGAGTTTTCTTTGTTTAAAACAAAAATGTAACTTCTACAATGAAAGAAGGTGTATGGAAGGCTACAACGCAAGAAGAGCTCGAGTATAATTTCATTGATGTATCTCGACACTTAAATTGGATTGAAAAGAAGGAACTGCACTTTCTCTCATAAGTCATGGTCTACCCGACAACCTACTCCATCATTTAAATCTTATCAAGATGAAAAAGGTGGTTTGGGAATCCCTTGTATGACTTTTCACTAATAACATTAATAATTCAATGCTCCTTCTCAAACTGCAACTCTATAGTTTTTTATACTTACGACCTACAGGTATAGTTTAAAACATTTACAAATACTAAATCTTTTTTTCCAACAATTGGCTACACTAAAGTGTCCTCTAGATGACAATGACAAGAAGGCATTACTTTTTACTAGCCTTGCAAAGGAAGAAGGGGTTGTTGAAATTGTCACTGCACTCAAGGTGGGGGGAGAAATGAAGTATGAATAAATGATTTTTCCATCCGCATGGAAGCTACTAGGAGAGCTATCTCTACACTCATGCAAGACTTTATTGATCAACCTATGAGGCTCTGAGCCATGCATGGAGGTTTCCTTTGAACCATGCATGTTGAGGTAGTCATCTGTGAACCTACCAAATTTTTTTTTGCCATTTATCCATCTCTTTTACCTATTTTTTAGTAGTTTATCCATCATCTAAGCAATCATCTCATAGTCAGTTTTGGCTTTGCAATGAAGGAAATTTTTTTAGGTTCAAAAGGAATGGTTACCTTCTTTTGATCAAACCATCATAATCATATTGGTCCTTCAACTTTATCCTATCCATTCTTTTGTATAAATAACTCCACCTCCACTCTATTTGTGAGTCATGTGCATCTAGAGCATTCATAGTATTTATGCATCATGTGCTAGCCTAGTGCTAATTCTTTTGTATAAATTCCACCTCCACTCTATTTGTGAGTCATGTGCATCTAGAGCATTCATAGTATTTATGCATCATGTGCTAGCCTAGAGCTAGTATTTCTCAGTTGTCCTCATTATCATATTTATTTTGTTTTTGGTCTAAAGCTTGTCTCATGTTTTCTTAAATCTAGCATCATTCTATTTTAAATTTGTCTCTTGTGTTCTCCAAAATCTAGCATGTTATCACCAAGATTTTTTTTATTGCACAAACAAAATATGTTGTTATATGAATTAAAGATGTCAAGGTGGTTTCTTAAGCATTGAGCCTTTTTCAAAATTTCACTATTAAGTAAAGAATTGATCATATTCCTCAAACTCTAAACCAAAGATTGTACATCTCCGGTCATTACTTGCCTATTCACCCACATTGGAAAATTTAATGGAGACCAAAGCATATGTAGCTTGACACAATGAACAAATACTACGTGTATGGTATGCTTCAAAGCTAGAATCCCCATTTTCTCTTCAAATTACGTTAGCCTAAGAGCACTTCATCATGAAGTTAAAAGACTCCCACATATCTATGAGACACTGCCAACAAAAAGGCAACAAGATCTTATCAAAATGTGGTCCCTACAAGCCTATATTTTGAAAGGTTCTTATGGTGGATAGCACACTATTAATGTTATGAAATTAACTATCTTATAAATGAGGTAGCCTTGTTTGGTAGAGGTGATTGTGCCTCACAATCATTTATATATGGCTTCCTGTCCATACTAACCTCACTTATATTCAGTACTTTTTTGAGCTATCAACGAATAAAGGGGTGTCTTCCTATCTTACATGATGCTCTCTCTCTCTCTCTCTCTCTCTCTCTCTCTCTCTCTCTCTCTCACACACACACACACACACACACACACACACACACACACACACACACACATGCCTCCCCATGTATCCAACAAGTAGTATCACATATTTGCTATGCTTAACTCACAAGAGCAAGTGTTGTAGAGATTGAGAGGAAGGAGAATTAAATTGCAAGAGCTTTGGAGGTAAAGGAAGCTCCGTGATGGGATCGGCAGCGGGGAAGTGAGGTGCAATCCATGAGGGCATCGCAATTTTCCATGTGGCATTGGTGGGTAACGTGCCCTAGTGTAAATCCAAGAAGAAGAAAGGGGATTGAGGGGCCAATGTGTCTCTGATGAATGGCTACGAGGATGTCAATTGAACTAACACGTGTCTACGATGCCATGTCATGAAATTTCCATGCTCTCCAGAGGATTGGGGACTAGAAAAGGGTTTTACGACAAAATTCCAACTTGGGAAAAGATTTACATGCATGCAAAACACATGGAGGATAGAGGGTCATTGTGTGCGGGGGGGACTGTCCTCTGTGAGGCAAACTAGCTTTTCTTGGAGGACAAACGGAGCATCACTACACGACAAGAGGCTTGGGTGCGAATCAAGATGGACGCTTTGACCATTGGGGGTGGGGAGTCTTGGGGGTGGGATTTGAATGGCTTGCCTTTGTAGTTACAAGACAGTGTAATAGCTTTGATGAAGATAAGGGTTCTTGCAATAAGTCATGGGGATGACACTTCGGAGGGTCGATACTCATGTGATAGCCATGAGATGGAAGATTTCTTTACAAAGCATCAAAATATAGAGTTGGATGCATTTGCTTTTGCGACAACAAGGATGATAGCTTCCATACAAAGTGTCCAAGCAATAACCATAGGTGCTCTCAAAGCGCAAGACAAGTGAGTCTTACTAGACTTTTAAAAATAATCAAGAATCAAAGATTCGTTGTGTGTAGTGGTTGATCAAGGTGGCTCCACGTTTCTTGATGTTAGTATACCTAAAATGTCCACCTGTCAACTTTACCCACCATCATGTATGTTTCACGATAATAGTGCACATATATTTGGCGGATTCCAGCTTACACGCTAATGAGGTCTTTATTTGTGACCATGGATGGTACAGAGCTAATTCAAGAGACTAAATTAGCTCTTGCATTACTAGGCCATATGTACATGCCATTAGTACTATGGCCTCACTATGGTCACAGTGCCCGGTGGTCGATTGGTATTGGCTGATGGTTGGTGGCCATGCAGATGGTGGGTTGGCCTAGTCAAAACCACACATGCCACACACACACACACACATGCATGCACGCTTATCTACTACCCACGATGTCCATTAACCATGGAATCCTATATCAAAGGATAACTAGCCGCTTGTATTCTTGTCTACTTGCCCTAGTTGTCTATATCGCCATCTAAGCTCTACCTTGAGAGCGCATGTGTGTATGACCCTATCACTTTGTAATAGTGCTAATCTAAAATTTTGATTTACCATTAATCTACTTTGTATTGTATCTCTCTCTACTCTCTTGTTGCTACAAGAGTCTATTTTGTTCTACATTTCTTTCACCATGTATCTTCTCATAGAAAGCATGTGGAGCCTGCTTCAAACCATACAAAGCCTTTTGAAGCGTGTGCACCTTGTTTTCTTGCCCTTCTTGAAAAAAACCACAAAGCTACTGTATATATGCTTTCTCTTGCAAATCACCATTCAAAAATGAAGTCTTTATGTCCAAATGATGTACATTCAAACCATTATGAGTCACTAATGCACAAATGATTTAAATTCTATACATACAACAAGTAGAAAAAGTTTCATTAAAATAAATGCCTTCCCCTTGGGCATACCCCTTTGCCACAAATCTAGTCTTATAGTAGTAATCAATACTACCATCAAGCATATGTTTCAATTTGAAGGAACTTGAAAACCCACAAAATTCCAAAGGTCTTTTTGTGTGGAGACGTTACACAAAGCCACATGCCATTCTTCATAATAGTTCATCGAACTCAGCTTACATTGTTGCAAACCACCAAATTTCTATATTTTTTTCTTCAAGGAATGACAAAGCACTATTGTACATACCTGAAACATAAGATTCATGCAAAGATTTTGAATGTGTATGACTAGACAAAGATATGCCAGATTTATTGTCATGAAAAGTCTACACTAGCCATATGGGTATAACCTCCAACCTACTCATTTTTAGCCTTGATACATGCTAGCAAATGCTAAACTACATCTTTCACAAAAACATTTGACTGAGTGAGATATAATTTTTTTTATGAATGATACAACCTATAACCTTTGCTTACTAGGTTAAAACCAATAGAAATACATTGCACAAATTTAGCATCAAACCTTTCGTGTTGTTAGTGAGGCATTGAGGCATAAGCCAAGCAACCAAATGCATGGAAGTACCAATACTTGGCTTCTTTCCATGCAAAGCCTCATATATTTTGATAGATTGCAATGTTTTAATGAGACACCTATTTAGTATATGTGTAGCACAAATAATAACCTCGAGCCAATGTACATGTGGCAAAGCTTAGCATTTGACCATACACTGTACCATCATAAGTGATCTCACCGATACCATTTTGTTGAGGGATATACAACATTGTACAATGGTGTTTTATCCCACGACTTCCCAAAAAGCATTGAACTCTTTATACATATACTTCTCCCTATCAAAATTAATGGTGCCCACAATATAGTCACATAAATTTTCAGTTACAACTAGGAATTGTTTGAAGCACATAAACACTTTGGAATTTGTCTTAAGTCAATATAGTCACATAAATTTTTAGCTACAACTAAGAATGTTTGAAGCACATAAACACTTTGGAATTCATCAAGTGAATATGCCCATACATGCATGTAGTAATAAACAATAAGATCCACAAAGTACAAATGATTCCAAAAGATGGCCCTTGCACATAAAATATCTTTGGGAAACTTAGAATGCTACATTTCACTCAAAATATAGCCTTCTCAAATGTGTTTCGATGGTGCCTCAAGAGGAGGAAATCAAGCAATTGTATCACAACTCTATAAATGCAACAAATTATAAAATATCAGACAACCCAAATGTGCATGCCATCCACAAACTTTACTACAAGACCAAGTTTTTCAAGTGTAGATATAGATATAAGGTTCTTGTTGATCCCAAGTACACACAAACCATTAGTAGGTGTGAAAGAAACACAAACTACATAAGGAGGAAGAATCTTTCCAAGTTTCCTACTGATAAGAAACATGATTGGCACAGGTGTGTGGCATTAGTCTTGTCAAGGACACTCTCCAAAGAAGTGAAGACATCATGATGAAAGCAGATTGTGCTTAGTTGTGCCACTTCAAGTTCTATACATGATCTAAAATTATGCAATATATGCATCATGAATAGATGGCTCATATTGTTAGTGTATCCTAAAAATCTATTCAGCATCCTACATGGCATTTTCCAAATCTACAATAAAAGAAGCATCTACATTGGCTACATATGTCTCTTTCTTATGATTCTCTTTAGCTTGAACTTAGGACCTGACTTGATGAGACGATCATTTGCCTTACAATAATGCCATTTCATCCTCTATTTAAATTATTGTCAAACTTCTCATACCTATTTCTCTTTGAAGAAGCGGTATTTACAGAGGCATGCCTACTACACAAAGAATCATTGTAGGTAGAAATATTGGTATTGTTCTTATCCTATGCAACCACAAATGCTTGTTCAATAAAACACTACTTTGCACTATTTTTTCTTGATTGAGTCTCTTGCAACTAAACTGAGACAAGACCATAAAAATTCACATTATTAGGTTTTTTCTCTATTAAAAGTCTAAAGGTGGAGGCAAAAGTCTGTAAGAATTTTACAACGCACCAAGGGCTATCTGCACAAGGGAACTGTTAGAAATGACATCATTGATAACAATTACCAACTCATTGAGATCTTTAATCTTTGAAAGAATGACGTCCATATCATCCTCCTTGTGCCCAACCTTTGTTATCCCATGCTTGTTTTGTTGTTTATATTGAGCAGATGTGCGTATAAAAAATCTAATTTATCCTATGCTTGTTTTGTGGTTGGTATTGAGCAGATGTGTGGAGTAATGGAATGCTTATTTGAAAGTACATCAATGCATGAACCTGCACATCTTAGCATCCTAGAATGTTTGGTCAATGGTAGGAAAAACAATTCTAACAATAAAACTATTAGAACCTCCATGATGATTCCTCCCACAATGTTCCAAACTCCCTTTGCAACAAGGATATGTTGCATCATGTATTCACTAATAGAACCTCCATGATTATTCTTTGAACCTTACATCATAACCCCCACAATGTTCCAAACGCACTTTGCAATAAAAATATGTTGCATCATGTATCCCCCAGAGTGGATAGTTGTCCCCATATCTAGTTTGTCATTAGAACACAACCTTTGAGAAACGTCATTGTTGTCATACCTCACAAAATGTTTACATGAAGCAACCAAAAGGCTTTGAACAGCCTAGCAGGAAGGAACTTGTATGCAAACTCAAGAAAGCAATTTATGGCTTAAAGCAAGATTCAAGTCAGTGATATCAAAAGTTTGATGTTTTTATAAGATCCCAAGAATTTAGAAGAAGCTAAGAGGATCATTGCTTGTATACACAAAACTCAATGATGGTTCTTTGGTCATTCTCATTTTCAATGTAGATGACACGCTCATTGCAGAAGAGGCCAATGAGGAGATTGTCAAACTGAAGCAAATGTTGACCAAAAACTTTTCTATGAAGGATTTGGACAAAGCAAATCAGTTTCTTGGTATATGTATCAAGAGAGATAGGAAAAAGGAAATTCTTCAGTTACCTCAAAAATCTTACATCCACAAGGTCTTGCAACATTTTAATATGTAGGTGTGGAAGATAGTGAATATCCCACTTCCATCATATTTGAAAATAAGCAAGGAAGATTCTCCCAAGTCAGATGTTGAGAGAGTAGAAATGGAAAGTGTGCCATACTCTTCACCTTTAGATAGTTTGATGGCTATGAGGCCAAAGATTGCATTTACAATGGGGGTGGTTAGTTGGTATATGGCTAATCCTAGCAAGAATTATTGGACAACAATGAAACATATCCTCGGGTACTTGAAGGGTACATCAACCAAGTCTTTATGCTTCAATAATAGTGATGTGTCTATTGTTGGCTATGCGGATGCAAATTATGCGGATTGCAAAGACAACAGGAGATCTACATTTGGCTACATATTCATATTTGCAGAAGGAGACATTTCTTAGAGATCATCTCTCCGAGATTGTACATTTTCTTCCACTACAAAGGTTGAGTACATTGCAATGTGAGATTCCAGCAAGGAATTTATATCGTTGGCATGTTTAGTGGGAGAATTAAACATTCAGTAGGTTCTAGTTTTGCATTGTGATAATCAGAGTGCCATTGCTTTGGCAGGAAGTCTTGTGTTTCAATCTAAGTCAAAACACATTGAGGTGAGATATCATCTCATTTGGGATGTGTTGATGGATAAGTAGGTAGAGCTTATCAAGGTCCACTCTAATGAAAACTGAGTGGATGCTCTTACAAAGAGCTTGGCTATAGAGAAATTTACACATTGTATTAAGTTAAGGGGTGTAGGGTGAACAGAGTGAAGCTATCGTGCTTCACGGTTGTACAAACTAGCTTTAGCCATAGCCATTTTGGCATTTAAATGGGAGATTGTTAGGGTAAAGGCCTATGTGGCTCTCGACCCGCATGCCAGACCCTATTAACTCTAACTCTTTATACATATACTCAATAAAGGAAACACATAGTGACCTCTCACTACTTGGTGTTTCCCCCAAGTGCTTCTCCTCTTCTTCTACTTCTCGCACACACATGCACAAGGGCAACCATTGCCCCTTTAGGTAGTGATGTGTGTGAGCACACTTAGAACCACTCCGATACTTTTTCCCTCCCTAGGAGTTATCCCCCCCCCCGTGCTTTGTATGTATGTCCATCACTCTCGGGCTAACTTATTTTGTATTCGCACACTTAGTTGTATGTTCTCTATTGTGTGCCTTCAACTTCTTCTCCATCTCTAGGTTGTGCTTGCATTCTTGCAACCCTAAATCCAACACTTCCATGCTACTTTGGTGTGGGTTTCATCATGAAAATGCAAATCAATGTGGTGAGAGTGTGCAATAGTGGGGAGCATGCATGCTATGAAGAAGGAGGAGATAAGGAGAGAGTGGGTGGAGATTAGTATTGCAACATGTTGTGCTCCCTTATTCTATTAGATAATATGAAAAGTGTTAGATGGGTTGTCCAGCAAGCCACTTGGTTGTAACCCTAAAACCCTCCCACTAAAAGGCCAATGTGGCCTAAGTGGAGTAGAACAAAACTTGTACAACCGTGAAGCATGACAGTGGCTTCACCCCACACCCATCAACTCTATGCAATGTGTAAACCTCTCCTTGGATAAGCTCCTTGTAAGAGCATTCACAGGGTTGTTATTTGTATGGACTTTGACAAGCTCGATGTGCTTATCTGCCAACACATCTCTGTGTATTTTGTGTCGGAATGAAATGCGAGAGTCTTTGTTGCCAAAGCAAGGCACTCTTACTATCACAATGCAACATTGGAATATGCTAACCCTTGTTTAGATCTCCCACAACTTGCTAACCATTAAGCCTCCTTGCTGGCCACTGCCGTTGCAACATAGTCACCCTTTGTAGTGGAAGAGGATGTGCAATCATGACGACATGATCTCCAAACCTCTAGCAAATATGAAAACATAGCCATATGTAGACCTCTTGTTGTCTACATTCCTAGCATAATCCACATCTTTGTATTCAATGACGAATGCATCACTATTTTCAACGCCTAATGATTAGCTTGTTGTGCCTTTCAAGTATTTGAGGATATACTTTAGTGCATCCGAATGTTTCTTGCCAAGGTTATCCATGTAATGAATCACCATTCCCACTGTAAATGCAACGTCTAGCCTTGTAGACACCATCACATACATGAGACTACCCACATCTGAGGAATACAGAATCTTAGCTATCTCGACCTTCTTAGCATCTAATTTAGGAGAATTATCCTTGTGCTAGTAGGGGTACTCAATGACTTCCTCCCTACATATTGAAATGTTGCAAAGCCTTACAAATGCATGATTCTTGACACAATTCAAGAATCCCCTTCGATTTTTCATGCTTTTGATACATACACAAAGAAAGTGACTAGCTTCTCCAAAATCCTTCATAGCAAAAGTCTCACTTAACATTTGCTTCAAAGTGGCAATTCCATGGAGTTCTTCCCCCAATGATTAGCATGGCATCTACATATAACACAAGAAGGATGATGAACCATCACTGAGCTTCTTTGTGTACAAATAGTGATACTCTTAAATCCTCTTATCTCCATGAGACTGCATAAATGTTTCAAAATTTTTATACTATTTCTGCAATACCTGCCTCAAGTCGTATAATCCTTTTCTGAGTTTACATATAAGCTATTCTCCTCTTGGCTTAACAAACCCTTCAAATTGATGCGTATACACATCCTTTTGGAGATCACCATGCAAGAAAGCCATGTTCGCATCCATTTGGACTAATTCCAAGTCCTCAATATCTAATATATACAAATCCAAGCACCATATGCCAAGTAGTCATCTTGACCATGGGTGAGAAGATTTCCTCAAAATCTACACCTTTCTACATCTTGAAACCCTTATCAACTAGTTTTGCCTTATATTTAGGCTTTGGATCTCTCCACGTAAACTTCTACTTGTAAACCCATTTGCAAGGTAGGTCTTTCTTTCCCTTAGGCAATTTGACCAATTCTCAAGTCTCATTTTTAATAATTAGATCTTATTTTGATTGCATAGCTTGCTCCCTCTATATCTTATCTTCCATCTGTATGGCTTCTTAGAAGCAAAATGGTTCTTTGCACTCAGACAACATGACATAATCTACATCTGGTTGAAATTGTTTAGGTAGATACGGGGATCTACTAGAGCATTTTAAACCCTAAAAATTGCTCTCTGCTCTCTTTGGAGTGTTTGCTAGCGGAAGGCTCCTCACTAGACTTTTGAGTTGTTATTGAATTTGGGGCAACATCCTTAAATGTGAATCTTTTTTACTTAACCTCTTTGACATGTTTCTTATGAATTCAATTCATTGAAGATCACGTGTGGACTACAAATAATTTTACGAGATTTCGAGTTCTAGAGACGATAGCCCATCTCTCCATCTATGTCATATCCAACAAAGATACATTTGTGCAACTTTGGATCAAGATTCTTTCTGAGCTCCTTTGGCACATGAGCATATGCTTCAAAGAAACGTAAATGATCATATTGTGGTTTATTGCCTTTCCTATGGAATATTGTAATTCAATGGCATACTAGACGGTCTATTGACGATGTGAACAACTATCAAAACAGCTTCATCCCAAAAGCCTTGGGTCAAATTTGCCATGGAAAGCATAGTTGTAACATGGTCCTAAATATAGCTATGAAAGTTTCCCTATACGCAGCCTTAGAACTAGAGATGGCCACAGTAGGTTGCTTATTTCTCAACCAAGATATGCATGAACTGCTTGGAGCATGAAACAAAAACGGCTAGTGGACACTCATGTGTCAAAGCAACCACCCTAGTCCAAGTCAAAAAAAGCATGTGAATCTGATAGCAATGATCCCCCCTTGGGATAAAACAACCCAAGAATGTATAGCGTCACTCAAGTAATGAAAGTTCCTCTTAACAACATACCAATGCTTATAACCCATGCTATGCATAAATATACTCACTTGTGAGACTGCAAACTGAATATCTAGCCTTGTAATGCATACATAAATGAGGCAACCAACAACTCTCTAGTAGAGGATAACATCTACATGATCTCCTGCATCATGCATACTTAAGTTCGAACCAGTTTCCATTGGAGTGGAAATTGGCTTGCAATCATTAAGTCCAAATGTGCTTAGCAAGTTTTTCATATACTTTGTTTTACATAATGAAATACCTTCATCACACTGCTTAAACTGAATGCCTAAATAATGATGCAAAAGGCTCCAAAGCTCATATTTCAACTATGGCATTCAAACCAGCCTTAAATTCAACAATATGTGTTTCGTTTAGAGAAGTGAGTAGCAACAATAAGATGTACATCATCTGCACGTTTTAAATACAAATTACTCTTAGTTGGACTATTTTAAAAGCTACATGCAATTAAACGATTAACCATCTTGTCATACCAAGCATGAGGACATTGCTTTAAGCCATACAATGCTTTATTATATCTGCACAATTTCTTTTCTTATCCTTTCTTAACAAAACCACAAAACTACATTACATACACTTCCTCATACAAGTCACATTTCTAGAAAGCAGTTTTAATGTCCGACTGATGTGATGTGATGTACATCACATCTAAAATAAGTGTTGATGCACAAATTAGATTTGTCCGACTTTGTAAGTACTTTGAATGATTTAGACTTTCTAAATTTTATAGAACCTTCAGGAAAACTTCATCACCTTCATTGAAAGTGACTTGATAAGCTTCTCATTAGCAACCTTCTTGTACCTACCATTTTGGTTGCCAAAAATTTTGGTCAACCAACTTCAACACATCAATGTGCTCCTATCTAAAGTCATTGACTTGTTGCCAACCCCAATCTAACCAATGACCTTTGTTAAAATCCACACATTAGCATGGATGGATCAAACTTTGTAGTCACATGCTTGGAACTATTGCAAGAAAATTTTAGAATGAGTAGGACAATTTTTTCACCTAGTTGCTTCTTAATCACATATGCTCTTTGTAAATCCTCAAACACTTGGTTGACTCCTTGTTGACTCGTTTGGGTATGACCATCTATCTATGGATAATGGAATGTACTTCTATTGGGTTTTGTATCCAATCTCTCAAAAACAACCATCCAAAGAGACTATTGAACTTTGGATCACGATAATATACCATGTTACTAAGGAAACCATATAGCCCATAAAGATGTTCCATGAATAGTTGAGGAGATGTGGTAGTCTGAGCTATTGACTTGGTAGATATAAACTTACATCTCTTAGTCAAATGGTCTACAATCACTCATACTAAGTCATTTCTCTGTATACAAGAAGGAGGACCAACTATGAAATCCATAGAGGTGCTTTCCCACTTTTTATTGGTCGTCTCCAATGGATGCAAGAGTCCTCCTGACTTGAGGTGCTCTACTTTTTTTGTTAAGTTGTCATTCTGACAATGCAAGGCAAAGTCTTAAACAACACAATGTAATGCCAGCTAGTAAAACTATTGATGTACGAAAGCATAGGTCTTCCTTATTCTTGGTTTCCCTGCACTTGGACTATCATGGCACTCATAAAGAGTTTTCCATCAAGTGCCTATATCTATCATAAATGGAAAAATTCTTTAATTGAGTCAATTTTTCATTCGAAAGAGGACAATTGTGTGTGAAAAAACCAAAAGCATCACCAACGTTTGCGTGAGAGGAATCTCTCATTTGTACATGGCTCCATAACTTGGAATCATGCTTACATTTGCCCTTACAAGATACCAAAAAATCACTTTTCAATTCATTGAAACAAGAGAATTAATCTTTTCCATACAACTAAGCAATCTACTACCACATTATACAAGCCCTTGCAATAACGCAGTTAAGCATCATACTCTAGAATTATGGTAGCCCACCTAACCTTTCAGCCCTATAAATTTGTCGATTGTGTGAGGCACTTAATGCTTTTGTGTTTGAACACAATGTCAAATTGAGGTCCATATAAATGATGTCACCACTTTCCTAAAATACACATAATTGCATAAATTTCTCTTTCATAGGCTGACAATTCTATTCCACACTCTTGAGTTTCTTACTCTTAAAAGTAATTGGTTCACCATCTTGTAGTAGAATTGCTTTAAAGATCCTCACCAAAAGCATAGGTCTCTAGTGAGTCTCTAGTTGGATCCACAATGGCTCAAATAGGTACCATGGCTAGAGTTACCTTGAGCTTTCCAAAACTTCACCATTGATCTTCTTCCACACAAAAGCCTTCCCTTGAGCTTTTAGTTCGTCCATTAGAACAACAATCTTAGAGTAGTCCTTGAAAAATTCACAATAAAAACCTATTAATCCTGATAAAATTTGAAGCTCTTTCAAGTTTTAGGATGAGACTACTTAAGGATAACTTCCACTTTGAATGATCCATGTGCATTCCATTAGTGGGAATAATATACTCAATGATGATAATTTTCTCTCTTAAGACAGTTGCATTGACTCCTTGTCCTATATTTTATGATTCAAAAGCAAATCAAATATGTAATGGAGATGTGCCATATGTTGTTCTTTAGTAGCACTATAGGTTAGTATGTTATAAATAAATGAGACAAATTTTTTCTATACATGGTTTCAAGGCACTATCCATCAGCATCATGAACGTAGATGGATCATTGATTAAACTAAAGAGCATAGCCAAAAACTCGTAGTGCTCAAAATATGTTGTGAAAAGCAATCTTAGGGATATCAACAAGTCTAATGCACACCAAGCTGGTGATGACTAGAGCATGTCTATCCTCATGAAATAGCACGTGTCTCATAAAATATCAACAAGTCTAATATAGACTTGGTGATGAGAGCATTTCTATTCTCTTAAAATAGCATGTGCCATTTAACTAGTCAAATAAATTATATGCTCGTGGTAGTGGATACTTGTTGGTAGCAAGAACCAAGTTTAATCCACAATAATGGATTATTGTTAGCAAGAACCAAGTTTAATCCACACATATCCACATGGATTTGTCTTTTTCTATTTACCAAGAGTGTGGAAAATACCCATGGTGAAGAACTAGGTTGAATGGAGCTTTTATTGAGGTAGTCTCCAAGCTAACACTCCAAATTGCTTCATTGTGGCTGAGCCAACATGACAACTTATTGATGTGTTTTTTAATCAAACATAACATCTATGTGGTGTTAGATGGGTTGCTTTGAAGCTAAGCTTGGTGGTAAATCTTGTGGAAAAACATCCTTGTATTCATGGACCAACTCCTTAAGCTGAAGCAAAACATGTGTCTGATATTTATTGGGTTTGAGATATTATAGGAATAGAAGAGGGAGAGGAATATAGGTTAATCCAAACATGAACTTGAACTTGACAAAGTATGTCACATTGATGAAAAAGAAAAACTTGTCCTATTTCATTATCAAAAGAGAGAAAGGAAACCTCTACTATAAGTGGGGTGGGAGGGACATTGTTTTCTCCCAAGAGGAACATATGTGAACCATTGGCTTCAAAGATCCAACTATTGTGCTCATGAATGTGCTACATTGCTGGTCCCAGCTCGTGCAACCACTTATGCCTAAGGACCAAATGTTGTATCTATATTCTTGTCCATTGATTTGAGATTGCACAGGATCCAAAATCCAATTGCCAGATAGAAGCATTCAAAATTCATTCATGAATCTCCTTAGTATGCAATACTTTTGCATTTTTGTATTTAGAGGAAGATTTGAGAGGAAGGGGTTGCATGCGTCTTAATTTCTCGACTCTATTTTCCCTTGGGATAGTCCTTCTGCATAATCTTTTGACAAGCAATTAATGGAGTTTCTTCCCCTAACCTTCTCAAATGTTTCATTGGAGAGAGGTCCTTGTGGCTGATGTGTCTTAGCTTGTTGAATGAGTACAAGAATGGACTTTCTCTAAAGAGTAATATAATAAGATGCATGTGGAGCATCAATAATATGAATACGGCTTTGTGTGTAATGTCTTTGAGTGTCCTTTACCATTATACATATTTTCAGAGTTGTGTGTCTAAACAATTGCCTCTTTGAGTCTCTTATTATCTTGTGTTTTCACTTGTTTCTTAAGCTCATGTGACTAATCCTCAAATAAAATTTTGCATTTTATGGACAACCAATCGAGTTTAAGAATTAGAGCCATATAATGAGAAATATATTGGTTGAGGGACCGATGATGCATCTTCAAGAACTTATACCAAACTGCCTCATTCCTATCCTTCTCATACATAGTGTAGACATGTAGTAGTGTTAGTGTGTATACGCGCTTCACCAGGGGCACTTTTCTCCCACTGGGTTTTTCCCCCTGGACATCTGGTGTGAAAGGACACCTTATCTCTTAGGGTTTCATATAAGCTTTGTAGCTCTGAGTTTGTATACACACAATTATTATTCCAATACAGAGAGAGAGAGACTACAGAGATCTCGTACACAAGCTCTGTGTCTTCTCCTTCTCCATCTTCTTCCTACTCTGAGTTGCTGTCTTCCTTCTGTTTCCTGTTTCATCATCTTCAACAATTGGTATCAGAGCAAGGTGATTTCCAGAGCCTCTACTTGCGTTTTCGCGTCCGCGCGCGCAATCGCAGTTTTCAGGCAGTTTTCGGAAAATTTGTTCGTGGGAGCATCCTCGACGTTCCGGGAGTATTCTGAACAGGCGACCTGGGGTTTTACCCCCCTTTCGAAGCCGTTCGAGCCCTCAGAATTTCGTTCTGAGCAGCGTAGCAGAAGTTACTTTTCCGAGGCGTTTAGATCAAGAGGGTGTGCTTTTTGACAGATTTTCTTCAGGTAAACAGTTCTTTTGGGAAGCAGCTTGTCTTAGCTTTGTGCTGAGATTTTGTGTAGAGTTTTGCTTGGATTGGAGAGGAGATTTGTGAATCTCTTGGAGGTTCTTTTGCTCTCTTGTGTGCATCTACAGTATGGCTCAATCTACGGAGAAAGAGATTTTTGGTGCGTTTACATCCGAAGACAAATTGGATGGTACCAACTATTCTCTTTGGTCTTTTATGGCCAAAAATGTTTTGGTTGGTAAAGGATTGTGGGATTATGTATCTGGAGATGAAGTTCGTCCAGGTAGCATTGCACCTGCCACGCCTGGTCGTGGTGTAGCTGTTGGTGCAGGACCCTCACAAGTCACTCCAGAGCAAAAGAGATGGGATACTAAAGATGCACAGGCTATGGCTGTGATTGCCTTAACCATAAAGAGGACAATCACACCACATATCAGATCTTGCAGAACTTCTGAGGATGCTTGGAACACTCTGCAAGCTATGTTTGGAGGAAGAAACGCTGCCAGAATAGAGTTTTTGAAGAAACAACTTGACAAAATACAGATGGACGAAGGTGACGATATTGTCGAGCATCTTACAAAAATCAGGGATCTTAAAGAGCAATTGCTTAGCATTGATGAAGTGATTCCAGAGAAGGACTTGGTTTCCAAAACACTCAATTCACTACCACCATCTTATTTGACTTTTCAGACTTCTTTGACTCTGTCTTTGCGAGCTAATCCTGACCCTCTTCATTTTGAAGAGTTAGTGGCTTTGCTATTGCAGGAGGATCAATCACGTAAGAACAAGTCTTTACAGGTGGATGGTATGGATCATGCTCTTGTTGTACAGAACAAAAACAGGGGTAAAGAGAGTGCTCATCACTCCAAGTCTAGTGCAGGACAGTCTTCAGAGAAGTCTAAAGGTGATTCCGACAAGTCCAAGAAGAAAGGTAAATGTCACTACTGCAAGAAACCTGGTCACTACATTAGTGAGTGTAAAAAGCGAATTGCTAAAGAAAAGAAGAAAGAGTCAAGTTTGGTTGTTTCAGCTTCTGGTGATTCTTCTACAGCTAAAGAAGAGTCTGCAAACTTTGTGCAGGATTCTTATGCTTTTGTAGTATGTTCAAATTTTTCTGCTTACAGTGTTGACAAGACACAAATGATTTGGTACTTTGATAGTGGTGCATCCAGGCATATTACTTCAAGGAAGGATTTGTTTTGTTCATTGGATGCAACTCCAGCAGGAAAGAAGGTGACATGTGCAAATAATGCTTCTTATCCAATCAAAGGCGTTGGTAAGATTTTGATTACCATTTCAGATGGTTCAGATTTATGCTTGCCAGATGTCTTATATGTTCCAGGGATCAAGAAGAATTTGTTGTCTGTATCCTCTCTTGCAAAAAATGGTCTTCGGGTCATTTTTGAGGATGACAGATGTGTTGTACGAGATCGAGAGAATGGTTATTCTCTTATCACTACAGGTACGCTGGAAAATGGACTATTTGTGCTAGATCGTTATGAAAAGCAGATTCAGGTATGTATTGCAGAAACAAAGACTCAGGCCATGCAGGATGCTGAGTTGTGGCATGCTAGATTTGGGCATGTTAGTTATGGCAGTTTGATGACTTTACAACGTCATAATATGGTGCATGATTTGTCCTTATTGGAGATGCCACCAAGACATGTATGTGAAGGTTGCGTTCTTGGAAAGATGCACAGATTTGCATTTTCGCAGGATGGTTCAGTTAGAGCGACACGAAAGTTGCAGCTTGTACACAGTGATGTATGTGGTCCTATGAGGACGCCATCTATAGGAAACAGCCTTTATTTTGTGACCTTCATTGATGACTTTTCCAGGTTTTGTTGGGTGTATCCACTCAAAGCAAAGTCAGATGTGTTTGCAGTTTTTCAACATTATGTCGCCATGGTTGAAAATGAAACAGGTTGCAAAGTACAGACTCTTCGTACCGATCGAGGAGGTGAATACATGTCAGGTGCATTTAAGGATTTTTTGGGAAAGAAAGGCATTAAACACCAATGCACTATGCCATACACACCACAACAGAATGGTGTTGCAGAAAGGAAGAACAGGTCTTTAATGGAGACAGCTAGATGTATGCTCAAGGCTAAGAGTTTGCCTCATAAGCTATGGATGGAGGCAATTGCTTGTGCAGCACATGTTTTGAACAGGTGTCCTACTCGTGCCTTGAAGACCATTACTGCATATGAAGCTTGGTATGACAAAAAACCTTCAGTCAGTTATCTTCGTGTTTTTGGTTGTCTTGCTTATGCTCACATCCCTCAGCAGTTACGTGGGAAGCTTGATGATAAGGCAATCAAATGTATATTTGTGGGGTACAGTAGTGGAAGTAAAGGTTATAGACTTTACAATCCTGCTACAAACAAGATTTTTGAAAGTCGTGATGTAATTTTTGCAGAAACTACTGCTCAACCTATGGTTGCTTTTGATGTACCTCATATGCAGACACATGATGTATTTGAAGGTTTGCTTCCTTCTTTTGTGGAGAATCAAGAATCACAACAGGTTGATAATCTTGATCAATCTTTTGATCAGCATGTGACACCTCATGATGTAGAGGAAATTGTGCGTGAAGAGCAAGAAGTTCTCAGGGAAGAAAGAACCTTGCCTAAATGGGTTCAGAAAACTTTGCAGGATAGCAAGTTGGATGCACCGTTGCCACGGAAAACACGTGCTGGTACTACTTTTGGCAGAGAGCAAGTAGATTTGGCTTCCTTTAGCACTCTTTGTGATGCAGATGAGCCTGATTCATTTGAACAAGCTTTAGAGTGTGTTCAGTGGAAAGATGCTATGCAGCAAGAAATTGATTCTATTCATAAGAATCATACATGGGATCTAGTGGACTTGCCTACAGGTAAAAAGCCTATTGGTACAAAGTGGGTTTTTAAGGTAAAAAGGAAACAAGATGGTACTGTTGACAGGTACAAAGCAAGGCTTGTGGCAAAAGGCTATGCGCAACAGAAAGGCATAGATTATGATGAAACCTTTGCTCCTACTTCTCGTGCGTCCACAGTTAGATCACTAGTTGCAATTGCTGCTCATCATGGTTGGAAAGTGCATCAGTTGGATATCAAAACTGCTTTTTTGAATGGTGATTTGCAGGAAGAAGTTTATGTAAGTCAACCAAGTGGTTTTGTTGTAAAAGGTCAAGAGCAAAAGGTATGTAGATTGCGTAAAGCTTTGTATGGTCTCAAACAGGCTCCAAGAGCATGGTATGAGAAGATACATACTTATTTGATTGGCCAGGGATTTCAGAATAGTCCAACAGAAAGTACTTTGTATGTCAAAAAGAGAGATGGAGTTCTCATTATGCTAACACTTTATGTGGATGATATGCTTCTTACAGGCAATACTGCAGATGAAATTGAAGCGTTTAAAGATGCTTTGAGAAAAACCTTTGAGATGTCTGATCTTGGTTTGCTACATTATTACTTGGGTATTCAGTTTGTGCAATCAAAGGATGGCATATACATGTTGCAGGCAAAATATTTGCATAAAATTTTGGACAAGTTTGGTATGCAAAATTGTAAGCCAATCTCTACACCCGTAGAAACTGGATCAAAGTTGAGCATGCATGATGCTGGAGAAACTTTTGATGTACATACTTATGCAGCAGCGGTTGGTTGCTTGATATATTTGGCAGGCAACACTCGTCCAGACATTCAATTTGGGGTTTCCCAAGCAAGCAGATTTATGCACAGCCCAGGTATGCATCATTGGCAGGCTGTGAAGCGCATACTTCGTTACCTTTCAGGTACCCCTAATCTTGCCATGTTCTTTCCAAGGGGGGATATGTATGGAAAGCACAGTTCTATGCAGCTTCTTGGTTACAGCGATTCAGATTGGGCTGGTGATTTTGACACACGACATTCCACAAGTGGCAATTGTTTTTTCTTGGGAAATGCATGTATATCTTGGCTAAGCAAGAAGCAACCCACAGTGGCTACATCAACTTGTGAAGCTGAGTACAGGGCAGCTTTCACGGCAACAGTTGATTGTGTATGGATACGCAGGTTATTGGCAGATCTTTGTGAGTGTCAACAGGCACCCACTACCATTTTCACTGACAGTCAGAGTGCTATTGCAGTTGCAAGGAATCCAGTATTTCATGCAAGAACAAAGCACATAGAGGTTCACTACCACTATGTCAGGGAAAGGCTACATGCAGGGGAGATCACACTAACTTACTGTCCTACACAGGATAACATTGCAGATCTATTTACGAAGGCGTTATCACGAGAAAAGTTTGAAGCTTTCCGAAAAGCTTTGGGCTTACTCTCATACACATGATGATCTGCTACCTTGTACGGATTCACACTATCACTACAGGGGGGATTTGTAGACATGTAGTAGTGTTAGTGTGTATACGCGCTTCACCAGGGGCACTTTTCTCCCACTGGGTTTTTCCCCCTGGACATCTGGTGTGAAAGGACACCTTATCTCTTAGGGTTTCATATAAGCTTTGTAGCTCTGAGTTTGTATACACACAATTATTATTCCAATACAGAGAGAGAGAGACTACAGAGATCTCGTACACAAGCTCTGTGTCTTCTCCTTCTCCATCTTCTTCCTACTCTGAGTTGCTGTCTTCCTTCTGTTTCCTGTTTCATCATCTTCAACACATAGGAAGGAGCTCCTTGTAGAATGCACTCTTAAAATCGTCCCATGTCATCTAGTACTTGAAGGTCTAGTTTGTGGTTTATAATTCATCTAGTACTTGTAGGCCTTGCCTTCAAGTGTGAGACTCATTCTAGAGTCTTGACTGCATCTAAAGTATTGCATAAATGATAAATATCTCCCCACCTTGCTGAAAGATGTAATTATGTACCTTTGTTGTGGACTCATTCATAGAGTCTTGACTGCATCTAAAGTATGGCATAAATGATAAATATCTCCCCACCTTGCTGAAAGATGTAATTATGTACCTTTGTTGTGGTCTCATTCCTCACCATGAAAATCAAGAGGCTTCCTACTCTTAAGAAATTGGGCCACCTCTTTTGGGTCAATTGAATGCAATAATCAGCCTCATGAAAGGAACCTATTGGATGGCTTGCCTGGGAGTACTGCACTTGGGGGGGAGGGGGGTCTTTATATGTAAAACCTATATATAGCATGCGTTCAAGGACTATTTATAAAACCCTTAGCTATGAAATTTTCACCAATAAAAGAGACTATTTTCCTATTCAACCTATAAATTTTTTTAAGATCATTTTTTCAACACCCTTCTGTATGTATAAACTCGAGAAAGTCTAGAAAAGAATAATCCCTATTGTTGAACCCACGTGAAAGGCATTTTTTATTATAGTGAGCCCCTCGAGGAACTGCACCTTGGCATGGTCCTAGTTTTGCTAAGCTCCAAGGATGAGATATTTTCTAATCCACAAAGTTCATGATCGGTAGGGTATTGATTGCTCGAAAGAGAGCCTCTGTGCGTATATGAAGTTCTCTACAATTCATGATTTTGACCAATTAATCTTCCGCTATTATTAGTATCCTAATATGCAGCAACATGTGGACGCTAGAAGAAGGAATGGCTAGATCAAGAATTGAAAAGCCTTGCTCAAACTCAATGTGTGGGTGGCTAATCTGAAGCCATGATGCAAAATGAATTGTTTAAAAGATAAGATCACCTCAAACAATTTGCTCCTTGAGCAACCCGGGACAATGTGGAGCAAGTGTCACATAAAGCACCACATACAAATTTTGAAACTTGAAGTAGTAGAGACTTCTTCCTCTATCCATCTTCTTAAAAATATGGATTCTTTGCTTGAATATCTACCCTACATGTGGAAAATATGAAACCTTAAGACAAGTAGACAAGGGAAAAGAAGAGTTTCATTGACGTGAAACTTTAGTATATATTCCTAAGCAACTATTCAAATCCTCTTTTGTTAACGAGGTGCAAGAAAACCTGTTCCGATCCCTCTTGATGATTTGCTGGATCTGGAGATAAAAGGGGCACACAAATGCTAGGCATAAGGGATAAAGCTGAGTGGGGGTGGAACTATGTCCCATTTCATGCATTCCCTTCTCATATTGTATCTCTTTGGTGGTCTTCTCACAACTTGGGGCCCTTATAAACGTTCAAATGCAATCAATTTCCCTTCTCAACTTGCGGACAACTTATGAACGTTCAATTTCCTTCCCGCGCGGCTGCCAAAGCGACTGATTTGTGTGGAGAGGTTTTTCATTCTCAGTAGCTCGGGCAGGGTTGCAGATAGCTTGGCGAGGTGAAATTCGCTCGTGTGTCTAGGATCATTCGAATGGCGAGGAAAGTTTCCATTCGCTTTCGCTCATCGCAAGCAAGGGTCCATACAGGGAAGGCCACGCTTAGATTGACCTCAATGTAGAGGACTTCAATGGAGATTCCTGTCTGGCGTGTTGCACCTGATGGCCGTGGTCATGGTGATTGGGCCCTTGTTGCAGGTGGCATTCTTAAATCCCCAGTTAAGCCTGCAGCTGGAACGGTGGCCGATGATCTACCCCGCCTGTGGAATGCAGACATCGAGTCTCTCATCCGTGATGAATTTACATGTAGGTTTCTCTTTTTCCCTTATCGATTATGTACGTTTTGCCCTGCACAATCCATTATTCATCTCACGACTTATTCTCATAAGGCTACATGACGTCAAATTCACTGAGGTTCTAAAGTCTTTTGATTTTCTTAAAGGTCCTATTTTTTAATGTTAAGAGGCACCTCACAGAGATTCGTGATTGTGCCGGTATTGACAATGAATTTAAAGGATGTGGAGCATTGCATTTTCATGAATAGCTCGGAACTTGTACTAAAAAAAAGTAATTTTTGTGAACTTGGAAATATTTCAGATAAACGCTTATTGGCATGTAGATAAAAGAGAATGCATGAGACTTGAGAGATGGTGAACAAGAAATAGAGGATATACACATGTAGGGACTACACCTGGGCTAGCTGCATTTTCCGGCCAAGTCGTTATTAATCTTCAAATAGATTATTATTGAATTGATGCGTAAAAATGCATAGTGTCATGTTCATATCACAATTAAGCTGTTAGAGTTGGATAAGGTATCCCATATCCAAAGTAGGTAGTATGTCGTTCAAGAAGACCACTACATTGCTAATGCACGATTCCTTGGTCACAATCTGGTTGTGAATAGTCTCTACCTTGGCTGCGTCATGGATGCATGTTAACACCTTCAAGTGACACAATATGCCCCAAAAAGTGCATCTCCCACATAAAGAACTTGCGTTACTTTTCATCGCTAAGAAGCCTGTGTTCCCGCAATGCTATTAACGACATGCAAGGTGCTCTCAATGCTCTGCTTTGGACTTGGAGAAGGCAATGATGTCATCAAAGAAAGTGACGTGCCCTCCCTTATATTGGTTGCACTCTCTAAATATCTGGTCCATCATCCTATTTAACATGGCAAGAGCATTGGTAAATCTAAATGCCATCACAAAAACTGATGTACTCCAAAGAGCTTCTTGAACGCGGTCTTATGTACATCTCCAAGAGTGATCTTGATTTGATGGTATCCTCTCTTTAAATTGATCCTCTTGAATTAAGTAGCCTCTTGTCTTGTCAAGTATATCATCGATTTGTTAAAAGTTTCATCTTCTATCCAATGGTGGCTCCTAGTATCTCCTAGGGGCAGTTTAGGGAGTGGGATGTTTTGTGACTGTGCCCGGCCGTATTTGAGGTTGACGTAACTTTTCCAGCCATATGAGCCATGTATTTGCCCACCAAGTAGGTTGACATGAGTCAAGATTATACCAAGGCTACAATGTCACTTGCACTGGACACGCAATTACAATTGGTCTTGGGTTCACAATGGATGGACTCTCGTCCTGGTAGTGGCGTGGCAGACATAGGGAGTGGTGGTCTAGTAGACACCATGGCTAGTTCACCACCACCACAATTCGGAGATAGATGTAGTTGGAGTGTCAGGGATATTTTGTTAGCCGTTGGCTGCATTGAGAACTTAAAGTTCCCGACTTTCAAGGGACTCTTCAGAGAGGATGCAAATTACCATGCTAGGAGATTTGTATCTCTCAGAAGAGGTTGTGGTCTCAATAGAGAAGATGCCTACCTAGTGCTCTTCTCGTCTGGTTGCCAAGGTTCCCCAGCAACCAAGATAATTCATGTTCAAGAAGTGGGTGCAAAAGGCTCTCCCCAAGACATCTCAACAGAAGTTACAGGAGCTTCTCCAACCTGAAGCAACCCTGGAGGAGTTTGTCACTGTCGCTATGAGGATAGAAGGGGCTATTCAAGGACCCCCCTCAGGTAGAGATTGCCTCAGTTCTTATGGAAAAGGCCTCCGACCCCTTGATTTCTATAGGTAGGGAACTTGAAGCACTAAAGTTACAACGAGCTCTTCAAGAGGAGAGGTCCTCTCTTCGGCCGGAGAAGTCCCCACATCAAGAAGCTTTGGAAGAGATAAAGAGGGAGTTGGAAGAGCTCAAGGCTCAACAGGAGTCTAAGCCCGTGGTTGTTAGAGTTCACATTCGTGTTAGGTGGTGGCTCCTGTATCTTCCAGGTGCAGTTTAGGAAGTGAGGATTGCTTTGTGGCTATGGTCGGCTGTACTTGAGGTAGACATACCTTTCTCGGCGATGCACTCCACAACAGGAGTCTAAGCCCGTGGTTGTTAGAGTTCACATTCGTGTTAGGTGGTGGCTCCTGTATATTCCAGGTGCAGTTTAGGGAGTGAGGACTGCTTTGTGGCTATGGCCGGCTGTACTTGAGGTAGACATACGTTTTCTCGGCGATGCACTCCACGGTGTTGCTCACCCGATTGGCTGTCATGAGACGGGACCCTCGTTCCTAGGGATTTCCAGGGTCAAAGTCTCGAGTGTTTTGCAGTTTTGCTACTAAATATGTGTTAGGTCTCTTTTAGTGAGTTAACATATTTATTAGCATTTTTAGGGCCATTCATCAGGATCACGAGGTTTTGCAATAGGTAGGGCAAATTGGCAATTTGCCTGTATATGCAACCCCTCCTATTGTACTTTTGGCATGTTGTGATCATTGCAGAGTTCCAACGTTTGGGCACTCACTCTCTCTCTCTCTCTCTCTCTCTCTCTAGCGTTTTCAGCTTGCTAGCGTTTTGAAGTGTGTGCGACCACTTTCTCTCTCCACCAATGATCTCTCTCTCTCTCTCTCTCTTTCTCTCTCTCTGGCGTTTTTCCCTTGCGATCTCCCTCTCTCTTGCTAGTGCTCTCCTTCCTTGGCGTGTGCACACCCTCTACGGTGTGACGTCGTCTATAGGTTCTTGCGCTTTATGATGGGCAATTCACGCTAGGAGCTTGAGTACGAGCCTCGAGGAGATCTATCGCGATAGATTTGAGATCCATTGACTGCCCGGTCCCGAGAGGAGGTTTGCTCGCGGTTGCAGACAAGTTCATCACCCAATTCACCCTTTCCCGTTGCACCTTCAACATGGTATTATAGCCACGGCGTGCTCTCGAATCGGATGGGTGATTTGTGCAAGTTTTTGGTGGTGAATTTCCGTGACGAAAAGAGACGGTTAGCTTTTTTTTTTTGAGTGTTTTTCACTCATTTGGGGCTGATTTTGGCTGTAGTGGGAAGATTTGTAGATTTTCTCTCTTCTATCTCGACCTAGCCTCGTCACATGCCCAAGTTCTCCAACACCATGGAGAGGAGTGATGATTCTGACCCAAATTCAGCTTGTGATAATGAAATACATCACGGGGATGAGATTGGCGGCGGTGGTGAACCGCCCGTCAACAAGGAGTCGGGAGATTGGTCCCAGTTGTACGGTGGCGTAGGTGATCAACCAATCAAGATACCTACCCTCCCTACCTTTCCCTCGGATCGACAATTGAATTGAAAAAAATTTGCCATTTGGAAAGCAACCATGATGACGGTCTTCGACTCTTACAAGCTTGGAGGCTTTGTTTCAAGCAACTTTCAAAAGCCAAAGGACCTCGTGGGAGAGAAGCTATGGGAGTGTGTCAATGCTCGAATCCGGTCTTTCATTATCCTCAATAGTACACCTCTCAGTTATCAGTCACATACGATTGGTGAAAGACGTGAAGTTGATTTGCGATCGGCTTTCTTCACTTTATGATCGAGTTTCTCCAATGAAGCGGATAGCCCTTGAGGTGCAGTTGAGGACCTTGGATGCGAAGAACTCTTCCATGCGGGATCACATCAACAAGATGGAGGAGCTTCAATAAGAGATACTTCGTATGGGAAAGCTTATGAGTTCAAAGGATATGGCAATCAAGCTTTTGACCCAATTGCCTCCTCGGTATACCAACTTCTATTCTTCATTGATTATGAGTGGCTGACTGAATACTATCTCTTTGGACGAGATTGTTCCAATGGTGATGGACTAAGAGGAGCGCTTCAATACGGGGAAGAAGTGAGGCTCCGAAGCCTTGACCGGTTCTTCCAACAACAACAAGAAGCAGAATTATAAAAGGAAAAGCAACAACACCAAAGACGAGAAGTGATGTCGAACGGGAAGCCTTGAAGGCGGAATGACATTGCAATAGTTGCGATGAGAAGGGACATTATTGGAGGAACTGTCATAAGCGAGTTGGAAATGCTTCGACTTCTTCAACGGCAGTGGTGTAGTCACCAACCTTTGTTCATTTGGAGATTCTCCTCTCAGAGGACTCTCCAGGGACATCAGAGCTTGCGTCGACTCTTGCGGTTCGAGACGATCGTGATTGGATTCTGGATAGTGGTGCCTCACGACACATAACACCTTCGAAGGATCTTTTGTCCAACATGTGACATTACTGTGGCACCGTCTTTATTGGCGACAAATATGAAATTCCTATTCACAGCAAGGGATTTATGGAGTTTATTCACGACGGCAGAGGGTGTATGCATACCTCCAAGGTACTTTATGCTCCGAAGTTGGGATTTCATCTCATGTCTGTGCACGAGGTGTGCAAGCTTGGCATGGAGGTGATCTTTACAGAGGACGCAGTATCTATTCGGGATTGTGAATCCGACAAGGAGGTCAGAGGGGGCTTATTGGAGAATGGACTCTACAAGCTTCATGCTCTTTCTTCAGTGACACGGATACCCACAAGTGATCTTTGGCATTACAGATTTGGTCATTTGAACATGGCTTGCTTTTCGTGAGCGGATGCTTACAGGCTTACCAGATGTTGGGAGTAAGGATGTGAAATGCATTACTTGCATTCGTGGGAAGCAACATCGAGAATCTATTCAAAGGCTTGCTACATGCCAAGCCATTGCCATTTTGGAGTTGGTTCACATTGACCTTTATGGACCTACGCAGACTCCTTCCCTTGGCAAGGCTCTCTATTTCATGTTGCTGGTGGATGATTTTAGCCACTTTACTTGGGTATACTTTCTATAGCGCAAGTATGAGGCATTTGGCCTCTTCAAGAATTCGCATTCTCTTGTGGAGAAGGAAAGCAATCAAGTGTTGAACACTATTCGATCGGACAAAGGTGGAGAGTTTACCTCCAAAGCATTCATTCAGTTTTGTGCGGACAATGGCATCAAGCGAGAGCTTGCGAATATCGGATCACCCTTAGAGAATGGAGTTGTGGAGCGGAAGAATAGGACAATGGTAGAAATGGCACAAACCATGCGTGAGCATTGAGACTTTCCAAAGTCTTTATGGGCAGAGGCAATTGCGATGACAGTCCATACCATAAACCAATCTCCAACCTTTTCAGTCCCAGGCAACGTCTCCCATTTTCGGATTTTTGGGAGCAATGCATATGTCCATGTACCAAAGGAGAAGAGGGAGATGTTTGACTCCAAGTCCAAGAGAATGTTTTTTGTCGGCTTTTCGAGGGATATCGACTTTATGATCGAGAGAAGAAGGATGTTGTACTCTGCCGTGATGTTGTCTTTGATGAGGTTTTACCCTCAAAGGGGGCTTCCGCTCCCAAGTCTTTCACGACGACCCTTGATTTGCCGATACTTGGAGACCTAGATTTTGATTTGCCCCTTGATGAACCCTCTTCTCCTACCCCTATCCCTCAGGCTTTGTAGAAGAATGCACCCATTTCAAATGATGCAGATGACAATGGTTCTCATCATAGTGCAAAGTTAGAGCCAGACATACCAGTAGCTCCTCCTGCGGGGAGCAAGTCAAACAAGTTACCAAAGTGGCTATTGGAGACGTAGCTCCTTCTGTCGAGAGCAAGTCAAACAAGTTACCGAAGTAGCTATTGGAGACCTTGTGAGATGCAGCGACTTTAGATTTTCCACCCGACTGGCGTGAAGCCGGTACTACATGACGATCTCAGCGACTTCGACTTGCCGATGCAGATGGGCTTTATTACAGGTGAACTATGCTTTGATGTCGACGACAGTGATCAAGGACAGAGATCCTTTGATTGTTGAGGAGGCGCTTCACAACCGAAGTGGAAGTTGGCCATGCAGAATAAACTTGATTCCATCAAGAAGAACAACACTTGGGAGTTGGTTCCATGGCCTGCCAAGCGGAAAGTAATTGGTGTCAAACGGATCTAGAAGACCAAGTACAAATCTGATGGTTCTTTGGACAAGCACAAGGCAAGACTAATTGCCGAGGGCTTCTCTTAGAAACTTGGTGTGGACTATGACGAGACCTTTGCACCGAATGCGAGGATGGCGACCATTTGGATAGTTTTTGCCCTTCTTGCTTTTTTCGGGTGGCAGGTTTTTTAGATGGATGTTGTTTCGGCATCTCTCAATGGTGACTTAGAGGAAGAGGTGTATGAGGAGCAACCTCCAAGGTAGATCTTGGCTTGCTTCACTACTTTCTTCGATTGGAGGTATGGCAGACAAAGGGATGCATCTTTTTCTCTCAAGAGCGCTACATCGAAGAGTTGTTGGAAGCATTTGGTATGATTGAGTGCAAACCTATCTCAACCCCTATGGTCCCAATTAGAAGTTGTCATAGCATGATCTCCCAGATATAGCAGATGCGACAAAGTATCGAAAACTGGTCAGTTCTCTTATTTGGGTTCTCAACACCCGATTTGATGTCAGTTTCTCGGTGGGACATCTCAGCTCTTTCATGTAGAGATCCGTCAAGTCACATTTGGAGCAGGCTCTTTGGATTGAGCAATATTGAAAGGCGACCAAGTCATTAGGCATTTACTATGCGGCTGGAGGTACAGGCTCCCAGATCATTCTACAAGGATGCAGTGATTCAGATCGGGTGGAGATCCAGATGGATGACGGTCGACTACAGGTTACACCTTTTCTTTTGGCTTAGGAGCAGTTTCATGGAGCAGCAAGAAATAGCCTATAGTTGCCTTATCTTCCACAAAGGTAGAGTACAGGGCTATTTGCAATGCTACATGTGAGTCAGTGTGGTTACAGAGGCTACTTTCGGAGATGAGATTTTCCCAGCAGACGACCATCGTGTACTGTGACAACTAGAGTTGTGTAGCCATTGCAAGGAATCCGATGTTCCATGCCTGGACCATTCATATAGAGATACAGTACCATTTTGTTCGTGAGAAGACCAAGTATGGCTCTATCCAACTAGAGTACATCCCAACGTCAGATAACCCTGTTGATATCTTCACCAAACCTCTTCCACAGGCGACATTATCTTCTCATGCCAATTCTGCTCCCTTGGACTTGCTTCCCATACAAGAGTTGAGAGGGGGTGTTAGAATTCAAATTCTTGTCTGGTGGTGGCTCCAATATCTCCCAAGAGCAGTTTAGGGAGTGCGGGCTGTTTTGTGGCTGTGCCCGACCGTACTTGAGGTAGATGTACCTTTTCTTGGCGATGCACTCCACAGTGTTGATCACCCAGTAGGCTGGCATGAGGCGGGCACACTGTTTCTAGGGTTTCTCGTGGTCAGAGTCTTGAGTGTTCTACAATGCTACCTAATATGTGTGTCAGGTCACTTATAGTGAGTTTACATATTTATTAGCATTTTTAGGGCCATTTATCGATCGTGGGGTTTTGCAGTAGGTAGGGAAAATTGGCAATTTGCCTATATATGCAACCCCTCCCCTTTTACTTTTGGCATGTTGTGATCATTGCAGAGTTCCAGCGTTTGGACACACTCTCTCTCTCTCTATAGCGTTTTCAGCTTGCTAGGGTTTTTGAGTGTGTATGATCACTTTCTCTCTCTAGTGTTTTCTCTCTCCACCAACAATCTCTCTCTCTCTCTTTGGCGTTTTTCCCTTGCGATCTCCCTCCCTCTTGCTAGCACTCCCTTTCCTTGGTGTGTGCGAACCCTCTATGGTGTGACATCGTTTGTAGGTTGCTCCCGTGCTTTACGATGGGTGGTTCGTGCTAGGAGCTTGAGTACAAGGAGATCTATCGCGATAGATCCGAGATCCATTGGTTGTCCGGCCTTGAGATGTAAGGTGCAACGGAAATGAATGTTGAACTTTGCTCAAGATGAGTGCTCTGAACTGTGCTCAAGGTTCCTTTTACTTAGGGAAGGGAGAGCCTTCCGTTCCTTTAGTGAGAGAGTGCAATGGACACAAACAAAGTGAATGGTGAAACCGGCCCGTGGGGCGTTAGGCTTTGGCTTTCACCCGAAATTCTTTACTTCAGACACACACAGAGAGAACGTGCAAAGGAAACTTGTGACGGGAATTAACACTTAATAAGCACACACACGGCTCGGAAGCTAGAATAATCCGAGCTGACGCCGACATGCAAAGGAAACTTGGGACGGGAATTAACACTTAAGCACACACACGGCTCGGAAGCTAGAATGCTCCGAGCTGACGCCGACAACTTGTAGGCTCCAAAATTGGCGCCCCTTTCGGTATTTCTTTATTCTTTAACTGAGGGAATAAAACCTGTGATCTCCTACGAGTTGGCCCGCATAATCCGGGCTGAAATACACCTGTTCTGGCCTGGTTTCGGCAACATAACTGTAGTAGGCGCTTCATAGTCAGTATTCCCACGCAATAGATGACTTTCCCGACGCATACGAACACTTTGCAAAACCTGGCGAGAATCTGCAGCACGCTGAATTCTCTGTTTTTTGCCCCGAAAATGCACCAGATCACCTCTACAACAGTCCTATCATGTCCCCGAACCTCCTGGGGATATTAGGGACCGTTTAGGGCCGAAACCCTAAACCTGCACAAATACACAGCAGGCTGTATTCCCCGTTTTGGGCTCCGTTTCGCGTGCCGGTCGCATTTGTAGCAAGTCCTCGATCTCCCGCACCTGTAGGGCTATTGGCCCTTTGAATCGGACGAGATTTCTCACGTGAAACCTCCCCGAATTCACCTGTATCTGTAGGGGATTAGCAACTAGCTAATCCAGTACCTGCAAGAGGTTCTTGCCTCGGCAATCGCGCATGAACCCACACAATTGTACATCAGTCAAATGAAAAGCCCTCTTGTGGGGCATCACATAACTGCACGTAAGGGAGAGAGAGAGCAGTGTGTAGTGTGCAGGGCATCACTCCTGGCACCACACTGTACATAGAGGGAAAGGAAGCATTCCATAGCTCTTAACTTGTGGCAGTTCTTCAAAAATGAGGCTTCCCAACTTATAATTCAGCGCTACCTCTTCCTTTGTGAGGCAAGTTCACAGAAATGTACCACTTGGCGCATTTACAAGCATTTTCCTGTTTCGGGTTTGCCGCCTAAAAATCTCCCGACTGGTTGCTTAGTTGACTTCGTGGCAGAGTTGTAAAGTGTTCCCCTAGTCATACCGGAGGTAATGACGCGAACACATTTCATGGCCCAAAATAGCAGTTCCCTAAATTTTAGGAGATGCTTCCATTGGGCTCCCACTGGTCATCTGACCATCTATCCTCATTGGGACCGCATCCAAAAGTGCAATGTGGCCCAACTGTCGGATACTTTCTGTTGGTAGTCCCACCTTGACTTTATGCCTTTATTGAGTTCACTTCCTAGAATCCACCAACTTGCTAAGTGCGACGGGGGGACCTACATGATCTTGCTCTGAGCCTAGACATCCTCTTACTATACGAATTCTAGTGCTGACCACTTCCCCTCTGTGGGTGAAACTACCGTTCACATTGGCCATACAATGTCCGACCGTTTGCTACTTCAAAAAGAGAGGGTCTCAAAAATAAAACAAAAATCATTGGAAAGAAACTAACAACTAAGGTTAGCAGTTGCTACGTCCTCTTGACATATGCCACGTCCCCGTGACATACCCCCCTCTTGAAATCGCAAACGTCCTCAATTGCATACCATAAATACATGCCACTGATGATCTTGTGCTATTAACACTCTTTTATCATCTCATGTATCCGCAAGAAAGGTCGGAACACATAGATACAAATAACTTCATACTTTTGTCATTTCCATCTATTACACTGAATTCATATGTACATTTGATGTACTAGCTCTATCATTACCCCTCCTTTGCACACGTTGGGTTGGGGCATAAGTAGGCTGTAATCCAAAGGCTTCAAGGTAAAGCTGCAATACATTTGGTGACTCTGACAGTTCATGTTCTTCCATCCACTTTGCATGCATAGGCAGATAGTTCTTGAACTTCACCAAATAACGTCTTGCAACCTGTCCTTTTAACTTTTATGTCCTTATGTGCCAAAACTTACTCAGGTACCAGGATCTCATCAAGTTCCTCAACTTCTGGCTGATCCTCATCTGGCATATCTTCTTGCACATCACCCACGAAGGGTCTTAGACGACTCACGTGAAACGCATTATGAATCTTCCACGCATCAGGCAATTTCAGCCTGTAAGCCACATCGCTGATCTTGTTAAGCACTTGAAAGGCCCATAGTAACGCATGCTGAGGAAACAACCGTTCCTTGCCCTTCATCTTCTTTAACCTTGCCTTTTCGAACCTTAGCAATACCCAGTCACCAGGTGATAACAACAATTCACGACGGTGACGATCAACAGCCTTTTTTTGTTTTGCCCGAGTCTTCTCCAAGGCAACTTTAATTTTCTTGTACATTTCATCCATGTTCTCAACATATCGATCTGCCTCAAAGATCTTGTCCTTTGTATGCAAAATGGGAGGAACCTTTTTGCCGCCTTCAACAATCTCAAAAGGTGCTTTGCTAGTAGACGAATGCACTGTATTATTGTACGCATATTCAAGCATATTATTGTACGTATTATTGTACGCATATTCAAGCATAGGCAAATACTGTTCCCACTTGCCTTTATTATCTGACACATAGCATTTCAGCAGATCTAAGACAGTAGAATTAGCCTCTTCTGATTGTCTATCAGTTTGTGGATGAAACGAAGACAAGAACTTGAGCGTAGTGCCCATGTTCTCAAACAATCCTCTCTAGAACAAACTGGTCATGGGAGGATCACGATCATTGATAATCGATTGTGGCATACCATGGTACTTAAACACATTGTACATGAACAAGCGTGCCATCTGATCAGTTTTTATCTTCTTCCTGACAGGGATAAAATGGGTCTGCTTCGCTGAACCTGCAGATAATGGTCCATATACCATCATTCCTTGGTGTTCTTGGAAGATCAAAGATAAAGTCCATAGCAATGCTTTCCCATGGCTTATCCGGAATCGGCAGTGGTTGTAACAACCCTCGCGCCTTTTGCCCGTCAAACTTGACCTTTTGGCAAATTATGCATGCTCGCACAAAGGCATCCACATCTCTCCTCAAGGTAGGCCAATAGCAGAATGTCTCTACCGCTTTAACTGTCGCATCAATACCACGATGCCCTGCATACGGTGGGACATGACTCTCTTCCTGACGTTATGTCGCAGTGACCTTGTGACACAAAGCTTGCCATGCATCATTATAAAACCATCTCTGAGGAGGTAGTACTCGTGATGTTGCCCCTCTTGTAAATGTTCAAAGATCCTTGAAAAATCTTCATCAGTAGCATACTGTTCCTTCATTTCATCTAACTCATGATGATAAGCAATTGACACAGCTGAAATTTGTGGCTTCCTTGATAACACATCAGCCACAACATTCTTCTTGCCTTCCACATGCATAATCTAGAAGTGGAACATAGAAAGAATGCTTGCCCATCGCATATGCTTTTCAAATAACTTTGACTGTGTCAAGAAGTATCACAAGGTCTGATGATCTGTTTGGACAACAAAATCAACACCTAAGAGGTAGTGCTTCCAGATAGAAAGCGCATGAATGACGGCCAAGAGCTCTTTCTCATAGATTTGCATAGTCCTCTTTGGCCCTTGTAAAATTCGGCTTTCATAAGCTACTACCCGTCCATCTTGCATTAGCACTGCTCCGATGCTACTGCCGCACGCGTCACACTAGACCACAAATGACTTCCTGAGGTCTGGCAAAACAATTACGGGATCTGAAGTCAACTTTTCTTTTAAGAGACTAAAAGCTGAAATCTCTTTTTGGGCCTATCTGAAGTGACCTCTTTCTTTTGCAAAGAGTGAAGAGACGATGCTATCTCTGCAAAATTCCTGATAAACCTTCTATAGTAGGAACACAATCCCAAGAAGCTTCTGACATCGTGTACAGTCTTCAAGTCTGGCCATGTCTTAATAGCTTCGACCTTTGCGGGATCCATTCTGACACCATCCTTTGAGATTATGTGGCCAAGAAAGTGGATCTCTTCCAGGAAGAATTCACTTTTCTTAGGATTGACAAGTAGCCTGTGATGACTGCGCATCTCTTCGAACACAATGGTCAAGTGACGCCTATGCTCCTCTTCATTCTTCGAATAGACTATCATGTCATCAAAGAATGTTTCAACAAACTGTTGATGCAAGCGGAAAATCCAGTCCATCATTCTGTTGAACGTGGCAGGAGCATTTGTTAGACCAAACGGCATCACTAGAAACTCATAAAGACCAAATGTCGTTCTAAACGCAGTCTTGTGCACATCCTCTGGCCTTCTGCGAATCTGATGGTACCCACTCTTAAGGTCTATCCTGTTGAAAATTGCAGCACCCTCTAAACGATCGAGAATATCATCAATTCGAGGAATAGGAAACCTATTCTTGATGGTATTCTTATTCAACGCACGGTAATCATTACACATGCGCCATGAGCCATCCTTCTTTTGCACTAGGAGCACTGGGGAGCAAAAGGGTGAAGAACTAGGTTGAATCAGCCCCTTCTCTAATAACTCCTCAACCTTGCCCATAATCTCTTTCTGTTGCGCCCCGCTAACCCTGTAGGAGGTATATTTGGTGGGCTACACCCTGGCACCAAATCTATCCGATGGTCCTTAGGTCTCTCTGGCGGCAATTGCGACGGTAATGAATCAGAAAAATAGTCACTAAACTTTTGCAAAAATGCTGACCTTTCTTAACACAGATAAATTTGACTGACCACTATCTGAGACATCACGTGCAAAAATCAAGTACACAGAAAGATGATTCTTTATTACAGAAGTAATAGCAGAAGCAGATACAATAGGGACTGACTCTCCTTTTAGCTTTACATCCAAGATGTGAGTTTTGCCCCTATGCTGTACAGTGATCTTTTTGTTGTAGGCATCCAAGACTCCATGCACTCGGAACATCCACGGGATCCCCAACAAGGCATCACATCCTTCCAAGCGGCATGATGTAGAACTCTTCTGTGTCCATATACGACTGAATATGCAGACGCAGCTTTCCAATAATGGGAGCAACACACTCTGAGTGGCCAGGACATGCCAACCCTGCCTATGTTGTGTACCCCATCTCTTCAGCTCTGATGCCCAGCTTCATAGCTAACTATGGTGAGATAAAGTTGGCTTTGGTACCTGGATCAAAGAAGATGAGTGCCGTATGATCCCTAACTTTACCCCATGTCCTGCATAACTCACTGGCATCTGTACTGGGCCTGTCACCCACCATGTGTGACACCAAACCTGTCGTGGGTTTAGGCTTCTTGCCTTTCTGTTCTTCTTTATCATCTGAGTCAGTTGGTCTTTTCCTTTGTGGACGATTGGTAGCAAAGTCTAGGACGTATGAATCCCCTGGCCACCAACTCCGTGAGTTGCCCCTCTAACTCTTCTTCTTGAGTCTTGTTCAAACGGTATGGAGCTTTACTGACAGGCTGTGCCCCCTCCATGAGTTCAATGCGATGGTCCTCCGATCGCTCGGGTGGGAGACGGGGTGGAAGATCATCCTACAAAAAGAGATGCTTAAACTTGGTAAACAAAGTTGAATACCTATCTGGAGCGTGAATGCTCTGGGTAACTGGAGAGGCATAGATGAATGCCGCTTGTGCTCCTCTTTGTAATTCACGCTTCACCTGCACATGAGAAATGAGAGACAAAGAATGCAGACCCTCCTCACCACGAATGATCATGGGAGAGTCACTTTTGGCATTTAGAGTGAGAGTATTGTCGGCCCAATCAATGAAAGGGTTATGCTCACAAAACCATCTAATGCCCAAAATCATATCACATCCTGAGAGAGGAGACACGATAAATTTTCTACGGAAGGCAGCCCGTTGAACTATAAACAACACATCAAGGCACTCTAGCGTAATGAGAGAGTCCATACCGGGAGCGAAGCCAGACACCTCGAGATGAGATGTCTGACTAACCTCTAGGCGGGCTCTCTCTACAAGAGAGGCACTACTCACGTCATGCATACTGCCAGAATCAAACAATATGAGAAAACGTTGACCTTCACATGACCATAACATTTAAAGAGACACTCATCAATGTGTGTGTCAGAAACATATGAAGACTCAGATTGGTTCATTAAAGTGCTTGTGGTAGTTGTTGGTGCTTTGGGTTCTTTAGGTGGGGCTGTCTTAGGATAAGCCTTCTTAATGTGACCCTTGACGTGACATTGATAACATCTACCTTCCTTAGCATAAATCACTTGTTCTTCAGCCGTTATGTGTCCTCCTATAATTCCTTGTGCGGCTTTTTCATCCGGGGTTAGCTTAGATTTTGCAGGTGCTTTAGCTTTACCTGTAGATTCATTTTGGGAGTTCTTTTCCGAAGGATTAGAGGAAGATTGGCTAGAAGAGTTACCATTCTTACCGTTCTTTATCGTTCTGTGGGTTTTGAGGAGTCTGATAGGTACTGTGAGAGGACTTGTTCTCCTTAGGCTTTTCCTTCCTGTGCTTCATGTTCTGTGCGAGAGCAATCGCTACCACTTGGTTGAGATCTATGCGTTCGAAGACTTCGACATCAAACTTGATATAGTCGTCCAACCCGAAAATAAAAGCCTCTTTGCGCTTCGCTTCCGATTTGCGCAATTGGGTGCCAAGCTGCAAAACACGGTTAGAAAAAGACATGATTGGAGTATCATTTTGCTTGAGATTGCGTCAATCTTCCTTTAACCGCGCTAGGTACTGAGGTGGCAAGAACCGTGCCTTGAGCTTGTCTTGGAAGTCGACCCAATTGAAAGAAAGGGGCACGTCTTCCTTTGCTTCCTCTAGGTGCGTGGCCAACCGCTAATCTTGCCACGCTTGATACTAGTTAATGGCATCACCGGCAAGATATATGGATGCCGTCAAAACTTTGCTATTTTTTGTCTTCTTAGTTGTCGCAAAATAAGCATTAAATTGATGCAACCAAGAATGAATAACATTAGCGTCCATCTTACTGTCATACTTACTGAATGTCAACTTCTCCGTGACGGGGTTATTGGAATCCGCTTCTCGACTTGTGCTATCTGTTGATTCGTCCATGTCCTTGAGTGGCTCGGACTTCAAGGTGAGTACTTGTAGGACCAACTCTTGCATGCGTTGGTCTCTCTGCGCCTCACGTTCTAATTCCAAGGCCGCTCGTCTTTATTCGGCCGCCATGCGTGCTCGCTTACGCGCACGCTCCAAGGCTACCCTTCGTTCTTCGGCCGCCAAGCGCGCTTGCTCGCGCTCGCGATCAAAGGTGGCGCGTTGCGGCTCTTATTGTAGCATCATGTCCATCATCGACTTGACCAAAGCCTCCATAGGATTTGGTGCAAACCGTGGCGTAGATGGGAAAGCGAGAGGGTCGGAAAAACCTCCTGGTGGGGAAAATTTTTCTTCACCACCTCCATGCTCATCACCTTCATGCAAAGCATTCATTCCGCTTCGGGTGATGACCATACATTGAGATCTTGGGTACTTAAGTTCACGAGGAACTTGGGGTCATGTGGTTCTTGGGTTCTTGAGGTTCTCGAGGTTCTTTAGTCCTTGAGGTTCTTTAGCTTGCAATCTGTGTTAGAGAAGGCTTTTCTCTTACCCGAGCTCGACTCTTCCCTGCGGGCGCACCCCTTGGTGGCCTTGCGCTCACATCAAGGTTGCTTTTTCTCACCTCACGTCGATTGGCCGGCCGCCAAGTGTACGGTCCGCTTTCAATGAGTGAAAAGAGGAATGAGGGGAGGCCGGACAAGCCCCTCTTTCTTGGGTTTCATGTTACTGTTCAAAAACACGATTAGGAATCGACACGCCCAAATGGACTTGGGTTACGTGCGACCGCAACAAGCAAAAAAAATTCTTGTGGTTCTTTCCTTGAATGATACAGAACACTGCCAAAGCTCTGATACCAATGTAAGATGCAGCGGAAGTGAATGTTGAACTTTGCTCAAGATGAGTGCTCCGAACTATGCTCAAGGGTTCCTTTTACTTACAGAAGGGAGAGCCTTCCGTTCCTTTAGTGAGAGAGTGCAAATGATCACAAACAAAGTGTAACACCGTGAATGAAGGTGCTGAAAGAGAGAGAGAGAGAGAGAGAGAGAGAGAGAGAGAGAGAGAGAGAGAGAGAGAGAGAGAGAGAGAGAGAGAAGAATACGATACCAGACTGTTCTCAAACCCTCCTCCAAGGGCCCCTCTCTCGATGGCGAGAGAAGTCTATGCTATTGATTGCCCAAATCTGGTACAAAGGTGCTGATGCAAGTTCTTGATGCTATGATGCAATGATGGTCTAAGTCGGGGACGACGGCGACGACGACATTGATGACTGCTGGCTCAAAACACTGACTTCAGAGGCTAAAAACATTGCTATATCTGGTTGAAAACGCTGAGACTGGCTAGTACAGTCTGCTGAAAACGTTGCTGCAGGTTGACAGAGAACGCTGATGCAGGCTTATAGAAAACACTGGTTGGCTGATCTGAAAAGCTGGTGTCGGCTGATTTGCAAACACTCGTGTAAGGTGCAGCGGAAGTGAATGTTGAACTTTGCTCAAGATGAGTGCTCCGAACTGTGCTCAAGGGTTCCTTTTACTTACGGAAGGGAGAGCCTTCCGTTCCTTTAGTGAGAGAGTGCAAATGATCACAAACAAAGTGAATAACATTGTGAATGAAGGTGCTGAGAGAGAGAGAGAGAGAGAGAGAGAGAGAGAGAGAGAGAGAGAGAGAGAGAGAAGAATACGACACCAGAATGTTGTCAAAACCCTCCTCCAAAGGCCCCATTCTCTATGGCGAGAGAGGTCTACTATTGATTGTACAAATCTCTACAATGCTTGGACTTGCCGACGATGTCGACGACGATGAGGACGACGACGAGACGGACTGAAATTTGAAAATGCTAATGGCCGAATCTGCAAATCTTTATCTGCTGAATTCTGACTCTATGTCGGAGACGATGTCGATGACGATGATGCAACGACGACGCGCTGAAAACGCAGATGCTGAAATCTGCGTTTTCCAGGCTGAATCTGCAAACTTTGATGGATCTGGCCGTGCGGCAAGGATCTGCTGCGGGAAGGTGAGATCTGCGAGGTTTGGTACTTCTACTGCTGTGTCTTGATGCTGAAAACTGAAAACGCTGGTGCCTCTAAGTGTTCCGTCGCGAAGGATCTGTAAAACACTGAGGCTGATCTGCAAATAAAAAATGCTATGGCTGAATTCTGGTATGCTGCAAAAACGCTAGGCATTTTGCTGTCTTGCTGCTGCCGGTTGTCCTGCAAATGCAAAATGCTAGGCTTCTTGATCTGTCTGCTGCAATGCAAAAACGTTGGCTTGGTTCTTGAGGGAAAAAGGCTAGTTCTGCTGTGTTGCAAAACGCTAGGTATTGCTGGGGGGGGGGGGGGGGGGGGGGATCTGCTGAGAAGGTGCCTGTTGAACCTTGGTTCCTGTTGCCTCTTCTGCCGGAAAGTGGTAGCGCTAGGTTTCTTATGTACTTGCTTATCAAAATTATTCTACCTAGTTCCCAACAAAAGTCACTTAAAAATAATAAGTGAAAAATACGAAAAATAGGTCTATACACTGTAAAAATGCTCTTGATGGGTTCTGATGGAAATCTAACGGTCATGTTGTGTGCAACCAGAGGATATGTATCTACTCTAAGTGTCTGGACATGCACGGTCTGCGAACAGACTCACAAAAGTGCGAGAACACTTCCTAAACTAGACTGACTGAACTGAACTGAACCCTTGTCATGAAGTATCTTGTCCACGCACACATAGGGTTAGATGTGCACGTGACATCCCCTCCTTTTCAAAGTGAGGTACTGGTACCGAACTGTATGGTGTCGAGGGAGATGGCCAACAGCGTCTGGAATCCTGGAAAGGACGCTTCGCCGGCCCACTCTGATGTGTGGGTTGTGCGATACTTGAACTTCATAAAGGTCTACAACGCTTGCTTCTTTGGGCCGCGTCGAAAGCGACACAAAGTCATCTGTAACTCATTCAATGCTTCAACTTCGTCTATAGTCATGCGTCTACCTTCTTCAAGAATCCCTGAGGCTGAAAATTCTTGAAACCACTTCCAACACAAAAACATGAACATACCCATTCCATGTAAAGTGACTGGAAAAATATTATTCCTTCGAAAAAACTGTGCATGCAATGCGGATAAACAAAGTGACGAAGTGCCAAACACACAAACAATGGGGTCGAAACTCGACTTTCCGATCTAAATCAATCAACTGTGGCAAAACACAATGGAAATGCCGATGCTTGATGCTCAATCCTTCTTGTGCTCTTTCGGATACGGAGTCATGCCAAGGAAGAGACATGGAATGTAAATTCCTTGAATGCAAACATTTCATCTTTTCATGAGTAATCCGCATACATCCGTGCTGATTCATGAGTGAATCGTGCTCAACGTACAATATGTCATGTCTATGAAAAGGGATCACATAAGGATGGTGACTAAAATACAGGAAAGCATCACGAATGAAACACTCGAACAATGCGTGTTGACTAATCATTCGAACATATAATACTTCTTGTGGGGGTTCTTTGGACCTCGACTCCAGAGCCAAGATCGGTTCTTTGTGATTGATCGAATCTTCCTGTGGGTGTTCTTTGGACCTCGACTCGAGAGCCAAGATCGGTTCTTCGTGATTGATCGAATCTGCAATGAGGTTAGCTTCACTAGAAAAAGCATCGACTAACCCCATCATTCTTGTGAACAATCACATCTTGATCATACAAATTATCATGCTTGTGACAAATCACATCGTGATCATGAAAATCATCATGCTAATCATTATCATACAAATCATCTTGCTTATCATTATCATGCAAATCATCATGCTTATCATAATCATGCAAATCATCTTGCTTATCATTATCATGCAAATCATCATGCTTATCATAATCATGCAAATCATCTGTGTCATGCTTTAGAGAAGAAGAGATTGAGAGAGTCTCCTTCTCATGATTCTCTTGCATCTGTGCTTGCACATGAGAAAAGAGTCGCAACAACTCTTGCATGTGTCGGTCGCTCTTCTCTTTTCTTGCTTTGTTCTTGCGAGCAAATTTTGCTTGTCTTTCTTTGCGCTCACGATCCAATTCGGCTTGTCTTACTTTGGCTTCCAAGCGTGCTTGCTCGTGCTCACGCGCTATGGCTGCCATTCATTCCGCATATTTGCGCTCTATGATTGCTATTCTTTCTTCGCTTTCTAACTTCCTATCCATCATCTTCTTGTTGAAAGCCTCCATAGGAGTTAGTGCAATCCTCGGCGTGGATGGGGAAGGGGGAGGGTCGGAAAAACCTCCTGGTGGGGAAAACTCTTCGTTGCCACTCCCATGCTCACCACCTCCATGCAAAGTATCCATTCCGCTTTGGGTGATGACCATCCACTGAAGTCTTGGGTTCTTAAGTTTACGAGGAACTTGGGTTCTTGTGGTTCTTGGTTCTTGAGGTTCTTGAGGGTCTTGAGGTTCTTGAGGTTCTTCTTTAGCTTGCAATCTGTGTTAGAGAAGGATCTTCTCTTCACCCGACTTCTTCTCTTTCCCGTGGGCGTACCCCTTGGTGGCCTTGCGCTCACACCAAGGTTGCTTTTTCCGACCTCACGTCGATTGGCCGGCCGCTAAGTGCACGGTCCGCTCGCAATGAGTGAAAAGAGAAACAAGGGGAGGCTGGACAAGCCCTTCTTTCTTGGGTTTCTTGTCGCTCTTCAAAAACACGATTACGAATCAACACGCCCAAGAGGACTTGGGTTACGTGTGACCGCAACAAGAAAAAAAACTTCTTTGGTTCTTCCTTGAGTGATACAGAACACCGCCACAGCTCTGATACCAATGTAAGGTGCAACGGAAGTGAATGTTGAACTTTGCTCAAGATGAGTGCTTCGAACCGTGCTCAAGGGTTCCTTTTACTTACGGAAGGGAGAGCCTTCCGTTCCTTTAGTGAGAGAGTGCAATGGACACAAACAAAGTGGTGAACATTGTGAATAAAGGTGAACATTGTGAATAAAGGTGCTGAGACTGAGAGATAGAGAGAGAAGAATACGACACCAGAATGTTGTCAAAACCCTCCTCCAAAGGCCCCACTCTCTATGGCGAGAGCGGTCTACTATTGATTGCACAAATATCTACAAGGTTTGGACTTGCCGACGATGTCGACGAGACGATGAGGACGACGACGAGACGGGCTGAAATCTGAAAACGCTAATGGCTGAAATCTGCAAATCTTTATCTGCTGAATTTTGACTTTATGTCGGTGATGATGTCGATGACGACGATGCAACGACGACGTGCTGAAAATGTAAATGCTGAAATCTGCGTTTTCCGGGCTGAATTTGCAAACTTTGATGGATCTGACCGTGCGGCGAGGATCTGGCTGCAGGAAGGTGAGATCTGCGAGGTTTGGGACTTCGACTATTGTGTCTTGATGCTGAAAACTGAAAACGGTGGTGCTATTAAGTGTTCCGTTGTGAAGGATCTGTAAAACGCTGAGGCTGATTTACAAATAAAAAACGCTATGGTTGAATTCTGGTCTGCTGCAAGAACGCTAGGCATTCTGTTGTCTTGCTGTTGCCGGTTGTCCTGCAAATGCAAAATGCTAGGTTTCTTGATTTGTCTATTGTTGCCAGGCTACTGTAATGCAAAAACACTGGCTTGGTTCTTGAGGGAAAAAGGCTAGTTCTGCTGTGTTGCAAAACGCTAGGGGGGGATCTGCTGAGAAGGTGCCTGTTGAACCTTGGTTCCTGCTGCCTCTTCTGCCAGAAAGTGCTAGCGCTAGGTTTCTTATGTACTTGCTTGTTAAAATTGCCTTACCTAGTTCCCAACTAAAGTCATTAAAAAAATAATAAGTGAAAAATAGGGAAAATAGGTCTATGCACTGTAAAAATACTCTTGATGGATTCTGATGGAAATCTGATGGTCATGCTGTGTGCAACCAAAGGATATACTCCAAATGTCTGGACATGCATAGTCTTCGAACAGACTCACAGAAGTGCGAGAACACTTCCTAAGCTAGACTGATTGAACTGAACTGAATCCTTGTCATGAAGTAGCTTGTCCACGTACACACAGGGTTAGATGTGCACGTGACAGCCGGTTGGCTGATCCGCAAACACTGACTGCTGAAATCCTTGGTGCTAGGCTTGAAGATGCTTGTAGAAAACGCTGGTCTTGCTAAGGTTCTTGCTGAGGAGAAACACTAGAGGGCCTGTTGTAGATTCTGTCTGTGCTCTCGTGGATTCTTTTGCTTCTACTAAGTGACTGCCAGGTTTCTTTTATATTAACTTAGCAAATTTGCCCTACCGAGTTTCCCAACAAAGTCACTTATTAATAATAAGTGAAAAATGGATAAAATAGGGAAAATGTGTTCTATGCACTATAAAATGCTCATGATGGTTACTGAATGACTGGCATGCTGATGATCATGTTGTGTGTAACCAAAGGATATGCAACTACTCTAAGTGCCTGGACATGCACAGCTTGCGCACAGGCTCACAAAGGTGCCAGAACACTTTCTAAGCTGACCTGAACTGTGGACTTGAAGTAGCTTGTCCACATGCACATAGGGTTAGATGTGCACGTGACACATTGACAGGATGAGGACCAGGAGAACATATGATCACGATGGCCTAGTAGCAGAACATTTTATATATGCCAGAGATCTGCTTGCAGAGCTTCTAGTAGTGATGTTTAGTCGTGCCATGTGCGTGGGCCTACCTGATACTTGGAGTCTGTAATACACCCTATGGAGCCGGGGAACTACCGCACTATGATGATTGGACACATATTGTCATGGTTGTATGCATCCATCCTTGAGCAACAATTGAGTAGATGGGCAGAGAAAGAGGGTGTACGGGCAACAGGACACACTGGTTGTTGAAGAGGTTTCTCTACTCTATATTCTGACACTCAGAGCTATTATTGAGGAGGGGGCTTGTATGCACTCCAGAGGGGATTTCTGATTTGGTTCACTCCACTATCGGGGTGAAACAGGGCTGCCCACTATCTCCTACACTATTTGGCATGTATGCGGTTGGCATGTATGCAGATGAGATTGCTGACTACATTGAGAGGGATGGTGATAGAGGAGCACAGTTGGCAGGGACATGGATCCCACTATTGTTATATGCTGATGATTTTGTGTTGATTTTTGACTCCCCGGAGGGGATGTAGCGTCATTTAGATGCTTTGTACACATTTGTCCGCAATAGTGGATTATTTGTTAACCTGGGGAAAACCAAGGTTATGTGTTTAACACCACACCACAGTGGGTCAGGAGGTCAGCACCCACATTTACATATGGCCAGGAGACAGTGGAGTGTACAGATGCATACACCTATGTTGGGGTAGTCTTCAATGGACCGGTGTTTTCATTGAGGAGAGCAGTAAAGACTAGATTGATGAGAGCTTATGCAGCCTTGGGAGGATTGGAGAAGATGTGTTCGCAGGTTTAGTTTCAGGAACCTCGAACAAAGCTGTGGCTTTCTGACAGTCTAGTGGCTTTCGCTATGCTTTACGGGGTTCAGATTTGGGGACCTTGTAACAAATTGCTGACGTGTCGGTCCACTGAAGAACGGAGCTACCGGCCGAGGGGCATAAACCCTAAGAAGAACAAGTAATAGAAGAAGAAGTCCTACCAACTTATGGGGACCCCATCCGATGGGGCCCCAAGTGACATAAAGGATTAAAATAAAGCAAGACCCTCACACACACACAAACTGATGACGTGGCAGATTTCCGAAAATTGCATTGACATGATGATGTGGCAGGCTGTACAGATTTCTGCATTTTGCATTGACTGCTGACGTGGCAACTGTACGGATTTTCGTAAATTACACTGGCAGCCTTTTAGCATTGCTTTTGGACCAGAAGCTTTTGAGTTTGAAGGCTTTTCATGTAAAATTGCTTTTGGGGTCTAGGGCCTTAAATATGAGGCTAGGGCTCATTCTCTGATATGCTTCCTGGAGAAGGTGCAGAGTCTGGAGTACCGGCTTGTAGTGTTGATGTAATATAAAGAAATACCGAAAAGGGTGCCAAGGTTTGGGGCCAATACTCTCTGGGGTGGAATTCCGCCACTCCGTGTCGCGTGTCGTCTCTCTCTTTCAGTTCAGTTGTTATTGAAGTGCTGAAAGTCTGTTCAATCTGTTCTTTTCTATTGGCACGTGGTGCCCGTCTTGTGACAATGGTATCAGAGCATTAGGCGTGTGCTTTTCTGAAAGCATACCGGTCCTACCAAAGAGCAGACAGAGCAAGATCGCACTTCCAAAGCTCATTGGAAATTTTAGGTTCGTGCTCCGACCTCGGACTTATTAGCCACTCCCACCCTTACTTCATTGCACATCGGACGCGCTCCCGTCTTCACCGCTCATGTCTTACAGGGCATAAGCCATAAAGATCACTTGCAAGAGAAGGATCCAGATTTGTTTCGAGTCACTGTTTTTCTCAGAAGCAGTGTCATACAGATGTTGATGTCTATAGCTACCAAGCCGCACACTCCAAGGACTTGGCAAGCTTTCAAGAAATTTTTTGTCCGAAGTTATATGGTTTTTGACATCTTCCTTCGGAATGCAACTCCTGGCAGAGTGGGGTATCCTGAAATGCTTGCCATGGAAACCCTAGCAGATTATAACTTGAAATTTCTTTACATCTCTCAACAGGTGCCTCTTGTTGATAACCTTGGAGGTCGAGTGTGAAGCAATGACTTGGGACTACCATCGCCGACAGAGGAACATTGTCTGTCCAAGAGCTGATGGACCATGCTGTGCTCGGTTACGACCTTATGGAAGGAATCTAACCCTAATTTTTGGTGTAGGTTTTAGGATGGAAAGTCAGTCGACTTTTCGAGCTCGGCTAATGTCGAGATTGCTTTTTAAGTTTGAACTTTGTTTGACTTCTGTTTGAGAACTTGTTTGAAATTGCTTTTTGGCATTGCTTTTGGCATTGCTTTTTGACATTGCTTTTGGACCAGAAGCTTTTGAGTTTGAAGGCTTTTCATGTAAAATTGCTTTTTGGGGCTTAGGGCCTATAAATATGAGGCTAGGGCTCATTCTCTGACATGCTTCCTGGAGAAGGTGCAGAGTCTTGTATTGTGTTGATGTAATTTAAAGAAATATCGAAAGGTGCACCAAGGTTTGGGATCAATACTCTCTGGGGTGGAATTCCGCCACTCCGTGTCGCGTGTCGTCTCTCTCTCTCTTTCAGCTCAGTTGTTATTGAAGTGCTAAAAGTCTGTTCAGTCTGTTCTTTTCTATTGGCACGTGGTGCCCGTCTTGTGACAGACCCTCAGTGGACCACCATGGCAGATCTGGTAGCATTGATGGATGGAGAGGCCTCTAGTCTCTATGATTTCTCGGATGATTCGAGTTAAGGCCTTAGTGCCACATGAGATTATTTGAGCCGAGCTGGTTGCCCCCCCTCTCGTGATCGAGGCCCTTACTAAATTAGTATCCTTCATGCATAATTTATAGGACCTCCCCAGAAATAGATATGCTCAGCTAGCCATTGAGTCAACCCGACAACTAGCACTACAGGGGGACACAACATGCTGGTATGGGCATCATGGTTTCAGTCACATGGCTTCAGCATGGATAGACTACCTCCATTCCAGTACTCCTCGGATGCACCCTCCCTATCTCTCACATGGATAAAGATCACTAGACTCCTACGCGAGGATTTGATTCAAGCTAGATACCAGGAGCACATGGATACAACCGATATAGGAGTTGGGCACGAAGATGGCTTTCCATAGAGAGCATCTTCTCCAACTAACAGAGGATGGATATGTGATCAGACCGGTCTATATGGACACTCATTTATCCTATGAGATACGATGTGCTATTGTTCAGATGCGCACATCATTGCATCAGCTAGAGATTTAGACTGGCAGATTTAGGAGAGTACCAATAGAGGCCAGGATATGCTAGTTGTGTCATATAGAGCTAGAGACAGAGTTACATCACATTTGTCATTTGGACACTGGCTAGAGTCATGAGATATCAGGATCAGAGATGCCTCGGGTTGTTTTTGCTAGAGCTGCGCAGATACAGGGAGAGTCTCCCGAGGAGATTGGGCGGTGGGAGACATCACAGAGGGAGATCACTAACTACTTTAGAGCAGGGACTCAATAGCCAATTGAGCATGCTTCATAGCAGACTTCGGAGCCCACTTATACCAGAGGTATATTAGTTGGAACAACTTCTTAAAGGTTGTGCCACGTCATCAATTTGTGACATATCCCCATCTTGAAAGAATTGTAATCGCCCTCGATTACGCATGCAAAACAGACAAGAGGCCATAAACTATCTTAGTAGACACTGATTGCTATTACCGACGCACTAGACATGACACATCTAGCACTTTTACAAAGACGACAGTCACATCACAGGACATCACTTGACATCACAGGACATCACATGACAAATCACATAAAAATTCATTCCAAATCTCAGACCATGACTACCAGTAACGTATTTAGTAATCACATCTAGATCCATTCGGACCTAAAGTGAAGTGCTGAAGTGTGACAATAATCCTTTGCACATGTTTATTTCCCTTGCACCTTAGACTTTCAAATCTTGGTATAACAAACTTGGACACTCCAAGTCAAGATTCTACCGCGACATAGTAGAGATTTGCTTCAAAATAGTTCACAATTTACAATTGATTTGACACGGCCCCGACGGAGTTCCATGCTTAACTTATCCTTATTGTGATCATGTCTATAGAGATTTATGAGACCGAAATGCTGTAGTCATTTCGTCTTTCAGTTCCTGCACTCAAACAAGTTAAGTGAAAGAGTACAAATCAATCATATTCAATTTCGGGAATTCCGTTTCATAAAGTCATACAACAGAATACTGTCAGCCCATTAGTATCCCTGAAATCCAAAGGGGACATCAGTGACCTTATTCAAATCGAGGTAATCTGTTGACAAAGGAGCGGAGTGACTCCCCTCTTGTGCAAACTCGCTGCACCAGATTCACCCTTGCTGAGTTTGGGGTTCTATCGGAGTAGACTATGCTAAACCGAATGCTTCAAGGTAAAGGTCCAAAATCTGAGGAGTATCTGCTAGGTCCTCCTCCATATACTTCGCATCTAATGCCAGATAGCTCTTGAATTTAACCAAGAACCGCCGAATCACTTTACCTTTCATCTTTCTTTTCTTGTGCGCCAAAATCTGTTCGGGAATGAGTATCTCCTCACTCTCTTCCACCTCGGGTTGCTCATCAGGCTCCCTATCAACTGACACATCACCTTCAAAAGGTTTCAAAAGACTCACATGGAATGCATTGTGAATCTTCCAAGTATCGGGTAGCTTGAGGCGAAATGAGACATCATTTATCTTTTCTTTAATTTGGAAAGGGCCATAATACCTCATGCTAAGCTTTGGAAAAAACCGCTCCTTTCTCTTTCGTTTCCTTAGGCGTGCCTTCTCAAAATGTAAGAGCACCCAATCGTCTTCTTTTAATTTCAAATCTCATCGATGTCGATCTGCTGCCTTCTTAAGTCGTTCTTGAGATTTCTCTAAAGCCTCCCGAACCTTGGCCAAAGCAGTGTCCAAGTCCCTCGTGTACTCGTCGGCTTCAAAAATCTTGTCTTTAGTGTTGAGAAAGGGTGGAACCTTCGGAGCACCTTCAATTATCTCAAATGGCGCCTTCCTCGTCGAAGAGTGAACTGTGTTGTTGTAGGCAAATTCCACCAAAGGCAAAATTTTTTCCCATTGAGTCTTTTGATCAGAGATGTAAGACTTCAATAAAACTAATTGAATTTGCAATCTCAGATTGCTCATCTGACTGCGAGTGGAAGGATGACGAGAACTGCAACCGTGTGCCAATGTTCTCCCAAATAGCCCTCCAAAACAAACTCGTGAATCGGGGATCTTTGTCGAAGACTATTGTCTCAGGCATGCCATGTAATCGAAATATCTGTGCAATGAACAATCTTGCTAAATGGTCCGGCTTGTTGACTGTTTTCTTCACTGTCTTCTTCACTGGAATGAAGTGAGCTTGCTTACTAAATCTGTCAATGATAGTCCAAATGCCATCGTGCCCACTTTGTGTCTTCGGGAGATCAAAGATGAAATCCATTGCAATAATTTTCCATGGGCGGATGGGAATGGGTAAAGACCTTCTGGCATAGTAAACAACTGCAAACAAAGTCGTCCACATCCTTCTTGAGTCTCAGCCAAAAGAAATAACGCTCCACACCTTTCAAGGCGGTGTCAATGGTGACCTGTAAAAGGTGGACAATGGCACTCAATCAAAACCTTTTCCCTCAGTGGCTGTGTAACACACAACATCGTTTTCTTCATCAAGTAGCCATCGCGTATGGAATACCCTGGCACTATCTCCCCATTCTGTATCCGAGTAAACACATCGGAAAATCCGGATCGGTGGCGTACTGATCAACCATACCCTCGAAGCTTCTATGATGGATCGTGGAAATAGCCAAGACGAGGAGCTTCTAAGACAATGCATCTGCCACTAAGTTTTTTTGTCCCTGTACATGGACAATCTGGAAGTGAAATAGTGACAAGATGTTAGTGCACCGCATTTGCTTTTCCGAAAGCTGCTTCTGTGACAAGAAGTAGCGTAAACTCTGATGACCAGTAAAGACCGTGAAATCGGCTCCGAGTAGGTCGCCACTGAGTAAGAGCATGGGCATTGCCAATAGCTCTTTCTCATAAATCTGTGCTATCAATTCTGGCCTTGAAAACAATCTGCTTTCATAAGCAATCACATGGCCTTCTTGCATTAAGACCGCCTCCAGACTACGACCACAAGCATCACAATAAACTTCGAATGGCTTTTGCAAGTTTGGCAAAGCCAACACTGGTCCTGTAGTCAGTTTTTCCGAAGTGTCTGAAAGGCAGTCACCTTTGTCGGTCCCCACGAGAAAGGGACTCCTTTCTGAGTCAATATGTGCAAAGGGGAAGCTACCTCTGCAAACTTTCGAATGAACCACCGGTAGTAAAAGCTTCTAACTTCATGAACATTCTTCAAGTTTGGCCAATCGCGGATAGTCTCAATCTTGGCCGGGTCCATCTGTACTCCTGTTACTGAGACGATGTGTCCCAGAAAGTGTATCTCCGGCAAGAAAAACTCACTCTTTTTGGCATTGATAACTAATCTGTGATCATGCAATGCCTGGAAGACCTGTAGTAGATGTTGTCAATGTTCTGCTTCATCCTTGGAGAAAACTATAATATCATCAAAGAAAGTGCCCATAAAAGATTGATGCTCTCGGAAAATCCTATCCATCATTCGGTTGAAAGTCGCTAGAGCATTGGTAAGTCCAAAAGGCATCACCAAAAATTCGTATAAACCAAAGCTTGTCCGAAAGGTTGTCATTGTAGACATCTCCGGGAGCTCTGATTTGATTATCTGCTTTTTAAATCAATCCTGCTGAAACAAGAGGATCCCTGAAGTCGGTCAAGAATATCATCGATCCTTGGAATCGGGAATCTGTTCTTGATAGTGATTTTATTGAGAGCTCTATAATCAATGCACATTCTTTAAGATCCGTCTTTCTTAAATACCAACAAAACCGGAGAGCAGTAGGGTGAAGTACTCGGCTGGATAAGACCCTTTTCAAGAAGGTCTTTCACTTGGTTCATGATTTCTTCATTAGATGCTCTGAGAAGTGAGCCCCTTGGGTCACTTGTAAAGGCTTACAAGGGATGCTAAAAGCAGAGCCCCAAAAGCATTAAACTCAAAAGCAACTTCTCCCAAAAGCTGCCAACCAAACATAGTCAACGGAAATCGCGGAAATTTGTACAGTCAAGCCACGTCAGCAGCCAGCGCGTTTTGCGGCAGTCCGTACAACTGTCATCGTAATTCGCGGCCGTCCATACATTAGCCACGTTAGCATGCTCTTCGCTTGATTTTTAATTCCTAGGTGTCCTTAGGCCCCTCGGCAAAGGTCCATAAGTTGGAGCAACCTCCACGTTATCAGTTTGTGACACAAGGAATCGCCATTTTCAGGTCTCCGTTCCTCGTTCACATTCCGATTTCTAGTTTCGGGTAACTCTGGACCACAATATCGACGGAGCCTTCATCAAAGAATTAGGACTATTCTAGCACGACATGGGAGATGCCGAGTATGACTATTTACAGAGGCCGACATTGATGAAGCTCTTCAGCGATTGATGCAAAACTTTCTCGGACAACGCGCGATGCCAGGCATCCTCGGGCATTGATGATGATGATGATGATTTTAGTTTTTCACTTTACTTCATTTTTATTTCTGTACCTAGCCATTGTATTAGATCCACCAAGGTTGTATTAGTTTGGTGTCATAGGTCATTTTGGCCTTTTGAAGACGTTTAACATAACAAACGTTGGGCAGATCTGCCCTTGCAACCCATCGCCCATGCTAGGGCTGCCCTCTAGGGGCGCCCTCCTTCCCCAAGGACACTGCACACAACTGCTCTCTCAAGGTGCCCATCCCCTGCCTATATACCTGACATATATCAGGTCGGCCAGCTAGCAGCTAGCCCTCACGACCTGAGAAAATGTAGGAAATTAGGTGGAAAAAAGGGAAAATGGCAATAGAGGGTCTATGGGCTCTAAGGAAAATACCAATAAGGCTGGGAAAAACACCCCGAGCTTGTAGGAGCCTAAATGGCCATGGAACTGAGCCAAAACCCAAGGCTAACCATGGCTAGACCCGACCCAACATGAGCGACCTACCACACATTGGCCGGGCATAGCCACAAAACAACCCTTACTCCCTAATCTGCTCCTGGGAGATATCGGAGCTACCACCGCACAGGAAAATGAACTCTTAACACCCCCTCTTAGTTCTTGGACGGGAAAATCGAACCAAGAAGCTGGAGTGAGCAATCTACAACTGAAAAGAGAGGGTTTTGTGGAGGAGGATATCTGCTACGAACTCTGCAGTGGGAAAGTATTCTGCAGTAAATACTCCAACTGCTACCCCCGAAAGACTCCGGGAAGTATAATGCTGTCCGTTGAAAGTAAGTCCAGCTCTATCAAGAATCTCCTCAAGCCAACCGACTCACAAGTCGCACAACCAACATCTGCAAAAGGTACTACTGTTGACCGCTCCAAGAGTATGCAGCAAAATTGAGGGTAAAAAGCATAAAATACTGGTATCTTGAGCATTTCCCTACTTTAAGGTGTCCACCCTCAAAGAAAGAGTTGGAAATCTGCACCTCCGATCAAATACCACATGCCAAAAAACTCCAAGCTGCTATGGAAGTCCAAGGAAAGGGACAACCGAGGCTATCAAGGAACTATATGTCCGATGACGAAGAACCAAAGAACTGCACCAACCACGATATAAAATGATGAATTGTTAACTGTATCTGAAGCAACTTGATGGGAACTAAGAGTGAAAAACTAGTAATGATCTGTCTGGAACACCACCCGAGAGAATATCACCCCACTCTGAGAGTGAATCGGGAACAAACATCCAACAGAAAGAAATCACACATCAATACTGAGACTGTAGCTAACACGGCAAGATCAAGAGACCTTGCACCCAAGCTCTGCAAGAGAAGAACAAGGTGCTGTAGAAAGCCACTTGAAGCTCTCAAGCCTTTTGTGGCTCAATGATGGAACGTTGTAATCTTGGGAATGAGATTTTCAAGGGGAGGTCAATCGATAAAGGGTGACTCATTCACGATGACACTTTGAAGGGCGGATTGGATGTCAATCCTGTCTGCTGCACATGGAGCCACAAGAACGGTATGGAAGTAGTTTGCGCAAATTGACTCCCAAACTAGCTCCACATCTTCCTCTGAATGGAGAACACCCGAACCATTGATAACTGTCATAACTCTCCAACAGTCTCTGCGTGTGTAATTGGATCACCAATGGTAGGTGAATCCGAAAGGAAAATAATATACTTGTGGAACCTGGAACCAAATCTGGGAGAACCAAGAAAACTCTCCCCATTATGAAGAATGCCGGCTAACTGTAACTGGTTGCTAGTCCGAGAAGGACCACTATCCACTTGTACGAGAGATAACATGCCAGTCTAAGGATAAGGGAAGTAGGTGTGTCTTGAATGACAAAACATAGGAATGATTGCTCGGATGCACTGGAAAGAGCAACCGTCACACCACAAATCTGAAAGACAAGGCAACCATCGAAATGGCTAAGGAAAACATCCGCCAAGGTATTGTGGGCTAAAGCACACCATCCAAAGCCGCAAGAAATGAGCAAGGAAACCAAGGACTGGAAGACACCATGCATGGTACTTCGTTAAATGGAGCACCGGAAGTCAACAGAAGATAATAACTTGGAAGCCCCCTCTTAAAGAGAAGTATCCTCAAAAGTACGCTCTTAGGTAACAACTAACCAGACCCACGTCTGAACAGAGAAAACATTGACACTGAAAGCTCTTGAGCTAAAGCTGAGAACTCCCCCAAAGATAGGAAGTCCCCCTCCCGCTCAATCCTGGGAAAAGAGAATGAGTACCACTAGAAAGAAATATGAGACAACTTGGAGTAAAACTGCTTCCTTTGTAATTGAATAGCAAAGCCGGAATCTCATGGAACTCGAGACTCAAAGACAATCACACCGTCGGTAAACTCGGACTGCTAAGAATAGGAAGACCTGAAAGGTTTTCACATGAGGATCATGTTTGCCAAAGAAGCTGTCTGGGTCCTACAACTCAAGCAAATTCCCTGAGATCAAACCAAATGTCCGCCACATCTCTGCATCTGCCAAGATCAAACCTGTAGGTACAATCCTGTACAATATGCCAAACAGCATACAGACTCAGAAGACCTCATATACTCCTTTTGTTGTAACTTGCTTCCTTAAAATCTTCATCAAAACTGTCCTTTGTACTTGTGTTGAAGAGAACATACCCACTACTAAACTGTGCAATCAATATCCAATATGCAAGATGACTCCAATACTCAAATGGAGAGTGAAGGAACCGGCTTGAGGAACAAGCCCGTGAGGAACGCTGGGGCTGATTTGTATCATGCGAGAAAGCTGGGCAAAACACTGCAAGGGAAGACCTTGCTCTCCAAGCCAGCTGTGGCCAAATCTACACACCTGAAGAAGGGCTGCCCCCAAGGTTGGAGCTCTCCAAAGGGATGTATGGAGGAAGCATCCAAACGTTGTTGACTGCGGGAATAGGAACTGGATGTCCCCACTAACTGTCGACACTACCTACAAACCTGCCATTCAAAGGATCTCGACAAATCTATTGTCGATCATCAAGAAAACCGTCCATAGAAGGTTGCAAACCTGTCCCAAAACTGGTGCTGACAAGCTCACAAGAAGTCGTAAACTGTCCCACAACAGGTACTGACAAGCTCACAAAAGCGCAAAGAAGTGACCAAATGTGTAGGGCCACACACTACCACCGGATAAAGGAGAGAACATGGAGAAAGGAAGGGTCCACACTCCAACAAAACCTCCTCGAGCTGTTGTCATTGTTGGCCAAGGGTTTGGCATCACATGCTCCACCTCTAGACCTCATCCAGGGAAGTCGGATGATCAAAGAAGAAGTGGTTCTGGGGATAAAAGTATCCCCTCTGTCTTTCAAAACCAACTCCAACACATGCACTGGAACATGCGCCTGAACTGTTGCGTACTGCATAAACAAGAGTCAGTTGAAGCCGAAATATAACTTCCATCCTTAGATGGAAAATAAAAAATCATGGAACATCCGTTGCTGCAATAAGGGAATAAATCTCCCTCTGTCATCCTCAATCCACAATCTGGTACTGCAAAAGGCAAAGCAAACCTACCAATCCATCTCCTCGAAGAAAACACAGCCATAGAAAGCTCCTCCAAAAAAGGGATGAAGAAGATCCTACTCCTGTCCAAACACTTGTGTCTGAAGAAGAAGCTAGAAGTGAATATCTCCCCCTCTGGATCCAACAACCGCATGCTTGCTCTCCTTGCGAGAAAGCACGGTAACATGACTCCATTTGGAATAACCAAAGCAATCCAGCACTGCTACACATCCTGAAGCCTCTATCGGGTTCCCCTCGGTGAAGAGAGGTCGGGGTAATCAAGGGTAAATACGAGGAAGTCATAGATGAGGATCCAAGGCCTCCACATCACCAAATCTGCCCCAAACTTGGAGAAAACCAGGAAAAAAACAGCAAGCTTCTTCTCTCTCAATTATGTCCAAAACCGCACCGGATTAGCCACATCTAAGCACTCAAGTGGTCGTATCACCATAGGGCTTTGATACCATGTCAAAGGTGGCAGCGGAAGATGCAACGAAGACAAGAACTGGCTCGTGATCCGGTGGGTACCGTGACTCCAATCTAGAACATCTGCAATGCCAAACACATGAACAAGGCACGCCTATGGAGAAGAGAGATCATTGAGGTAAAAAGAGACGGGACATCTGAGAATGAGAAAGAGAGAAAGAGAGAGAGAGGGAGATGCGAAAGGCTCTCCATGCTGATAAAAATCTGCTCATACAAGTGATCAAGGGTGGTCCGGCATAGAAATGACATACACAATGGACAGACACGAGGACACACAACTCCGACTTCCACTGACACTGCCAACAACTCCTGCACACGAGATCGCTGACATGGTCTCGTCATGGGCTGCCGTAGCCTCCTGTGGAACCAAGGCTCTGGCGGGATCGCCTCCTGGCAGGAAGGCTGATCTGAAGGGAGAAGGAACCGGATCGGGGCTGGGCTGCCCTATGGTGTGGCTGCCCCATGACGAACATGAATCAGCTCCTCTCGTATGCTTGCACCATGATGGAGGTGCTCTGCATTTGCCAGATCATAGCGCCTCCATGCATGTGCACTCAGAAGGAGAAAACACTAGGCATGTTGTGGAAAATGCTAGCCTGATCCCCTACTGCCCATGAGGAAAACGTTGGGTTGAGTGCTGTCAAAAACGCTGGGCTGTGGAAAAACACTGGGCAGATCTGCCCCTCCAGCCCATCGCCCATGCTAGAGGGAAGCCTCCTACCTCAAGGGCACTGCACACAACTACTCTCTCAAGGTGCCCATATACTGACTATATACCTGACATATACCAGGTCAGCCAGCCAACAGCCAGCCCTCACGACATGGGAAAATGTAGGAAAATAGGTGTAAAATAGGAAAAATGGCAATAGAGGCTCTGTGGGCTCTAGGGAAAAATACCCCCAGCCTGCAGGAGCCTAAATGGCCATGGAACTGAGCCAAAACCCAAGGCTAACCATGGCTAGACACGATCCGTCATGAGAGACACCTCACACTGGCCGGGCACAGCCACAAAACAACAGGTTTGAGACTTTTGTGTGGCAGAGGAGGCTGTTTTTGGACGGATTCAGTCGGTGTACCTGCCCTTGCTAAAGAGTTTGAAGATCCCTTTCGATGGGAGGTTGCTTGCAGCCTTGATGCTTGGTTTGTACCTCTCTATGGAGGATTGCTTTTGGACCTTCGAGTGTCTTGACAACAACACTGAAGAAGAAGAATGTTATGGAGAGTTCTCATGATGTGGACATTGACGAAGACTAGATGTGGACATTGAAGAAGAATACGTAGATATAGTGGATGACGCTTTGGAGCGTTTGCAGAAGAGTACTCATAGTGAGCAGTTGCAAGAGCTACTTGAGAGGAAGGTTCTGGCGTTACCGATGTTTCCATAGGATCAAAAGCTAGACGTCACCAACTACCAGGACTGGAGGTGCTTATGGAGGCGGGATTGACATAGATATAGTGGATGACACTTTGGAGCGTTTGCAGAAGAGTACTCATAGTGAGCAGTTGCAAGAGCTACTTGAGAGGAAGGTTCTGGTGTTGCCGGTGTTTCCATAGGATCAAAAGCTAGACTTCACCAACTACCAGGACTGGAGGTGCTTATGGAGGCGGGATTGGCGACCTATGTTTTTATTTTGATGGTGCATGACGAGATTGAGCAGCTTAAGGCTCCTACAAACGTATCTCTTACTTCCAAGGAGTTTGAGAAGCTTTCAGAGTTTCAATGAGCTTGGGATTGGCTTAATGCAAGGATCTAGTCTTTCATGTTCCTAGATTGTACATGGTAGGCACTTAGACATGTTCAGAGTGTGACTAATGCTAGAGCGATCTTGAACTACTTGGAGCAAGCTCACAACAGAATTATGCCTATGAAGGGAGCTCACCTGGAGGTACAATTGCTGGCTTTGGACCCTCGGCAATTTAAGTCCATGAAGGAAATAAGAAAATGAAGGAGATGCAGTAGGTGACTCTTCAAACAGGGAAGCTGATCTTTTGAGAAGATATCGCTATAATTTTGATGACACCTTTGCTTTCTATTCAGCCTTGATTACTTGAAGGAGGACCAATGATTTGACATCGGGGGAGCTTGTTCCCATGGTGTTGGATCAGGAAGACCATTTACAGAGGTCCCAATTCAAAGGGGGCCGAGATGCCCTTGTTGGACAATCGTCCAAGAAATCAAAGCAAAAGAAAAAGGCACAGAAGGAATATCCGGATTCAGAGTCTCGTGAATTGCCTAGTGTTGCACTTGTTTTGGCTTTTACACACTTGGTTCACGTACCTTTATCTTCACAAAGACTTGTGGATCGATAATACTCTTATCAAATTTCTTTCTCAGCTCTTGGCTCATGCGGTTGCTCTTACGTCCTTTATGGAGGACGGTGTTAAAGATTTTTCATCTTTGTGATACCCAGTCACAGTACACATGTATGTTGGCTTCTGGCATTTTGAGCCGGACTTTGGAGTAGGATTGCTGGACTAGTTCTTGGAGGAAGCGTGGCCGAGATCACAGACTTTTCCTATAACCTATAGCTATTGATGACATGCCCACACGACATGTTGTACAGGTAGAGGAGTTCTGGCTTGTATGTTGACGAGGCTTCTAGAGCCTCGCGGACACCAATGGCAATTTTCGGGTACCCACTTATTGCCATTGGTCGACGTGATTGTCTATCCAGGACCCTATGGTTCTCAGTAGAGCGGTGTGCTTGATGCAGTGGTGGTCTAGACTTTCAGATTCCTTCTCACTCGTGGGGGCCCTAGATCCCTGGTCTTGTGTCCCAAGATTTGAGAGGGAGTGATCTCCTAGTTTCCTCATCTAGATGTTGTGAGTGAGTGCCTCATTGTGGTTGTGCCTGACCTTGTGAGGCTTTTCCAGATTCTAGACATGTGGGGGGGATTTTGCAGTTTTTGCATGCGTCGGGCAAGTTTGTAGGCCCCCTTTATAGGGAGAGGGGGCGGTGCCATTCTGGCATGTTGTAGAGCTGGTGTTATTAGAGATCTCTCTCTCTCTCTCTCCATCTTCTCTCTCTAGCGTTTTTCTCTCCTCTTCTCCTCTATTGTACACCTCATTAGCCCTCATGTGATTGTACTCTCCCCATATGTTTAGAGTTATGTGATGCTGCTGCTGATGATGATGATCAGGATGTAGGGTAGGCTTACATACCTACCCACTCTAGTTATTCTCATTTATTTTAATTTTCATGTTCCCAAGACATTGCACTAGAGCATCACAAATTTTGAGACAATCAATAGGCGAAGGTACAAAAGAAGTAGTGGCTTGTATGCATGCTCTTTTTTCTTCTTGTCAGGATTGCTTATATTGAAATTGTTTATTTACAGTGAGCTTTTATTATTGTATTCAAGCTTCTTTGCATCAACGTGTTCATTAGTTTGGAAATGTCTTTACATCTCAGGTTCTGGACTGCATCCACGCCCACCTAGTGCTGCTGAGAAAACAAACTGCTTCTCAATTGCCAAAGAAAATTTTCAACCAAAGCCTGCGGTAATGTTGAGACTCTGACTTCTTAGTTCTTTTATGTTTCATGGCTTGTTCACGTGGAGCTTAAGAGGATGGTGAGGAGAAGAGTTTGGTTTGGATTATAACAGTGCCTGCTTCTCTGCAGGGCTTGGGCTTACGTGCTGAAAAGGATTCAGAAGAGTATTTGAAAGTCTTTAGTCCAAAGAAGCGGGGGATTCTTACTGAAAACTCTGCATTGTGCAATGGCTCTGCAGTTGCATTGAAACGACAAAGAGTGCATGAGGCAAAACAAGGTCAAGGTCGCTTGCTGTAGCTTTTCATTGTGACTACATGTTTTTCTATGCGATTGATACACTATTTACTTGTGTTTTGTAGATGATGTGCAACCCCCCATGTTTCAGACTGCATCGTCAAAACCGGTACACTTTTCAATTTCAGCAATGCAAAAGGCAAGGGCTTTGCTAGGTTTTGATGATATTGGGTCAAGTGCAACATCTGGACAAGAAGAGTGCATCCCAAGCACTGCACCTTTGCGAGTTGCTAGGAGGGTAGGAGACATGTCTAAAGGTAATGCAGCTATCAGAGGCATTGTGTGATGGGTCTTTGCAACCACAAAGATTCTGCACTCGGTCCAAAATATAGTGAATATTTTCTTGCTCTAACTTTCTTGGTGTCCATGAATTTGGTTGTGTTACTGATAAGTATCTCTGCAGCAGATGTGCAACCTGTGTTTCAAACTGCATCATTAAAACCAGTGCAAATTTCCTTCTCAGCAATGCAGAAAGCAAAGGCCCTGCTCAATTTTAATGATATTGGGCCAGGTGCAAATTATGGAAAGCAACAGTGCTCCCCAAGCAAGAGGCCTTGCAAAAAATCAAGCACAACAGAAAATATGCCTGAGAATGCTAATAGTCATAACGCAAATGTCAGAGATAACACAAATAGATGTGCGAAGATTTTGGCATCTCAAATGCCAACCGCCACTGGGAAATTAGCTCCAATCAATGTCAAGAAGGCTAACATGGGCATTTCTGGTGTCAGTAATACTTTGGTGAAGTATGATCCTCATGATAAATCAAATACAAACATGTTCCTCACGTCCGGGGAACAGCCAATTTCTTTGTCTCGGTTTCCTGCTAAACGGGCACCAGAGCCTTTGGAGGAAGTCTGTTATCCTCCTGATGAAAGTCATTTATCTACATTAGCTAATCATGCGGAACAACATAATGCAGAAGCATCTTCATGCTTGTTCCAAACCGCCACTGGAAAAGCCGTCTCTATTTCTTCCTTTGAAATGCTCCGAGCAAGAAAATTGCTCGCAAATACCTCGATTGATCATAATCCTGGTTTAACATCGTTCCAGACTGCCCAAGGTCAGCAGTCTGCCTCAGTTTCTTCCAATGCTGTGAATCAGGCAGCAAAGATTTTGGGAGAAGAAAAATATTTTTTTCCAGTTGAAGGATCTTTGTCTTCTCAACCAATCAGGTTTGTTACAGGGGTTGGGAAATCCCTTTCAGTTTCTAGCAGTGCTATGAAGCGTGCCAAGGACCTACTTGGAGGGGACTTGGAGAACACAGAGATTACAACTCCTGCATACCTAGTAAATAAAGGGCAGCAGAACAAGCAACAACTGTTCGAAACACCTGAAGGACACCTTATTAAGGTTTCAAGTGGCTCGATAGAGCGGGCAAAATTGTTACTTGAAGAGGGAGAATTAAACACAAGTCTTGGCTACCGCACATTGCCACGTCTTAATTCAGACATTGATGTCACCAAGACTACGGATATTCAAGGGCTTCTCCCAAGGATGGGCCATAAAACACAGCATAACCACTTCGTGCAAGAGTCAAATTTTACATCTATGGGCAAGAAAACTGTTATGCCAAGGAAGCTCATTCCCTCATTCAAGGCACCTCGTCGACTACAGTAAGTAACATGTAGTTATACCAGCGATCAATTCTTCTCTCAATCAGGTAGAAGGATCCTGATTGACTGCATTTTCATTTGTAGACCTGCTCTACACACTGCAAAAAGTTCCTGCTGCAAAGAGGCTCCTATTCAGACAGCTAAATATGATTTCTCTCAGCTTGTAAACTTGCATTCTCTGCACAAGAAGGAGAGACCAAGAAGCTCTTTGGAGGAAGTTTTCATGCAGCCACCTCATCAAGAGAAAGAGGTATTATTGTTTTCATGTCTTAACTTATTTTCTGTGTGCATTCACAGGTTTGTTTTAATTTTTGTTTTTGATGCAGTTTAGACATCTTACCAATGAGATAAAAATGATGACATCAGAAAGTGCAAAAAACTTTAGATTTAAGTCCACTGTAGATGGCTTGGAGTCAATTGGTGCAGAGGAATTCAGGTTGATGCTTCTTGAAGCTGGAGGAAATTCTCAAGTTGTCACCAAGGAGTAAGCTTCCCAACCTATTCTCCAGGCAAGGAGGCTCACAATGACAAAGATGGATGAAAGTGCATATTTTCTGATCCTTGGATTTTGTGATTGGAAGGGTTCAATGGGTCAGCTGATGTTTTAAGTTAAAGGGTTATTGATTATCTAAACCGTCTTCACACTTGCCTTTTCAATCATTAAGATATGCCTGCCACCCAACTATTTTGCAACTTAGTCTTAATTGTATTCTGTTTTTTTCTTTTTACAAGTATCTTATCACTATGTTTCGTGCCATGAGTTAAGTCTTATTTCATCCTGCTCATTGGATTGGTAATTACCCTTATTAAATGGGTTTTATACTGTGCTACTTAAGAAGCTCAGAGATAATTTTGAGTGAAGCTTTTAAATTTGGAGGAGTTTGGTTCTCTTGGGTGGGTTGTAGCGTGGTCTCCAGTGAAAGGAAAGAGGGGTCAAATGAGAACTCCTGTCAAGGGTAGAATTAGTTAAATTTTGTTCTGCATCATTTTCTTGTAGCAGTGCCTGTGATTTACTGTTTGTCCTCTGTTGAAATGGTACAGGTGGGTAGAGAATCATTATAGGTGGATTGTGTGGAAACTTGCCTCTGTTGAACGAAGCTACCCATCCAAGGTGGCCAACAAGCTCGTCACAATCCAGGTGGTCTTTGACGAATTGAGACACAGGTGGGAAAAAAACTATGAAGTTGGGGCCAGTTATTCATAGTAGCACTACATTACAAAAAGTTTCTATCTTGTCAGGTATGAGAGGGAGGTTGACCGCACACATCGCTCTGCAATCAAGAAAATTACTGAAGGGGACTCAGTAGCGGGCAGAATGATGGTTCTTTGTGTTGCAGCTATCTGCACTATGGAAAAGACTGGTACTAATTTGCTTGAAGTATGTTCAACCCCGTCCGGAGATTCAGAAGCAACACATATTGAAGTCACTGATGGATGGTATGTACTTGTGTTCTCCTTTTGGCTAATGTATATTGTGGATGCCTCAAGTGTGTGTGGTCATTGTGAACAGGTACTCGCTCATTGCACATTTAGATCCACCTTTAATTAGGCAGTTGAAGGCTGGCAAGGTCTTCATTGGACAAAAGTTAAGGGTATGGAAGTTTACAGGATTATACGTTTTTCTTGCAGTAATCTTTTATAGCTAGTAAAGTGCATTTATTGTGTTAGTTTTCCTGTGTATTGTAGCCATTTGGAGAGTAAATATCCATGGATAACTGGATTTTAAGTCTACAGTGTTTATTTGCTGAAATCTATTGATGCTATATTACAATGTATGTATAGCAAGTCTTATTAAGAGAGAGAATGCTCAAAAGCACTAAAACATAGGGACTCCTTAATTATCTATGAAACTGTTTTGTTCTCCATGTGTGTATAGATGAGTCATACAGGTCTTGGCCTCCTTAATCCGCTTAATTTTAACCAAGAGACATCTTGTGCAAGTTTGAACAGCAAAAGGTTTTTGATTGAAGTTTATCCATACCACTTGCCCAAAGCAAACTAGAAAAGCTTGGAAGAGGGCAGGATTGAGTTTGCTTGGGGCCCTCACGGGGCTGCAGGGGGGCTTAAGCAAATTATAAGGGATCTAAAGATAAAAGCTGCGCAAAGGCTTCCACGTGGCATACTGTACGGACCCCCGACAAGTACTGTAGCCGGGCTACAGTGTCACTTCACAGGACAGACAGACAGTTGGACAGTTAGTTATAGTTGGTCTGGTTCACACTGGACGGACCCTTTGGGCTGGGGAGTGACACGTGGCAAGGTACCGACGGTGGTCTAGTGGACATCGTGGCCAGGCCACTGCCACCACTCAGTTTGGAGATAGACTTAGCTGACTGGACATTTATGAGCCGTTGGTGGCTCTTTATGGTTGTACATATGAGTAGTCGTTTTGAGCCAATTGCATTATCTTGTACGTAGTCGTCTAGAGTGAGTCTTTGCACGGAGCACATCTTCACCATCCTTGCACATTTGAGCCTCGACACCCCCATTGTACCTGTGAGTCCCGGGCTGGAGCTGAGTGTGCTGCCACGCCAGAGTCTGTATCAGTCTTTGAGATAGTCGAGTCATATGTTCTGGTCTGCTGTTGTGTCTTTGTGAGCTCTGTTGATGTCTATTGTTTCCTTTCTGTTCAATTTGTTTGAGTGAGATTGTCACGCACATTGCACTGAGGACCACCCACTGTAGAGAGCACGACACATTATCCGCGCTACAGGTGCTCTCATTTTGGCGATCACGGTGGAACCCGAACCCACACCCTACTCTCTCCCTCGCCCCCTACCCTCTCTCTACTTGCCCTACCCTCTCTGCCCTGCGCACCTATCCATCAGAAATCTCCAAAACGCACCTACCAAAAATCTCAAAAACGCTTCTATAGAATCTTCTGCTCTTCTAGTGTCAAGATCTCGTACTTGAACATTCTACCAACTGTACTCACTATGGCAAGAGGTAGCAAGAAACAGACAGCAGAAGGTGGTAGCAGCAAAAAAGAATTGTTGCGAAAGAAGAAAGCTGTGGCTGAGGAATCAAAGGAATCAGAGAGTGAGGAGATGTCAGCAAGCAGTAGCCACGGCTTGGATGACATAACTTCCAGCGACCCCAGTGATGAAAGCTACAAAGCAGACTCGCCCTCTGAGTCAGAAGCACACTCCGAGTCAGATGCTTCGAGTGATCAAGAGGACCATACAAGAACAACTCAAAAGAAAGGGAAACAACCAATCATGAATCATATAATCAAGAGGCCTGCAACATCCAAAAATCGCACCGCGTTCTCTTTGGATTTTTATTTACAACAGCCTCGACCATCTCTGAGCAAGGTATTTTCCAATGCTCAGCTGCACACTCTAGGTCTCACAGCATTGGCTGATGCCAATCTACCTAACACTGTTCCTGTGGAGATGATACATCAAATGTTAAAGGATTTCCCAAAGTAAGGGGCCACAAGTTGACAGTTGAGAGGCTTGGCCATGCCATGGGAATGACTAGCTTTCCATCTGTGAAGCTGGCTACACGCACTTTTTCTAAGTTGTCCAAGGATGCCACAATTCAAGCATGTCAAGAACTGCTCAGTTCGGATCACCCAACCAAACTATGAAAGGAACAAATGGATTCTGGCAATCTTCAGGTATTACTTTCTCGCTAGAGAAGCCAAAGAAGATAAAGAAAAAAGTGATCTTCCCACTATCTTCTCCCACTGCGACGGTCTCTATTGTTTAATCCACACCATACCCTGTGGATTCCACCAGATTCTCTTCACCTCATTGCAGTCTAGGGCTAAAAGATTTCGGGGCCAAGTGCAATCTGTGCAATTAAGCTTCAAATGTTTTGCAGTACCTCTTTTGGCATGGGTCATAAATATTGAAGATCCACAGGAACCCTCGAAAGGGAAAAGAAAATCTGTATCTCTATTGTTTAATCCACACCATACCCTGTAGATTCCACCAGATTCTCTTCACCTCATTGCAGTCTAGGGCTAAAAGATTTCGGGGCCAAGTGCAATCTGTGCAGTTAAGCTTCAAATGTTTTGCAGCACCTCTTTTGGCATGGGTCATAAATATTGAATATCCACAGGAACCCTCGAATGGGAAAAGAAAATCTGTAAGCATTCAGGCTGACCCTACAATTACCAAGAGAAAGAAGATAAAGGCAAAAGTGGCCGAAGGATACAGTGCAGTCTTTACTCTCCTTGCCAGTTTCAGAGAGTCAGCAGACTAGGGTGACGCGTCTTCCTAGTCACACTCCATCTCCTTCTACCCCTAGTTCTATAATGCCAACAGCACCAGTGTCTACATCACCAACACCAGTCTCTACTTCCGTCCCTCCTCAGAGCAGGGTGGCCGCTGCGCCCTTACAGGATCCTCTCCCTTCTTCTCCTATCTTCACTCATACTCCAGTCAACATATCTCACTCTCCATCTACAATAACCATCTCAGAGGTACCTACCACACCAGTTATGCCACCTCCTAGCTCGCCGGCTGTGCCACTTACACGTCCTCCAGCATCCCATGCATCTGAGGGATCTTTAGGGATGCTCGACTCTACTTCTCTATTTCAGCTTTCTGAGAAGTTACTTCAGGACTCACGGGCTGCTATTGCCACCATAGAACTAGGTACAGAGCAGCTAGCTGCCACGCACTAGCGTCACTCTGCCACATATGCAGCTATGGAAGGATCTCTGAGAGTCGTCGAGAGTGCCATCGCAGATAGAGATGCTACGATTTTCGCATTACAACAAGCATTGAAGCTTAAGTCAAAGATTATTGACGACCTAAGAGCACAGCTATCAGGATTTCAAGAGACGCTTTTGTATGGTAATAGGTCCACACAGATTCCTGTGGGATATAGATGGACTGGGCCTGGGACACAGGTCGAGACTCAGGTACAGACTCCTGCAGGGTATGGGTATGCAGGAGCAGCAGGTCTCACTCAGCAGTTCTTGGGATCGTACACACAGCCAGGGACACAGGTCCAGACACTTGCAGGGTATGCAGGAGCATCAGCAGGTCCCTCTCAGCAATTCTTGGGATTGTATACGCAGCCCCCAGTCTAGTACTATACTTCACTGGGGCCTCAAGGTTAGATACCACAGAGCGTTCCTTGCTGTGACGGTGTTGCTGGTGCACACCGCCATGGTTGTGTCACTAGGCGTCATGAGTACACTTCAGGACAGGTGCTTCCATCCGCTGTGGAGCAGGTGGTTGCTCTAACCACAGGGAGCTAGTTTGTTCAGAACATAGTCCAGCAGCCGCAGCGTTACATGATCGATTTGATGGCTCCTCCGGACGTCGAGACTTCTGGTGCGGCAGTGGCGACGACACTTTCTCTTGGATGACAGGACCGCACTACTTGCTACTCCTTTCATTGTACACATGGTTACTTTTTGCAGTTTTTCAGGGTTTGGTTCACCGAGACGGTGACCAGTCTTGTGGCGGGCAACCTGTAGCAGGGCTACAGTGTCACTTCACAAGACAGACAGACAGTTGGACAGTTAGTTACAGTTGGTCTGGTTTACACTGGACAGACCCTTTGGGCTGGGGAGTGACACGTGGTAGGGTACCGACGGTGGTCTAGTGGACATCGTGGCCAGGTCACCACCACCACTCAGTTTGGAGATAGACTTAGTTGACTGGACATTTATGAGCCGTTGGTGGCTCTTTATGGTTGTACATATGAGTAGTCGTTTTGGGCCAGTTGCATTATCTTGTACGTAGTCGTCTAGAGTGAGTCTATGCACGGAGCACATCTTCACCATCCCTGCACATTTGAGCCTCGACACCCCCATTGTACCTGTGAGTCCTGGGCTGGAGCTGAGTTTGCTGCCACGCCAAAGTCTGTATCAGTCTTTGAGATAGTCGAGTCATATGTTCTGGTCTGCTGTTGTGTCTTTGTGAGCTCTGTTGATGTCTATTGTTTCCTTTCTGTTCAGTTTGTTTGAGTGAGATTGTCACGCACATTGCACTGAGGACCACCCACTGTAGAGAGCACGACACATTATCCACGCTACAATTACGTTGATTGCTGTACAGAATTTCGCAATTTGCGTAGAACTGACACGTGGCACAACTATACGGATTTCTGGGTTTTTAGCTGGCTGATTTGAGCAATTTTTAGCTCCAGCCTTTTGCAGTAGATATTTTTAGAGTAGAAGCTTTTTTGGGCTCTGTTTTTAGCATCCCTTGTATTCTATATAAGTGCCCCATGGGCCAGTCTATGAGGCATCTGGATGGTAGAGCTTGAAGAGCTGGACCCATCTGGAGTTGTACGATCTTGAAGCAATAATAAAGAAATATTGAAAGGGGAGCTAGTCTTTTGGGGCCAACACATCTTGGCTTGGAACTCCGTCACGTCGTGTCATCTTTTTCTCTCTCTCTTTGCTATTTAAGTTGTTTTGAAGTACTAAACGTGTTGCCTAGTGTGTAGATTCTATCTTTCCGTCCGATCACTCATCAGAAGTGATTACAGTGGTATCAAAGCTTCAGGAGTGTGCCTTTATGAAAGCATATTGGTCCTACCAAAGAGCAGATAGAGCAAGACGACGCTTCCAAATTTTAAAGATTTTTTTGTTATTATCAAAGAATCTTTGTGTCCCTGCCCCGGACTGATTAGCCACTCCCACCCTTAGTCCATCGCGCATCGGGCGCGCTCCCGTCTTCATCGCTCTGTCTTAAGGGGCATAAGCCGTAAAGAACCCAAGATCCTATCGACATGGATGGAGCACCGGGAGATCACACTGTTGAAGTTGGAAATCCATCGACCCACCCAGAGGCTTCCTGACGAGACACATGCCTAGTATGTGGTACATCAATTGGTATATTTAGCAAAACAACAAAAGAAGAACCCGACAAATGATCGAATTGATTTAGAAGCCCTCCACAATTATGTGGGCTCTCTAAATCCTCCTATGGCCCGTTTGTCCCTCAACAGACCTCCCCCATACATCCTCCTGCACCTTAAAATCCAATTGTGGCCTCTTCCCGACAGAGTTCTGGTGATGTCTCTCAGTTTTCAGGAGGCATCTTTAAGCAAATGGCTTTAGGAGAACATCCCCATGTTGCCACAGATTCTCTACCCCCCTTTGCCCCTTGGACCCTCACCTTATACTCCTCCACAACCATCCATTGCTCCACACCCACCTACATACACGACAAATGGGCAACCTTGGATCGACTTCAAGCTAGCATTCTACCCAAGCTTTCTAGATGACACTTTCGAGGTCGAAATACTTGCTGCTTGGTCTGGCCTAAAGATGTACCCTTCAAACACGCTATCTGTCTACAATCAAAGATTTTGGGACACGTACCTACCCGTCTGCAATCGAAGATTTTGGGACATGTACCTATCTGTGTCTACTTTCAGAGATATTACTTTTGCAGTTTACATTGAGAAGTTCACATTGGGATTACCGTGCTAGAGTCGGCTATCACCTCATGAAAAAGGAATTGGTTTCTGAAACGACACCACCTTCACGGAGCGCCACTGCTCGCAACAATACTTCTTCGAGCCAAAGGCAGCAAACTTCAAGGCCTTCACAAACTCCTGATTGGCGTTTTCAACTCACTCCTCAACAGATGGCTGAGTATAGAGCCCAGGGAAGATGCTGTAAGTGTGGATGCATAGGACACACTTTTCGAGATTGTAATCAAAATACCCACCCTACCCCACCCAATAACATTCCTGTGAAGCGTCCGTATAACCAGGATAGTAACAATGATAACAAGAAACCTCGACATGTTGTGGGATCGATTCCTGATCTCATAGGAGAGCCTGAACATGATACATCAGGAGAACCTTGCAGAGCTTGGGGACAAGTTCATGACAAAGATGCGCTTATCTTCTTCGATCAGAGTCCGCAAAAAACTTCATTTTTACCGACATGGCTGCTCGACTAGGCATTGACAAATACGCTAAAGGCAACTCAATCAAAGCTCAGATGGCTGATGGCACTTACTGGTCTACTACACCTTTGGTGAATTCGATACGAGTTCATGTCCAAGGATTCCTGGATGCAGTTGATTTCTACATAATGGACTTAGCAGGATGTGATTTTTTGTTGGGAATGCCTTGGTTCCGTAAGTATGATGCTCTCCTTCGCTCTCGCGATAGAGAGATCTTGCTCACCCATAGAGACAAAAAGATTAAACTGGATGTGAAGTTTCGGGGTGAATCTGTACCCCTTGTATCTGCTTGTTCTGTCAAGAAATTAATAAAACGACCTCTTTCTTTTTACATGATCTATGCCAATTCTTCCTCTTCTCCTGCATCTATTCCCCTCTCTCCCCTTGATCAAGGTCGCCTTGAATTCTTACAACAATACCTAACTGTTGTGAGGAACCCCCGCCTTGGGAATTGCCCCCCCAGAGACCTGAAAATCACAAAATTCCCCTCATCCCAGGGTCTTTGCCTCCCAATAAACCAGCTTACAAACACAGTAAAGCACAACAAGATGAAATCTTTAGTCAAATCTTTGAATTATTGAACAAGGGATATATACAACCCAGATTCTCTCCTTACTGCTCTTCAGTTCTCTTAGTACTAAAGAAGGATGGTTCATGGCGAATGTGTATTGACTACCGTGCCTTGAACCAGATCACCATCAAGAATTGCTTCCCTATATCCCGCATCAAAGATATTCTTGATTGGCTTTTGGGCTCTTCTTGTTTCAGTCGTATCCACATGAAGAGTGGCTACCATCAGTGTTAGGTGCAGCGGAATGAATGTTTGCGCTTTGCTCAAGATGAGTGCTCCGAACTATGCTCAAGGTTCCTTTTGTTCTTATGGCAGGGAGAGCCTTCCGTTCTTAATGAGAGAATGCTATGATCACAAACAAAGTGAATGGACACTGTGCGTGCAAGTGTATGAGACTGAGAGATAGAGAGAGAAGAGAGATATGACACTAGAGACGTTGTAAAACCCTCCTCCGAAGGCCCCACTCTCGTCGGCGAGAGTGGTCTACTTATGATTGCACAAGTGGGTACAATGATGATGTATGGAAACTGATGCAACTTGGGGCTATGTCGGTGACGACGACGGGGATGACGAGGCCGACACTAGGGCTGAAATCTGCAATCTTTCTACTGCTGTCCAAAAACGCTATGGGCTGAAATCTGCGACTAGTCCAAAAACGCTGATTTTGGGGGCTGTTTCTGTGGGTCTTTGTTGCTGAAATTCTGCAGGTTTAGGGCTAAGAACTGAGGTTCTTAAGGGCTGAAAACTGAGGTCTTTACTGGGCTGAATTTGCTACACTTTAGGTGAATATTGTCGGTCTTAATCTGCTGCTGAAATCCAAAAACGCCAATGGAGCTGATGACCAAAAACGGTAGCAGTGGTTGATCCTTGCAAAAACGCTAGGTGCTGGGTACTGTTGGCGATGCAGATCTGATGCAAAAACGCCAGGATGGGGATGCTGTGCAAAAATGCTAGGTGAGGGAATCTGTTGCTTGGAGGGGAAAGTCCACCGAGGTTCTTGTGAGAAGTTGCCTGCTGAGCTTGGCTCTTGTTGCCTCTTCTGCCGTTTAGTGCTAACTTTCGTTTGCTTATATATTTTCTTACCCAAATTGCCCTACCTACTTTTGTTGGGAAGTCACTTAAATTAATAAGTGAAAAATGTCAAAAATAGGGAAAATAGGCTAAAATCATTGGAAAATTCCCTTGACTGATTCTGATGGATTCTGATGGGAATGCTTATGATCATGCTGTGTGCAACCAGAGGATATGCATCTACACTAAGTGACTGGGCATGCACGGTCTACGAATAGACTCACAAAAGTGCTAGATCACTTCTAAATCTAAACTGACTGAACCCTTGTCGTGTTGTAGCTTGTCCACGGACACATAGGGTTGGATGTGTCACGTGACAATCAGATTCGCATTCACAGCCGATAGATATATCAAAGACAGCTTTTCGTACCACTTTTGGCCTTTATGATTTCTGGTCCGGCCTTTTGGATTGACAAATGCCCCCGCTACCTTCAATCGAATGATGAGCCTATTTTTAGGAAACATCGAGCTTTTGTTGGCACTTTCTTTGACGACTTGATTATCTTCTCCAAGAATGAAGACGAACATGGACGCCATCTAGCTTTGGTATTTGAGGAATTTTGCAGTTATAAATTGGTTATTAACTGGAAGAAGAGTAAATTCTTCATGACAAAGATCCATTATCTTGGACATATTATTTCGGCACAGGGAGTTTGCATGGATCCAAAAAAGGCAAAGGCAATACATGAGTGGCCCCATTTGATTTCTGTTCATGAGGTTTGGAGTTTCTTGGGCCTTGCCTCTTACTACCGGCGTTTCATTGCACACTTTGCGTTTATTGCCACTCCACTGCATGATTTAACCAAGAAAGGACCTATCTTCAAATGGACCTCTCCAAAATCGGAGCTCTCGACACACTGAAGCATAAAATTTCTACTGATATCGTATTGGTTCTTCCCGATTTACAAAATTTTTTTGTAGTCAAATGTGATGTATGCGGTATTAGCTTGGGGGCTGTACTTGAGCAGGATGGACATGTGGTGGCCTACGCCCTTAGGAAAGGTTTGGTAACGCTTATGAAAAGGAATTGCTTGCTGTGTTGCATGCTCTAGTATCTTGGAAACATTACCTCATTGGAGCCGAGTTTGTTGTGGAGAACGATCACCAAAGCCTCCGTTACTTTATGGATCAAACCAAAATCTTTGAGAAGAAAATGCGATGGGAAAATTTCTTGTCTCTTTTCCACTTTCAGATCAACTCAGTTAAAGGAAAATACAACACGGTAGCAAACACTTTTCCACGACGACCATATGCCACTTCAGTCACTATTGCTACCCACCCAGAGCTCAAGGCCTTGAAGGATCTATATCCCTCGGATCCCCAATTTGCACATACCTTTGAATGGATTCTTTGTTCCAGGCTACACATTGAAGGATGGGAAGCTTTGTATGGCGCGTGCTCTTCAACCTAAGATCCTACTTGAATCTCATGCCCCACCACCATATGCAGGACATCGGGGTATTTTCCCAACAACCCTCGACATTGACACATTTTCCTATTGGTCTACTCTTGGCAAAGATGTCGAGAGGTATGTCTCTGAATGCATCACTTGTCAAAAAGTGAAGTACAACCGTCAGAAAGCTTCCGGGTTGTTACATCCTCTTCCCGTCCCTACTCGACCTTGGGAAAGCATTGCCACGATCAATCTTTGATTTGCAGACTACATCATCAGGTTGCAATGGAATTCGGACTATAATTGATCGCTTCAGCAAGCAAGCTCATTTCATTCCCGTGAGGAAAATCATCAAAGCAGATAGAATGCCATTTCTATTCTTATAACATATCTTTCGACTACATGGGATGCCTTAATCAATAGTTAGTGATCGAGATCCACGGATGACAAGTCTTTTTTGGAGAGCTCTCTTTGATAACATCAACACTACATTGAAGTTCTCGTCATCATTTTATCCACATACAAATGGCCAACCAGAAAATGCAAACTCCACTATACTTGATCTTCTCAAGACCTATGTCTTGGACCATCAGAACTTATGGGAGAAATACATACCACTCATGGAATTTTCTTACGACAACACCACACTCTTTAACGGGAAAGGCACCCTTCGAGATCATTGAGGGAACTCATAAAGTTCCACCAATTTTGCTTACAAAGGATAAGATTTTCGAGGCTGACAAATTTGTACAGGACTTGGATCTTTTATACACAAAAGTGAAAGAAGCTTTACAAAGGTCTCATGACAAGCAAAAGCGCGTTGCTGACAAACATAGGAAGTAACTCGATATCAAAGTTGGTGATTGGGTCTTACTTCGATTTTAGAAGGCAAGACTAAGGAAAAAGAAAGGCAAAGAAACGTTGTACCCCAAGCTCAGTACCCCAAGCTCAATCAAAGATATTTTGGCCCATCGAGGTCATCGAGTGCATTAATGATGTTTCCTTCCACCTCGACTTACCTTCTCATTGGAAAATCCAAGCCATTCAAAGGAGATTTATCGATTGAGCCTTCAAATGACGCTCAACTAGAGGTAGAGGAACTTGAAGAGATTTTAATTCCAGAACAGATATTGGCTCATAACTGCACCGCTCGAGGACAAACAACACAAAGATTTCTGGTGAAGTTCACGAACTATCCACCAATGGATGCGCCATGGATGAATTCTGAAGAACTAACAGACCATGACGATATGCCTTGAGTTCTGAATGTACAGATCTTGACATGGTATGACTAATGGCATGCTTCCATCATATCATGAAGTAGATGTCACTTCATGTGACTCTCCATAGACTTTGGACGAACGATCGCATTCAAAGAGACATCATTTGGGAACTTTCCCAATGATGAGATTCGATGTCATTTTATATGCATTGCAATGGTGTACACCCGTGACATAATTTTAATTTTTGGGAGTATGATGTGCTTAAATTGGCCATGTGATTTTTGAACGCAATCGAGGTGTTTGTTGCTAGCTTATTTTCTATATGACTATTGAAAGCATTGCATTAGCGTGCATTCTTGCCTCGTAAATATTGAAAGTTTGCATATTTTCTTAGATCTTGCAATCAAGGATGATTGCTTTGCTTTTAGAAGGCGGTATGTAATGGGTTTTAGCGTTAGGGTTTCTGCATCGAGGTCATAGACGCATATGATCCATGCGTACGTTTGATCAATCACATACTCACTCTCCCTAGAAAGGTGGTCCATGCCAATCTCTTGATCAAAGCCAGAATCCTCTATAATGTGTACAATTCTCCCTAAGTGGTGTTTGCATTTGTGATCACCTGCATAGCATTAGAACATTTGAGTGACTTTCCGGTTTGGAGCTAAACTTGATTGAATTTTGCAGAATCCGGCCGAGGTGCCTAAAAAGAAAGAAGAAGCACAAACTTATAATTCCTGCCGAGGGCATAAGTTATTTAAAAAGGCAACAAAATAAGAACAACTGCAGTTTTACCAACTTATAAAGGTCCATTGAGTGGGCCTAAGCAAATTATAAGGGATCTAAAGATAAAAGTTGTGCAAAGGCTGCCACATGACATACTGTACAAACCCCCACCAATTATGTTGCTTGTTGTACGGAATTCTGCAATTTGCGTTGAACTGACATGTGCACAATTGTACGGATTTCCGCATTTTTAGCTGGCTGATTTGAGCAGTTTTTAGCGCCAGCCTATTGGAGCATACGCTTTTAGAGTAGGAGCTTTTTGGGGCTCTGTTTTAGCATCCCTTGTATTCTATATAAGTGCCCCATGGGCCAGTCTATGAAGCATCTGGACCCAGAATTAGAAGCGCTCGACCCATCGGGAGTTGTACGATCTTGAAGCAATAATAAAGAAATACCGAAAGGGACACCGGTCTTTTGGGGCCAACGCGTCTTGGCTCCGCCGTGCCGTGTCATCTTTCTCTCTCTCTTTGTTATTTAAGTTGTTTTGAAGTACTAAACGTGTTGCCTAGTGTGTAGATTCTATCTTTCTGTCGATCACGCGTCGGAAGTGATTACAACTTGAAGGTGAATCCATCCATGGAGATTTTCTCTTCCAATCAAGTAATCTAATGTGCTCAACAAGAGTAATAACATTGTTTCTTATTGCTTCCCTTGACAAGCTAATTGTTTGGGTACCTTGGTTAAGGGATTGCCTATTCTTGGGTGGTCGTGGGGAGGTTGCGAGTTCAGTGCTTGTACACCCTTTTTTTAGTAAAGAGGAGGGGAGGGGACCGAATTTCAATTGGTTGGTGGCAAATTGTCCATCTTGGTTTGCCTTAATGGTGCGGACTGATGCTGTTTGTCAGCTTAATTGTGATTGTAAAGTATCAAGAGTATCGGTTGGGTTGTCAAAATGCAACACAAGGTGTGGTGCAAGAGGAGCACGAGGGAGAGCAAGAGGAGAAGAGAGAGATGGCATAGTGCTCTGCTGATTTGATGTGATGGGGGCACCTCTCTTTTCACAATATGAGGATTTGGCATAACCATAGCCGAGGGAGCAGAGCTAGAGTCTAGAGGATTGGAGCAATGAGTTGGAGACCTATCATCATGACTTGGATTTCATTCTGCAAATTCCAGGGGTCCATAAGGCCTGCCAATGTGGCAATGCACGAAAATCGCTGATGTGGCATATTTCTACATGAGAGAGCTTTTGGGGGACCAGTTCTGTGATTAGTAGATGATTTATGGGCACGATTGTAGATATGGGATGATTTTCAAGTGCTTCTAGGCCAATTGCCTAAAATATAGAGGCTTGGGTGCCTATTGTACTTCGATCTTATGTGAGTGGGCTCACAAGAATAGCTGTAACCGACCAAAGCTTTTTGGACAAGAATTTGAAATTTTTTGATGTGTTGGCCAAGAGTCACTTTGGTATGTCTAGCGGGATTCGGTCCCCATGAAGCAGTAGGTTTGGGACCATATGTATTATGCAGTGGGTGGCTTTGGCTTGTATGGAGTAGGGATGCCTAGCTTTTTCGGATAGATGTACGACACGATGCATTGCATGCAAGGATACACTCATGGAATTCGACCAAGATGGGATCTATGGCAAATATATAGGAGGGATGTCTCTAACCTTCGGCACGACTTTTGGAACGCCCTTCTACGACCTAATGCTCATGATCGATTGAACATGGAGGGTTGGAAGGATTACAAGGCCTCAAGATGAGAATAAGCACTTGCTTTTATCTAGGAGTTTGATACCGCTTTCTCAGGAGGCAACTTGACCGAAGTCTCGAAAGTTAAAAAAAGTATCTTTCTTTCTCAAAGGAAATGCTCTAAAGTGGTGGTCAACCTTATTACTTCAAGGAGAGTCATCGAAGACTTTAATGGGATTCAAAGAGGCATGTTCAAGGGTATGTTGGAAGGATTTTCATATCATGCCTTTTGACTCTTGAGGGGTGTGATGTTCTGTTGAGGATGCCTTGGCACCCCAAGAGCAGTGTCATGGCGGATTCTCGGGCTAGGAAATAGTTGAAGAATCGGGTCAAGTGTTTTGTCATTGATGTTAAACTCAAAGGTGAGTGCGTCCCTGTTGTATCTATGTCTATAATCTCTACATTGATAAATTACTCATTCCTTCTTATTTGATCTTTGTCAGAGTGTCACAAGTGTGATGACGTGGCATGCCCATTAACTGTTGATGTGGCCCCGCTGCCCGTAAAACACACTGTGATTTGTGGACTACCATGCGGCATTGTGTACAACCGCCAACACGGGAACTTGTGTGAGCCTTTTGAAGGCTTGTTTTTAGTAGATGAAAAGCAAATCTGGGGTGCCCAGTTTCATGGCCCCTTGTAGCCTATAAGTGGCACTCTATTAGATCAGCTTGGAAGCGATTGCAGAGCACGCCTCCCGGCAGTTGTACTCCGTGATCATTAATCAAGAAAGAAGTATTTAAAGGGGTGCCGGACTGGAAGCAGAACTCCACCGCTTCGTGTCAACTTTTCTCTCCCTCTCTCTATTTAGTTCAATTTGTTGCAGTTTTTGTTCGTGTTTCGCTATTGATTTCTCGCATGGGTGTCGAAGCATGTTATAGTGATATTAGAGCTTAGACGTTTCTTTTCCTACGGAGGATCCGATTTGATATCTTGCAGTACACATGCGTTTCAAGAGTGAATTTGATAGAGATGAACACATCCGACCTGCTACAACTTTGCGTGAGGATGAAGAGCACTTGAATCCCAATGGGTAAATGGAGAGTACCAACGGAGATTCAAACGAGGGAAAGCCTTCTTTTGATGAGTCAGGAGAGGACCATGGTAGACCTTCAACAGAGGATTTCGACAGATCTGAATATAAGCTACAGATTCAAGTGGACACTTGTGCCAGGCCCCTTGTTAGTTACTAAACTGTTGTAGGAAAGAGAGAGGTTGATGGATATCTTTGTAGACGAAAAAGTATTCAACTTTACCGCTTGGCCCCCATCCTTGAACTTCTTTGTCCCCTTTTTTTTTTCCAAGTTGCTATACTAGTGGCTCGTAACAGGTGATTCTTCTTCTTACCATAAAGCGTACCAAAAGTTCGGGTATCACTGTCTCCACTGTTAGAGGTGGAAGAGGTTTCCTCCTTCGAATTGCTAGATTGCTTTTTGTGCTTTCTAGGCTTGCTTTTTTCGCTTTGACCGTCTCTTCTCATCCTCGTTGGAACTGGAAGAAGACGAAGCAAGCTTCTTTGATCCTCTTGTATCCTTGAAATTAGATTTCGAAGTTTCCAACCCAAATGGCCGGCACGATCCTTTGTCTTCCTGCCCTTCCAAGAGTGTTTTTTAGCTTTCATCTACTTGCTGACTTTCTTCTCAAGAGCTTCATCAAACTCTTCATGTGAATAAAGCTTTTGCTTCTTTGTATCTTGGTCTTCATTGCCTTGGTCGAAGTGTGGACAGCCTTTTTCCCTCTATTGTAAACCTTAGCAATCGGATGACCCTTCAGATACTTCACATAATTCGGATCCAACTCCGCCTCTACCTTTCTCTGGAGGCAACTTCTCGGAAGCCTCTAAAGTGCAAAAGGCAACATCTTTTTAGAAGGGGAATGCTCTCACGTGGTGGTCGACTCTTTGTTATAGCAAAGCACGGATGAAGTGGGTGAAATTCAAGAAATTGTTTTCTTCAGTGTGGTTGACGCAACAATACGAGGCGTATGTGATCACAGTTGTGAACCGTGTGAGGAAGTGGAAAGATGATTACCTTAACCACTTACAACCAACGTTCTTGGGAACCTTTTTACCGGATGCTTCTTTTTCGAAGGTTTCTTTTTTGGAGCAAGTGGAGCGGTGTTGTTGCGGATTACCGAAAGAGATCCGGTGATATTTTTTGGAACAGAAGTCTAAGAGAATTCAGTAGCTCATGGAACATGCTATGGTAAGTTTCTCCATGCACTCAGGCTCCTTGAAGCATGTGACATACGAGCCAATGTCCAAGTCTTTGAGAAGGAATTTACTAAGGAGAAGAAGAAGGGCAAGATGCAGCAAAAGAAGAATTTGACAGGGCCTAAATTGACAGCAGAACAACGTTTAGAATACTACAAAGAGGGCAAGTGCTACGGTTGTGGAGAAGCTGGGTACATCTTAGCTAAATGTCCTAAGAAAGAATCAAAGGAAAAAGCAGAGGATAAACCAAAGAGGTCCAAACGGGCAAGAGGAGCTAGCAAGGGAAAGCAAAGACAAAGGTAGGACTTGTTCTGGCTTTGACCTTAGACCATGGGGATGGGAGTACCGAGCTCAGCAGAGTGAGGCAAGGCATGAGATCAGGAGGTCTTGATATTTTTTGATGGAGGAGCCAAGGCCAACTTCATTTCACTCTCTTTGTAACATATCTTTTCTTTTTTTGATTTGATTATTGTTTTCTTCAATTAAAAGAAAAACTTCATTTCATCGGAATCGACGGCTCGACTTGGAATAACGCTTGAAGAAATGGTGCCACGGATGGATGCAAATCTAGTAGCACCCAAGTGTGACGTTGCTATTACACTTTTGGCAATTGTCGGGTGCATTGTTAGGGTATTTACGGCATGATGATTTCTATATCATGCCTCTTGAGTATCAGAACTCCAAAACTTTTTGAAAGCTCAAGACGATTGTTTCTCTGAGGGTTAACTTGGGGAACTACCTCCCGAGAGACCTGAGCATCATGCAATTGAATTGGTTTATGGGAATATGCCGCCGAACTGGCTACCTTACAGGCACAACAGCATCGAAAGGCTCGCCGTTGCCCTCGCCCTCTCCCCTTGCGCACGTACTGTCCCCCCTTCCCTCTCGCCATCGCTCTCCCCCCCCCAATTGGTTCGCGCTGACCTGTCCTGCCCTGCCCGCTGCCCGCATTCATCACCAGCGCGCAGCCCGCCAGCCCCGCCTCACAATCTTGCTCTATCCGCATCGCCTCTCTCCACCCCTGTTTTCTGCTCGGCTGAAGTCGTCATCTCTTCGACGTACTCGGGCGTAGAAGACCACCACTCTTCAACGATTCTTCGCCCTTTCTTCACAGCAGCAGACACAGATGGAGGCTCAAGCTCCGCCGCAGAGAGACTCCAATGAAGTCCCCTCGCTCGACCCCGCTGAGCCACCATTCGACTTGCTTTCTCACCGACAGAGCAAGCGAGCCTAGCTGTAGAGGTGGAACTTCTTCAGGCGACTTCCATCATCTGCAAGATTCTCGGCACCAGACCCATCAGAGGAGAGCTGTGTGATCTTCTCTAGGCCCGCCTTCTCGAGAGGTGGGCAAGATCTTGGATTTTCAGTTTCTCGAACGTGGCTACTATCAGATAGAGTTCGAGACTTCCGAGATGGCGTCCAAGGTCATCGCGATGAGCCCCCTGGCCATCCGAGCAGTTCGAGCCCACTTTCGATAGTGGAGGCGTGGTTTTGACCGAGCTACAGATGTTTTGGTAGAGGAGGCAGACCTTTCCATCTCCGTCTGCTTTCTTGGTTTGAGGAGGGAGTACTTACCACTTTTGTCTAGGATAGGCTCAGAGATTGAAAATGTCCTGGAGACACCTCGCATAGCAGCCTCGGTAGCTGCCAAGGCGGTCGGCATCCCCTCAATATGTGTTCTGGTTAGGGACACTCACACTCTCTCGAAGGTCATCCTTCTTCCTCGGGTGAGTGGAGGTTGGTTCCGACAAAGCGTGGAGTATTCGGGCCTCCCGAATTAGATGGGCCATTTTGCGAAGGCCTGTCCACGGAGGAGACCTCGACCTACACCACAGGCCCAGTTCGAGCCCCCCCCCAAGGGCTGGCCAGCGGCAGCAGTCAAAGTCACAAAGTACGCAGGCAGAGCCACCCTCCGAGCCTGGGGCTCAAGCGGAGGAGGACTGGCAACAGGTTCATGGACGACATCACCAGGGGCCGCCGCGCCAGCTTGGCACTCAGAGTGGGCCCCAGGCTTCTGCCCAGCAACAGTGGGTTCCCACGGGGAACTGATTTGACCCTCTTCAGCAGGACGAGGTCCCTGCTCCAGCCTACCCTCGACAGCCCCTCCTCCCCCCTCCTCCCCCCGTCCTCCTTCTCCCTCTGCCCTCCCATCTCGTCCTCCTCCCTCTGCCGCTCCCCCTCTCCCCCCCTCTCCCCCATCTCCTCCCGCAGCCGTCCCAGGAGGCAGGGCCTTCCTCGGCTGCTAGGAGATCTCTTGGCAGCGCTTTTGTCACGAGTCGCTTGGCGAGAGAGGGACAGCCTTTCTTGCGACCCCCTCTTCTCGTACAGACGTCTCCCTTTGCAACAGTTCCTCGTGGTCTGACGAGCTTCGACATTCGTCATCGTTGGGATTTCTTTGCCTATGTTTTTACAAGGTTTCTCGGCGGCCCCTCACCAGACCTTGAGGCAGCCTGCTTCAAAGTTCATGTATTGCTCCTTGCAGCTAGGGGGATAGAGGACTTGGACTCAGTGGTTGGCTTCTCTTTTCCCCCTATGTGGCAGGGACCGTGCTGAGTGGACTATATACTCAATGTTGGAGTGGCTGCAAGCACAGGCCCTAGAGTTCTCTCATCACATGGGAGACCCTAGGGGTTACAGACTTGCTTCAGACTCTTTGGCCATTGGCGAAGTTTTTTGTGACACCTCCAGACGCAGTAGGATGTAGACACATTGTGGTTCATTTCTTTGCTGACACGCAGAGCCCGCCATGCTATGTACACATACATGAGGACTCATGGACAGAGGAGGTTGCTTTACGCACGGCTCGGTCTACTTGGGCTTGGGCTAGGCACTCTTTGCAGTCATGCCTATCTCGAGGACGCTCGGATGCGGATTACTCCCCGTCCAAGCCTGCCTCGAAGATAGCACGGTTAGCTGTTGCTGCAGCATCAGTTCTCTCTCGCTCCCCATGAGGATCATCTCATGGAACGTACAGGGATTAGGTGGGCCCCAGTTTTAGCGTCAGAGAGGCCGGCTACGTGAGGAGCTTCAGCGATGTCTTGTGGGAGGAGAGATTGACCCTCTTATGCTACAGGAGCATCATCTGTGTGAGAGCCACATTAGACGTTGTGGTCAGCTCTTGCGTGGACGATATGAGACTTTTTGGTCAGCTACATTTGGACCTGGAGGCATCCAGGGCGGGGTATGTATGACTATTGCGGATTCTTTGCTGCAAGTCATTGTGGGCAGAGGGATTATTGTGCCAGGCAGGGCTCAATGGATCACTATGCAGGTTCAGGGTTGTCTTGTGGGCTTCCTGAACATCTATGCACCCAATGTGGCGAGTGCACGTGCAGAGTTTTGGTCTCAGATTGTTGAGTCTCTGGTGCATGCAGAGCAATGGTGCATAGGGGGTAACTTCAACATGTTGGAGGACCCCTCTGACAAGATTGGTGGTAGCCATACTACTGTGCATGGAGTTGAGCTGGCAGCTTGGGAGAGGTTTTGTATGACTGCGGGTTCAAGATGTGTGGCAACATTCTAGCTTTGTGGCCATTCAAGAGTGGGAGGCGTGAATCTATCTCGGATAGATCGCTTCTACACTAGTGACCACTTCTGTGATTTGGCTGGGACAATTGACATTCTGGCAGGGACTTCCTTTTCGGACCATGCACCAGTGATCCTCGCAGTGACTGATAGGCAGAGGAGGGGGAGCACGATGCTACGCATCCCTGAGAGGGTCTTGCTGGACTTTGCGCTCAGAGAGCGAGTGGAGGCTCTTTGAATAGAGAGCTTAAACATGCTGGATTCTCCTGTTGACAGAGTGGCCTTAGGACTTGCTCAGCTTAGTCAATTCTTTCTTCACGAGTCTTTGGCTCGCCTGGCTACAACGAGAGAGGAGCAGCAGCGTCTACAACGGGGCGTTGCTTCCTTGCAGAGAATGCATTAGCAGCATCCAGACAATCCTTGGTTGGAGGAGCAGTTACAGCAGGCTTGCCAAGAGTTTGCCAGCACAGAGGAGAGGTGCCATGAGTTTGCTTTCCATTGACATGCATCTCAGTGGACCGAGGTGGGTGACAGAGTGACATGCGCTTTCTTTAAGGCAGTGGGACCCCGGCATACGCATGCCAAGGTCAGTTAGTTGAGGAGGCTCGACGGGTCAATTGCTTTAGAGCCGGAGGACATGCGTGCAGTTGCTATTGACTTCTACCGTGATCTACTGTCTGTAGAGCCTCAGTCAGAGCGTCAGGATGCATGCAGAGAGCAGGTGTGGGCACAGATGCCTTGTCTTGTGACTGAGGAGATGCGCCAGAGGCTTGAGTTACCTCTTGAGCTAGAGGAGCTACACACGGCTCTTAGAGCACTCCCCTGTGGTAGCTGTCCAGGTGAGGATGGCTTGACTCCCAGCTTTTTCTTCGAGTATTGGGACTTGCTTGGCTTAGATCTCTTCAGTGCTTTTCAGTTCATCCTGCACACAGGAGAGATGCCTGACAGCATGAGTGAGGGCCTGATTTACCTCATTCCCAAGGAGGGTGGCTCCTTGGATGAGATTCGAGAGTGGCGCTCCATCACCATCCTCAACTCAGCCTAAAAAATTCTTGCCAAGGCTCTGAGTTTGAGGATTCAGTCACTTCTAGAGAGCATTATACATGGGACACAAACAGGTTTTGTCAAGGAGCGTAGTATTCTTGACAACATCTTTACTTTTTAGGAGGCTTCTGCCCTCGCACGGCTTCGTGGTGAGGATCTGGTGATAATTCTTCTCGATTTTGAGAAGGCCTACGACAGAGTTGACTGGGACTTTTTGGAGGGCATTTTACGCAGAATGGGCTTCTCAAATGCTTGGATCAGAGGTGTGTCAGCTTTGTTGGGGCTATAAAGCTAAAGCTCCCTCTATTTCAAGGTAGTGACGCCTTACCCGACATAATGCATTTCTTGGAAATAGGGGAATGTCCACCAGAACTGACAAAAGGGAAAAAGTAATGGCTCACCAGGAAGGCCACAAGGTATCGACTTATCAATGACGGTCTGTACTGTAAGGGTAAGGACCAAGTACTCATGAAGGTTCCTCTCTCTAATGAAATTACTGGGATAATTGCCAACTGTCATTATGGTGTTTGTGGCGATCACTTTGCCCTAGATATAACAAGCAAGAAAATCTTGCAGGCTAGTTTTGTATGGCCTAGTCTCAATCGTGATGTACACAATTGGTGTAAGACATGTAAATTGTGTCAAAGAGCTGATATGTAGCAGCCAGGTAGAGAGGCTGATCAGGAACTTCCTTTGGTCAGGGCGTGATACTCAGATAGCCCGGGCCAAAGTGGCATGGCAGGTCATTAGTCTTCCTTGTTCTCAGGGAGGATTGGGGATCATAGACCCAGCACAGCAGAGCAGAGCCCTTGGGAAGTTTATCGTCAGAGGACTTCTTCCAAGAGAGGAGCCCTGGAAGGAGTTCTTGCTTCAGCGGCTTAGTGCTAGGGTGCCTCCGGCTGGAGGCCCCTGGCAACACTCGACTAGATGGATTTTCACAGAGATGCGCAGAGTTGGCTTGAGCAAGAGACTAGAGGACCGCTTCGCTGTGAGTCTGCTCCGATCTTGGGAGCAATTGCGGAGAGGCCTGGAGCAGCGTCAACCTACTTGCACGGAGGAGCGCCTGAGACAGCCCCTTGTCTGGAACCCCATGGTTAGCACTCAGAGAGGCCACTTGGTTGGTAGTCGGCCTCATGTTTCCTGGGGTCCCACGGCAGAGGGTTCAGCACGCACTTTAGGTGACTGGCTACAATTTTCATGCTTGTCAGAGGAGCTTCAAGGCATTCAGCTACAGAGCATGAGAGGGGTGCAGAGCATGTGTCAGGACATCTCAGAGGCAGTACCAGCTGAGTGGTTCACACCTCTCGAGTCAGCAGCGCCCATATGGATGGGGGCCTTCACGTGACTGGAGGTTCTCATCTCAGTTGGGGCTTGCTTAGAGACTTTACCCTCCCTGTTTTTCGAGCTATAGGGTGAGGGACGCTTACACCGAGTTGTAGTAGAGGCCCCACAGGTGGCAGAGTGCTGTTTTCAAAGGATCCGAGTGGTGGGCATCTGTCGGAGGACTTGTGTAATAGATCCCGACCCATCAGCTCTTGAGACTGGCCATTGGAGACTGTGGGCTTGGGAGAGCTGTCCACTGGCACGAGTACATTGGGATCCTGGAGAGTGGCTTTGGAGAGACCCTTGCTCCTCAACAGACCATCCAGGTGTCCCTTTCTTTTAGTACACTATTCGACTGAGACGTCACATACTGGCAGCGTAGAGAGAGGCTCGTCTTGCTGCAACACCTCATTGGCAGGAGGAGGGTCTCACATTTGAGTTCTTGGCAGCTTTTTGGGAAAGGTTGTGGGACTTCAGACAGCCGAGGCGAGTCACTTTGTTCCAGTGGCTGGTTGCACACCGAGCTACAGCAGTTGGGAGCTGGCTTGCACATAGTGGTCTCTCGGCCGCATGTGCAGCTTGTGACCATCTTGTGGAGAGTCAGCGTCACTGTCTTTAGGACTGTCCTTTGGCACGACAGGTGTGGCTTCGTGTTCTTCGGCTAATGCTAACTCTTTCCACAGCTCGGCAGTACACTTTGAGGGCAGCTGCTTGGTCCACTCTCACGGGCCAGACACTTCAGCTTGAGCTATCCTCCACCAGCAGGATGATAGTGATACAGGGGGGTCGACCTACACTCCAGCCTGCTATAGAGCTTACTCCACAGGAGTGGTGCAGTGAGAGAGAGGAGTGTTGGGAGCTCATCAGCGGCCTGACACTCTGGTTCATCTGGGGGGCCCGCTGCTTCCGCATCTTCGAGGCTCGCCCTGTACCACCAGAAGAGACTGTTCGGGATCTTTGGCTAGAGCTGATCCATACTCTCAAAGGACAGTTCGAGAGACTCCAGGGCTGTTCCGAACGCATGCGGGAGCGTAGAGAGGCTTTCCTTCGACTCTGGCGTCCTGGGCCTTTTTTCACCATGGTCCAAGGTGTGCTCAGATGGCACTACCGTCCACCTGTGTGGCTTTTCCCTCCTCCCATTTCTTGATTTAGCCTCATTGTACATATGCTGTTTTTTCATTGGGAGAGTTTCCCCATCATGATTGTTGTAGCCCTCTCTTGTAGAGGTGGCAGTAGCCCAATGGGCAGTTTCATTAACTAATAAAAGGATCTTTTTCTCGGAAAAAAAAAACTGGCTACCTTACAAAGTAAGCAAAGCCGAGAATGAAGAAATAATGAGCCAAGTAGAACAACTTTAGAAAAGGGTCTAATTCAACCAAGTACGTTACCTTTTTGTTCACGAGTGCTGCTTGTTTTGAAGAAAGATGGATCTTGGGGAAAGTGTCCATCTGGGGAAAGTGCATTGACTACGAGGCTCTCAACAAAATCACCATCAAGAACAGGTTTCCAATATCCACGATCGATGGTATACTCCATAGATTACAGGGCTCTTTGTGCTTTAGTAGAATGGATCTGAAAAGTGGCTATCATCATATCAGGATCACTCCTGGAGATTTGTACAAGACCGTGTTCAGGACATCCTTTGGATTGTATGAGTATTTGGTGATGCCATTTGGTCTCACAAATGCTCCTGCAACGTTCAATAGGATGATGGACCGTATTTATTGAGAGCATAGACAGTTCGTGGGTGCTTTCTTTGACAACATTATCGAATTCTTGAAGAATGAAGAGGAACACAAAAAACATCTCTTATAGGTTTTTGAGGCTCTGTGGAAACACAGGTTGTTCATCAACGAGAAGAAGAGTGAGTTCTTCCTACTAGAGATGCACTTTTCGGGGCACTTACGTCTCGGCAGAAGGTGTCAGATGGACCCAACAAATGTTGCTTCTATTTGGGATTGGCCAATTTGCATGAAGTTTGAAGCTTTTTGGGTTTGTGCTTGTACTACTGGCGGTTCATTTGATTGCTTGTGGAGATTGCTTTGCCTTTGCATACCCTGGCTCATAAGGGTGTTCCATTCACTTGGGGATCTTTATCATCGTGCCATCCACGCTTGATTGGTGTTTTTGCTAACATGTCTCCTTTTTTTTGAGAGTCATGCCCTCCTAAGGAGGAAGCATTAGCAAGGTTGTGGGGTTAACACCCTGTGGTGTCTTTTGCCCCCTTGCATGTGTGTGGAGGCATCTTAAGTGGGTTCTGAACCATGAGTATCTATCACAATTACTTTATCTTGAGCTTATTTTGTATAAACGTGAATTCAGAATTGTGCATGTTAACTTTTTGGTTGCAGTTTAAGCTCTTGTGCTTGGCGGCAGAGGCATGCTTTGCAAGCACAAGAATGCAGTTCTCAAACTAACTTCAATAAAAAGCATTTCAAGGTTTGGTTCTTTGATACCATTAACTGAACAAATCTCTAACCAGGTCTGTGGAGCAACATTATTAGGATGCACTACGCCCATGCCTCCCTTAGAGGTCGGTTTTTGAATACTTACATGTGGCTTGGTGGCACTGGCTCTACATTGATTGAGCTTTTCTGTGACAGGCATTTCAAGTTATGAAGCTTGTGCTGCACATAAATGGTACATATAGAGCTCACTGGATGGATAAATTGGGACTTTGTAAGTAGAAGTTAATGTAAAATTTTGGTCAATCTTATGTTTCATCTGACACACAAAGCAATAAATTTTGCAAGGTGCTACAGCTTGTAATGTTTCAAGCACTTGCCTTTGCAGGCAAAGGTATGCCTGTGCCTTTAGCATTTCACTGCATTAAACCAGATGGTGGGCCTGTCCCAAGAACAATAATCGGAATCCATCGAATTTACCCTGTCTTATATCATGAAAGGTATACGAAGTAATTCTTTCAGTTTTGCTGTCAATTGGGCATCATCTGGGTTTTCATTTTTTTAAGAAAGAAAATTGTGTCAGGCTTCCAGATGGGGGATCGATAACAAGATCTGCCAGAGCTGAGGATTTGGCTGTGCGTGGATATCAGGACAGGTAGCTTATGTGTTCATTCTTCATCTGTTAGCAGCCAGAGGACAATGCTGTAGCTCTAATACTTCACTTTCGCAGGAGAATTCAGGTTGCAGAGGACACAGTTATCAGAATGGAAAGAGAGTGCATGCCATTTATGCCTGAGAATGAGACAGATGAAGGGGCAAAAATATTTCAACTTCTTGAAAGCTCAGCAGAGCCTGAGCTGTTGATGGCAGACATGTCTGCTGCACAACATGCTGCATTTTCAGCTTTTCAAGCGAAAAGAGAGGTTACTGGTCTGAACAAACAAGACCTTTTTAAACCAACTTTTAGGATATTTTTACTTACGTACAAATCTTTTGTTTAGAAATTTGTGTGCAACCTTTCTCCTCTGGTTTTGAAAATTAATTGCATATATTTCAATCTTTTCAGGCCGCTAGGCAATCTTTAGCACAGAAGAACATTCTCAAGGCTCTAGGAGACGTACATCTTGATTCAAGGGAAGTGGCCCCCTTCATGAAAATAAGTGTCAGAGGTCTCTGTTTCCCAGCATGCAAATCCCAAATTTGCAGCAAGTGTACAAAAGGAGGGATTGTGACTGTTTGGCATGTGACAGAGGAGCAGGCAAGCTCATCTGTTGATTTTTGAGCTTTGTATTCTATTCATGCAAATCTATCAATATGATTATTTACAGGTGGATCGTTTGAAAGAAGGAGCTGTATATTGTGTCTCGAATTTGAGTCCATTTACTGGGAGGAGTGGTGCTCGGAGCAGGAATGCTGTATTACAAATGCGGACAACCAAGGCATCAAATTGGCACTTACTGCCTCAAGCAGTGTAGGCTCCAATGCTTTAAGTAGGAACATTACAAGTGAGCACCTTTCCTAGTTGCTAATTCATTACTAGGATTTTTGCAGGTTTTCTGGATTTATTCCTCGTAAGGCGCTACCCTTGTCAATGCTTGGAACGCTCCCGTTTAGAAGGTCATAACGTACCTATTTGACCATCTGCAGTAGTGTAACATGTGTGAAGCATATGGAAACTGAACTTATTTTTCTTGAATGCTAGTGAGTTTGATGTTGCAGCATTGATTATACATGTTGGCAAGCCTTATGCATGCGGTTTTCATCGAAGACAATGGTTGTTCGCGTCTGATGGTTCTCTGGAGGAAGAATTTTCGCAAGAACCAAAAAAAATGCTCTCTTTATTGGCGATAGATTTGTCAACCTCAAGTGATGCGTTTCTGCCAGTAGAGAGGGCACTCGAAGGTTGCATAGTAAGTGTGCAATCTCTTGTTGGTTTTGACACCAGCAGGTCCTGGCTTTTTAGTTGTGCAGAGATTGAACATAGTGTTTGGTTTGCCGAAGATTGGTTACTGCAATCTCTTGAAGAGATGTCGAGATCAAAGGAACTCCATGTGGGTTGCAGAAGCATCTGAGAGTTCCATTTTCTCCTCCAACCTTAGTGCTCGCAATTTTGTGCATCTAAAGGCAGCTTCTGAGAATGTTAGCATCTGGGCTAAATCTTCTGAGAGGGTAAGTCACAACCTGCCTTTAGTGCTTAAAACTCTGCATTAAATAACGAGGAAACGTGGCAACATAGTTTTGTTCTGACTTGATGCCATTGTATCTCTTTGTTGGAGTTGAAGCTCATTTCGGAGCTGGAGGAGCGAGTCCACAAGGCAGTAGCAGGGGGGTCTTAAAGGCTGTTTGCTTGGAGGGGATGGGTGTCCATGGAGAAGGGAGTTAAGCCTACATTTGTATATTTAATCATTTTTATTATGGACCTGGTTTGTAAATGAGTCCCTTCATTTCATTTGAGAACTTGACTTTTTCAAAATTCCCAAAAATATTGAACTCTCAAAGTCCTTTTTTTTTTTTTTGTGGGTTGGTTTTTTGCAACTCTTCTTAGGAAGATAAGTAAATGTTTGTTTGAGAGTAGCTTAATGGAACTATGTCGCCCTAAATATTGCACCCAAGCAAAGAAAATGGAAAAGTTTGTAGAATTCCTAATAACACACAGCATCCAAAATGTTTTCCTAGTGTATGGGAAAGGAATCTCACATGCTAGACTTGAATAAGATGCAACAAGAATTCTTCAGTTTTTATTTTTATTTTTTTGTTTTTTGTGTGTGTGTGTGTGTGTGTGGGGTGGGTGGGAGTATCCAAGTGGCGCAAAAGGCTCCTTTTATTTTTAGCGAAAATTACCAAATCACCGTTGAAATTTGTGGAAATGTTCAAAACTCTCCTCAAATTTAAATTTGTAAAAACTTCAAGAACAATCGACTTTTTCAAACTTCCCAAAATTATTAAACTCTTAAAGTCTTTTTTTTGGGTTGGTTTTTCGCAACTCTTCTTAGGAAGATAAGTAGACACAAATGCTGTTCTTAGCTCATCAGTGAAAAGTCTTGTATAAGGCATTCTATGCTAAAATTGGAGCAATTTATTCGAAAATGTTTTGGATTTATTTGGAACGTGGAGTATTTTGTGAACTATCTCAAATTTTAAGGGTTTCCTGAAAAAATTTCCTTGTTTTTTATTATATTGTACCAAACAAAGAAGAGGGTTTGGCTGAAAGAAAATATAGAGAGAAATTCGTAGTTTAAAAAAATCAAAAGAAAATATGAACCAACATTTGCAAACTTGGAAAAGATTTTAAATGATAAGCACACAAAAAACAAAAGATTGTGTTGTACCACCTTAAGGAAATGAAGAATATTGTCGCACTTTCGAAAAAGAATTGCCAAGAGAAGACATTTGGAAAGTTAAATGCATAGACTCCATTGGCTTCGAGAAGTCCTTCGGACAACCTTTAGGGAAGAAAAGTAAATTCGGGTAGACTTGTAAATTCGGGTCGGTCCGCACCCCATGTCTCAAACCCTTGACCTCCATGGGCTGTGTGCACTAACCACTATGCCATCATGCATGCGTTGAAATATAGGTGATTCGAATATGTCATATTGTAAATGTGGGCCAATTAGTAAATTCGGGACAACCTCAAATTTGACAATCCATAATTGACGCGCTCGCATTTTCCTCCTCCACCATTGATCCCATTTGACCATACTCGTGTGATATAGTGATGAGGGGAGGAGACATCATCACTCAAAAGATAGCAAACACGAGATGAGACTTTTTCAGCATACACCCTCCGTTTTTGCAAAAAGGCAATGCCAATAAACACAAGTGGCTTTTGAAAGTATACATTATCATACTCCAACCATACATTTCCAAGAAAATACCTTCTCTTTAGACAAATGGGTCTTTCCATGATTTTGTTGCCACCAAAGGGAGGATTTTTGCATTTGCCAAAATGCAGTTCATACTTATAATATTGTTGAAGGTGGTTGAAGCTTTGCTTTTCAGCTCATTAGCTGTGACTTGAGCGATAAAGGATGAAGGTATCAATGATTTCAATTTGTCATGAAGTGGAAGTGGCTCAGCTGGTTGAACCTTTGTGATATAACAAGGTTGAGGGTTCGAGGCTTAATTTGATGGGTGTTATCAACTTCTCCATGGCAGGAATGGTTCCTATGATATGGCCCCTTGTGGGTGTGATGTGTACATCAAGTACACAGTCGGAAGGCTAAAATGAGATCTCTCTCTCTCTCTCTCTCTAGGTTTCATGTAAGGGATGCACCATACATCCACATGGGCAAGGTTTCATAGAATAGTATATCAATGAAGAAATAAATCTTGATATACCTTTTATCTATTTGAATCAAGCCAAGAGTGGTGGCTACATTTATAATGCAACAAGAACATCAAAGCAAATAAGATGGCCAACAAATAACACCAATCTCACAAAATTTATATGCATCTTTTAGATTAAAGCAATTTGACCTGGTACAACCAAGCAAGGTAACGATCGAGCCATTAAATTCTCTTTCTTATTGAAACAATCTGCAAAAATGATTTGACCTTGGAAATCAGCATATATACCCTTCATTCAGTCACATATAGATGGTGTATGTGGGAGTGTTAACTTAAATTCAATGAACTCAATTTTCACTACGACACTTCTACTACCCATTTTGGCTCAATCGTCATTGTGGCACTCCTATTGTCACTTCATAACTGTTTTTCATGTTATTGTATTTTCCTCTCGGAAATCTAAAGTCTAGTTTGTCCTAAGCTCATGAGCAACAATCTATCTCTCTCTCTCTCTCTCTCTCTCTCTCTCTCTCTCTTTCTTTCTTTGTGCTACATAAAACACATACACTAAGTGTTACATGAACATATTTAACTTGCTCTCTTCCCAATCACATGCTATGATGTTTGGTGCTCACAAACATACTCTGAGTGAGTGTGTGTGTGTGTGTGTGTGTGTGCGCGCGCACGCACGCGCGCGTGTGTGTATCCTGGTTGATTGATCACCTTTGGCTTGCTCCCTACTTGGAAAGTTGTTACGGATCATCTCTCTTGGCATGGCAAGTAGCAAACAGATGGGAGTTCGTTGCGTTTGGAAAGGATTCACTGGAGTCAAGTGTTCTCTCTTACCGTTGTTGATCGGTCACCTCGTCAAGCCTACTTCCTCTCTAGTCGTGGCATATACACGATGGATGATGTGGTGGATTCATTTGGGAATTTGCTTACTTTTTCTCAGGCAACAACACGCTTTGGGTTGGGCCTGCATTATTGTCAGATTTGGAGTCTGCTTCAACATATGATGGCTGCTTTCCGCCTCAGTCTACCGTTGGCCAGTGGATGCCGTATGCAAGATTGGAATTTATGGGACACTCCTTTGGGTGCAATTTCTGCCTGCCATATTTATGCTTCTCTTATGCAGGACTCTTGGCTAGCTGATCATTGTAATGCGCTCTAGACTTTACACAAATCTGATCAATGGTGGAGACAAGCTCTTACTGTAATTTGGAAGTCCCACTTGCCTCTTAAGGAGCGTCTGTTTCTTTGGTGCTGCTTGCTGAAAGTTCTTCCGGTTGGAACTCTCCTTGCGTGCGTCACATTAGCTCCTCTCGTTGTGTCAGTTGCTTCGCTGTTGATGAGACTGTCAAACATTTTCTTTGGGATTGTCACTGCACCAGGGCTTTCCTTTGCCGCGCTTTTGCTTGTATACACCTTCAATTTCTATAAGCAATTTTCCACAAACAATTCTGGCCTATTGGCAGTCTTCCGACTTCCCTTCAACGATTTGCCATCTTCTTCACATGGGTTAGATTTTGGTCGCTATAGTCTTTGTGGCGCCATCGCAATCTCTCCATGTTTTACCGGCATGAGGCAGATCCTTTCCCTCGTTGAAAATTTCGTTGAGGCAATCGTTACATTTTGCCTTTGATATTGGGGACATATCCTTGGAAATCTTGCAACTCTTCTTTGCTTTTAGCGCTTTAATATCGCATAACACTTTTGTGTTCCTCCCTTTGTATTTGATCTTTTCCGTGGGTTTTCCTCGCTTTGAGGTTTCCCACTGATAAATTAATCAAAACAGATTAACTAAAAAAAACAAAGTGTGTGTGTGTGTGACTTGCTCTCTCATGTAGTGCACACATGAAGGATGTTCGATTGCTCAAAAGTGCAAGGGCCCGCCTTTATTTTATATGGACTTGGATCGATAAACGATTCCAATGAGTTTGCATCCCTCTCGATAATTCATTTAATTTAAAATGCATGCATTCAAGGTGGCGAGAAGGACTCAAAATGGCTACAAGGAACCTGCAACCGCCTTTGCTAGCTTTGTCAAAATTTGCAGCCTATGTGAGCATCGTTGCAATCGATCAACCATGCATGTGCGTAGGATGCCGTTCGCTAGTAGATAATGTTCAAGGGTGAAAAATAAATCAAGTAGAATAGCACCATGTGTGCATATGCTCTCTCTCTCTCTCTCTCTCTCTCTCTCTCTCTCACACACACACACACACACACACACACACACACACACACACACACACACACACACACACACACACACACACACACACACATAACAGGTCTTGAGTTCAACTCCTCGTCGGCTAGATCTTTAAGGACTGTTGGGATAGTTTCCTATGGAGTTAAAACTCTCTTCTTCTTCTTCTTCTTCTTCCTCTCTCTCTCTCTCTCTCTCTCTCTCTCTCTCTCTCTCTCTCAATGTGCTCTTTCCTTCTCCCTTTTCCTTACTTCTTTGTTCAAGTTCAACTTGGAGGGTTAATGAGCAAACATTCCATGCGAGCTCCAACATAGGGACTATAGGTAAGTGCCTTTTCTAAGTTCTCTTTTGTGACATACCGTAAACTATGTAATTCCTAGTTTTTGTGTTCTTCACATGAACTTGGTCTAAATTTAGTGTGAACCAATTTATCCGTGAATTTTTTGTGATCACAATCTGAATTTAGTGTAAACCATTATATTCATGGCTATTTTGAGATCATTGGGTGGACTTGGTGTGAACTTAGTGTGAACATTTTAATGACTCGTGTGTATTTTTTTTTGTGTGAACCATGCATAAACTAGAATGACTACCTTTTCACTAGGCAAGCCTATATCCAAAGACTTTCATAATACATAGGCTTTATGGACTTAATGGGTATTGAATGAGAAGTAGAGAGGCACTTCATACCTTTAAATGGCAATTCACATGAATATTGTAGCAACTACAACACGATAAACATGGTTTATGCCTTCCTAAGTAATGAGGATACCAATAACCTCCCAAACACAATTCTACCAAATCCATATCGTTGGGTTTTGGAGCAACTAAGTAGCCTATAAATGTCCCATTTGATTGACCAACCCATTATGTCTCAAGGACATTTTATTCATTTGATGACACCACTCACAATCTTATGAAGGCCGCACTACAAACTAGTGAAACAATGACTTTGGAGAGGTTGAAGGCATGTGACTATAGCAACAATCTTGACTTGTCAAGGTGGAGGAAGACGAAAGCTAGCATTTCCTTGGTGAGAGATGAGATGGTTCATTCAACCTTTGCTTAAGTTTCCCACCCTCTTAAAGGATTCTATATATAGGTGAGTGCAAGCATATTGCCCATGGATGTCAATGTGTGAAGACGACAATATGTATCATGACATTGTGGTGACTCTTCAAGTCATAAAGAAGGCCTAATATGTGGATATTCGAAGGCATGTCATACCCCTAGCTTATGTGAAGGATTTGCTCAACATTTGCGCACGTGTTGTTGGAAGCGACCAAAATCCTGATAAATAGAGACTGAGAAAATTAGGGATACTCTAAATGACATTATGATTGAGCATAAGGTGAAACTTGCAATTGTTCATTCAAGGAGAAGTCACAACAAACAAAAGATATTTGTTTACGCTTGTCGTAGAGGTGGAGAACCACTAATGATTGAAACACAAAATAGGTTGAAGAGGTCTAAGAGATGTTGATGCCAATTTGAAGTAAGAGTGTGTCTTGGTCATGAGACAAAAAGTGCCATTATCTCACCTATTGCTCTTAATGAAGGCCATACCCTAAGCTCACATGATGTTCTATACTATTTGCATGTTCATCTAGATGTGATTGAATGCTACATGGAAGATTTTTTTGATGTGGGGATTTCTCAACACGTTTCTAGGATGTCCTTATCAAAGGAACAATTGCATTATGAGCAATGCTCACCCGTTGATAGTGTTACCCATAGATTCTTCATGATACCAAGGGAGGTCGCTATGCTCTCATACAAAATTTGTAGTCAAGGTAACATCTAGTAATGCAACTCTTTTGCCAATAGTAACCATGTTTCCCATTTGGTGTTTAGGCAAGATTACAAATGATGATTGGACAACCATGTGGATAGAGGTTTAAACAAACCGTGAAAGGTAGACATCTCAACCATTGCTTAAGTTCCTCTTGACATTGACATTCCCTCTTCAATGTAGGTTTTCTTTTGTCAACCCTACAATCCTACTACAAGTGACCCAAAAGGGATATATCATTTATTAGTAGCCCAAGTTGCCTTTTGAACTATGGGAATCTTGACACAACAAACCTAGTTGAGAGATTATGGCAGCATATCAAGTACGCCTTATTGAATGCATAGATAAATATTCTCGAGCTTCTCTATGTCATTATGGGTGACTCAATAACTAGCACACACATGGGTGGAATTGTATTAAAATTTTACAAGCAAACTGGAGATAGTTAAGCTTCATATTGCATCTTTGGGCAATTGATGGATTCTTTTCTATTGAACCCGTGTTTTTACATGGAAATTGACTTTAAACGCTTATTGAGAGAAGGAGAGGAGATACTTATTTTTTATGAGCATAATCCATCTACCTTGTGCATTTTAAATGAATTGACATTACATTTCAAGCTACAAGTGCAAGTGACCCCAATCAATGGTATTACTTAGGCTTGCAATGTGATTGTGGCTGCTTGGATCCTTCAAGAAATTACAAGCACGCTTATGCACTTTTACTAATCATTCAAAGCAATTCCATCATTCGGTGTTGATTCTTTCATTGGTGAACAAGAATGGTGTTGGCGCAAGAGAGCATTGCATTCAACATGGTGAATTCGAAGAAATGGGGAATCCATTAATGCAATTTGGTATTGCTATGGACAATAGTCAGTCCGTGAATGCATGAAACATGGAACAAGGTGAAGCTAGAGTATGCATCAACAAGGTGAGGAACATGTGCCACACTATTGAGTAGAGAGTGATTCTTCTTAACTTTCACATTTCAAGCATTACTAATCGCTTGCAGGGAACCTCTTGCAAGAGGTATACAACCCAAGGAAATTGGCATGCCATTTAGAGGGAGTATTTGACATATTCAAGCTCATATAACTCAAGAAAGTCTTGGGCATGTAAGGAAAGAAAGCATTGCACCACCTACCAAAAAAGAGGCATATCCAACACTTGCTAGGCTCCACAATATGTCACACCAAATTCGAATAGTGAGAAGACGTAATCAGTGTGGCATCAAGTTGGAGAAAATCTCAAGATTTTGGTGTCCACACTACCACACAAAAACTTTCATGACTGAAAATACGCTAAATTCTCTCTCTCTCTTATTAAAAATGGCCTCGTAATTATTCCTCAAGGCAACTTTGTTACTTCTTTTCTCAAGGAAAGCTCCTCAAGGAGATGAGTAGGTGAGAATGTGCAATTTATGTTGGCAGCCAAGCCAGACGGGTGCCCTTCTAGTCGACCCTTTCTCCCATGAGCCCCAAAATTTCTTCATTATTTTTTTGGAAAGCCTTGTAATTATTTGATAATCTCTAATTATAGATATGTAATCTCTGAGAAGCTGAGTTGTAAAGTCTGTAATGGAGTATGAGTCTTGTAAAGTCGGCCATTGGCTAAGAGAGCCCTAGGTATAAAGTCTATTTTGTAAGGTGGAAAAAAGACACTCTTATCATTATCAAGTTTTGAGTTTTGAAGCGTAAAACTGAGAGTGACTACTCTCTTGCGACTTGTAATCCTCATATCTTGAACTTTGGTAATCACAATGCGATTCCAAAACTTAAATTGTGTTCCTTGTCCATTGCTCTTTCATTCAAGTATAGTCATTGTCGATTCTGCGGTGATTTGTGACTACGCATTAGTAGGCTAAATCTATTGTTTTGAGTGGGTTAATGACTATTTTTTGACATTCTAACCATAGAAGAGTGTTCCTAGACCCTTGTGCGACCTTTTTGGTATGTTTTGTTGCAATATTGAGGACCTTGATAATGATGGATCGTGATTTTGGTACCTCCTCGCATTGCGCCCAAACTTAGTAAGTTAGTGTCCCTAAGTGTCCTCCGCCTAAAGTTTTGTAGGATTTGGGCTTCGTTTGAGTGCCAACACAGTTTGATAATTGAGTGCGGTGACATAGGACATATAGGTAGGCTGCCAGATCAAAGAGTGATAGATTTGCATGTGCTAGAGATCGTGTCATTCCATAGGTTCACTTCTTGAGGTCGACGCTCTCAAAGAGTCTGTGTGTCCCATTCCAGTTGCTTCCCTCAGTGCCAGAAAGCTATGCTATTGACGTCCATCATGGCGATCCGCCACTGACATTGGCATCGTTGCCGGGGATAGTGAGCCTTAGGTGGTGAGTGACCTAGTTGTAGATTTCTAGGTAGAGACTTTGATTTTGATTTCCACTTTATTTTTACTTTAGCAGTTAGGCAGCTAGACATGGGACGGGGTTTGGTGCTTGATAGAGTTTAGAAGTCGAGGACTTGCTAGATCTATTCTCAAGAGGTAAAGAGGGTTGTGAGTGAAATAGCCAAAAGCATTTCATTCTTTGATTTTCTCGTTACTTTTAGAGTGCTATATTGTTTTTCGTTTTGACTTTATTTTGTATCATTTTGTCTTTTTTTGTTTCATGTTTCATTCCAGTACTTAGGAGTAGGGTAAGTAGAAACTACCACCATTAATTTTGGGTTGAAAGATCAGAGAAGAAAAGGGTGAAAACCATATTTTGAACAAAACAATCATAAACTCTAAGAAACTAAAAATTTGATGGTCAAAACTCCAAAGCCGATCTAAATTCAAAAATAACTACAAAAAGGGCATAACTAAACCAGAGAGAGTGAATATGTTAAGTTTCATACAGTTTGGTGCAGGAACATGGATCACAATCCATGTTTCCATGTGACTTGTTGAGCAGAAACTGATACCATTGGGTGCAGTGTGGTTCCACAACTCACTGACTATACACTTTTGGTGGAAAAATTGATGAAAAGTCTCACCAAATCAAGGAAATTTGGCAAGGATACAAAAAACCTTAAAAATATACCAAAATTGGGCCTTTTTGACTTTTTATCTCCAAATTCAAAAATAAGTGAAAATCTGACTTCTATAGGGTCTAGACATACAGATGACCAAATTCCATGACCAAATGAGGTGGAACATGGATCGCAATCCATGAACCCTTGAAGCATCTGAGGCTGAGATTTGGGTAGTAAGAAGTTGATACCATTTGGAACAACTTTTGTGAAGGTCATCATAGCAAAAAACAAAAAAAGTTGACCAAAACACCAAAATACAAGTAAGTCAAAAACTGCAAGCATCCACAAAATTTTGCTTTTGGCAAGGTGAATAGGTTTCAGATCCGAAAATAAGTGGATAAATAGACTCCATAGACTTCAAATAACAATTTGACCAAGCCTGAGGTTCAGACATGGTGGAATATGAATCGTGATCCATGTCCCTCTGATAGTTTTTGGGATTGTGGCTTAGCAGACAAACACCATATACCAAAACTCTTGGTTGTGAGAGAACCTAAAACTCACTGTTGACAAGTAAACCAAAAACTCGATATCATGAGAGTCATATATCTAGTTCGGGATTGGGGGGGATTGTTGGGTTTTCAAGCCCTTGTCGATATTGTCTATCCATGGGAACATATCCCAGTAGCATGCAACGGCAACTCCACTTTTAGAAGTTTGCATGGTCAACATTTATATATTGTAAGGTTTTTTGTACGAAGTTAATGCAAGGCATAACGTTTTTCATTTTTCTCTGTCGAGCTGCTCTCTCTCTCTCTCTCATTCCTCTACACTTTTGTACTCTCCCATAGCCATGGCTTCTTGCCGATGGCATCCACCCTAGCTGCACCCTAACGCTCTATCTAGCTGCACCCTAACGTTATCCACCCTAGCTGCATAACGTTTTTCATTTTTCTCTATCAAGCTGCTCTCTCTCTCTCTCTCTCTCTCTCTCTCTCATTCCTCTACACTTTTGTACTCTCCCATAGCCATGGCTTCTTGCCGATGGCATCCACCCTAGCTGCTCTCTCTCTCTCTCTCTCTCTCTCTCTACACCTTTGTACTCTCCCATAGCCATGGCTTCTTGCCGATGGCATCCACCCTAGCTACACCTAACAGGACATCTAGAGAAAGGTAATTGTTACTTCTTGCGGCATTGAGTATGAGCATACCTTTGCTATAGAGGATTTTGGCAAGAGGAACAACTATGACATAATACTTGGATGGCCATTCATGCGACAATTAAAGATGGTTCAAGATTGGGGATATGATCATATATACATTAGACACATGGAAAACCACAACGCACATAAACCTTAAAGACCATAGTTTCAAAGACGTGAATCGGACCCCAGTTGAGGAGTTTAATTCAACTACATTAGCAAGATCAAAGCTTCCAACTTGGTTAGGCAAGCCTAATAAGCTATGGATGTTTGGAGCCTCTCATTGCGGAATCTTGAAACGAGAAGAGTGTATTCTGGAAAGGGGGCTTGACAATAAAGTATACCTTTGTGAACCCTTCCCCGAAGAAGCTCTAGAGCCATTGGAATGGACTCATATTCTAGCAACCCTAGTTGTGTGTGCTATTTTTTGGATGGGCCCACAACAAAATTTTGTGACAAGGACGGTTATGACGTGGTTCCATACTATATGGTCAATATAGTAAATGAGAATGATGAGAAATTAAACCTAGAAAACCCGGAGATGATCGTCTGGTGTGTGTTGAAGAAGAGGATACGATTTATGACTGCGCATAGCATTTTGAGAGAGTAGATGACACAGATAATGAAGGCTTTGACAACCCAAGGGAACACTAAGAAACGATATCAGATGTCTGGTTTTACAATTTTCCAAATCAAAAACCTAGACGTCAAGAGCGCTACAAGAAAAAGAGAGCTGAAAACAGACCAAGAGAGAACCCTATGCTTAGACTAAGGAATAGAACGCAGTTTCTGATGCTTGTAAAGGCTAAATATTGTGCCAAGGGCCAGATATCTAGAAGGTTCTCTAAAGCTCAAGATCCAAAAACAAAAGAGAGCATAAGAGACCTGGAAAAACAAACTAGAAAGTGCGAATCTGAAACAAAACCCAAAAATACAAAAGAACCAAGATTGAACAAGTTTGGAGAGACTAAATGGACCAAGATGGAGAGAAAGAAGAAGTACCAGAGCAAGAAAAATCTCAAGGAAGTCTGGACAACAGAAGTAGAAAGTGAGAAAGGAGAAGACGAGAAAAATGAGGACAAAATGAGCGTGCCATCCCACTATAGAAAGTTCACTATCCAAGATCGGAAGGTAGTGATGATGCAACCTCTATAAGAGCAAACTTCTCTTCGACCTATTCTCCGCAAACGGATGGCCAAAGTGAAATAGCTAGCCTAACAATTCTCAATTTACTAAAAGCCTATGGAACGGAAGTAGATCAAAGATCCCACTGGGAGAAGTACTTACCCTTAGTGAAGTATGCCTACAATAACACTGTACATACTTCCACGGGAAAAGCACCTTTTGAGGTAATTGAGGGAAAAACAAAAAGTCCCCTGCTACTTAAGATACACGGGAAGATCTTCATTGTTGCAGATGAGTATAGGCGAGCCCTACAAGAATCTTCCCAAAAGATTAAGGATGCTATCTCTATCTCACAACAAAGGCGAAAGGCTGCCTGCTGACAAGCACAGAAGAGCCCAAGCCTTCAAAGAAAATGATTGGGTCTTACTCAAATTTCCCCAAGGCTCGATTAAGGCACACGACGGGCAAGAATCCTACGAGACACCAAGTACTATGTTAAGCTAGCAAAAAGGTACTATGGTCCCTTCCAGATTCTTAGGCCAATCAATGAGATGGCCTATCAACTCAAGTTGCCCAACCATTAGCTCATACACAATGCTTTCCATGTGAGCCTAATAAAGCATTACAAAGGAGAGACACCTCAAGAATCAACTATTGAAGACCCACCGGAGATCGAGGACCAAGAAGAGGTGTTGCAGCCCGATTCCATTCTCCGACATGAAGACAAGGTACTAAGAGGCGGTAAGACCATCCGACGATATCTTATTAAGTTTAAGAATTATCCTTTTGAAGATGCTAGATGGATGAAAGGCATACAATTAAAGGATAACCTAAACCTTGTCAATGCTTAGAATGCTTCCCTAGAGTAATCAAATGTACAAATGTTAAAAATGAACAAAGTTTTTGTCTTATAAAACTCTTTTTTTTTTAATTGTGCACAAAAATCTAGTATGCATGCTTAGATCAAGTTTGTGGAGATGACGTCTCCGAACACCAAGTAGAGCTTGTCACTCTACTATGGAAGATTGATAGGACTAATGTGCAGACATGCTTGCGGCAGCTTAGGCTCTCAAGCGCCAAATGGACTAGTCATCCATTCTGGAACGATGTCGTAGGGTAACATAGGGATCCTCTACCCGCTATAAAAAGGGCTAATGAATATGCTTTATCTTCTCTACCCCATAGTCGAGGACGACTATGATTTCAAGAGAGGGGTAATGTCATAATAACTAATATCTAATTCTCCTAAATGATTTTCTCATGTTAAACTGATCATTTAATATGGGGAAGTGCCAGGGGAGAAAAAGCTAGAATATTGGTTAAGCTGGTAGACCGGCCACAATAGGGATCCAAAGGAGGGAAAATAGGGATCCAAAGGGGGAGCGATCTGCAAAAGAGAAATGTGCAACAATAGGCTTAAAAGACCTAAGATTCGGCCCATTAAGACTTTCAAAATGCTAAGGTTCCAAAATTCAAAGGTTGTGTCCAAAGGTCAAACATTAGGGAAATTGGAAGCTTTGTGTGTGTCCCAAAAGTCTTCATGCATCCCTACATAGGCGGGGGCGAGCCCTAGTTGTACGATATGAGAGAGAAACTCACACACACACACACACACACACACACACACACAAGCTCCCTTTACACAAAGGGAATGAGGGACACATGTTAGCTCCCTAGCCCAGATGCCCACAAGGTGTACTCAAATCCTATTGGATGACCTTGGAGGTAGACCAATGAGAATTAGGCTAGAGTAAATCTAGTTTAATCAATTTAAAAACACTTAATAAAAGAACCAATAAGAATTAAGCTCTCTAGAAGACTATTGGACAGTCTCCCAAGGGGTCCAATGAGCATTCAGCAGCCCAATGGCTTGCCTGATTCCTATTGGCCAGGAGGCAAAGGGGTCCCAATCAGAGTTTAGTTGCATTTATTAATTACCTAAAGCTCTCACAAAAGGGGAACGGGGGACACATAATAGAAGGCTATCACTTATGTTGCTTAATTTCCATTGCTTGAGGCTGGGGAGGTCCAATAGGATGTGAGCATGAGCAAATAGCAAGAGGGGTCGACCAAGAGAGAGAGAGAGAGGGGGCTGATTTTTCAAAGGCATTATTGACTTACACACTCACACAATCTATGTGTGAAGCAAGAAGACTCTCTCTCTCTCCTTCTCAAGCTTTAATGGAAAGCTTACCACCTACTCCAAGCTTGTGAGAAGGGAGGCCTACACCAACAACTCTTGGCTTTGTGATGCAAATCCAACCAAGAGCCAAGCTTCAATGCATGCTCATCTCCTCTACCATGCTAATTACTAAGCTAAGCTATGCTAATATGAGTGATTTTGTGAAGAGATGAACATCTTTCCCGTAAGAATACTCCTTCTTCCTCTCAATCTACTCTCATACCCCACTAGCTCTCACCATCTTCGAAGGTGTGTGAGGTCTTGGGTCTGAGACCGTGAGGGAATTGATGTTGTGTTTAATAAGTGTTGTGCTTAGTGCTTGAAGTTTCCATCTTCATAACCCTAGCTAGAATGGAAGGAACACAAAGAATTGTATTGTAAAATGTCTCTCTTGAGGGGAGAAACCATAATACAAAGCCTTTTGGAGGGGGGACCGGCTCCATGCAAATCCGATCCTCAACTATTGTCAATTGCTTAATTTCTCTCTCTTTTTCAGTATTGTTAATGCTATCTAACTAGGTGTTATCCTTTTCGTTGCTCTCTCCACCCAAGCACTCTTGTTATTCTCATTAGGAATCTATTCTAATGAAATTCTCACTATGTTCATTCTATTTTCCGGTACACACAAGTTACTAGGCCATTCAATGTTACAATAAGTCAGATGAAGAATCTGATGAAAGCTCCCACGAAGCTCATAGTAGTAAGAGCTTGGACAATGAGGAGAGAAGGCCAAAATTGAAGAGATGAAGAAGAAAGTTGTGGCTGCACATCAAGAAGAACCTCAGCAAAAGAAGGCGAGGTTTGAAAGAGAAAAACAAACTTATGAAAGAACCCGCCAAGCTGTAGTTGAGGACCCGGAAAGGTGGGTTCCAAGAGAGATAAGGGGACCCCGAACCAAAGACCCTGCAACGAAAGAAGCAGAGGACCCCACAGACTTCTTGAACGCATGTATGCGGAAGCAGAAGCCCTAAAGTTGAAAGAAGCTCAAGAAGCTGAGAGGAAAGCAAGGGAAGAAGTGGCCGAACAACAAAGACAAGCGGAGGCAATGGAACAAATCGAGACAAATCTCGACCAAGGGGAAATGTCTCTGAAGCCCACCTCACCCACTGCGGAGCAGAAATACCATCCAATGCCAAGCCCTCTCCCTTCACCAACAGCTAAACCCAATGAGGGCGAGGAAGCCAAAGAAAAAGAGCCTGAACCGCAGGCAGCAGCCAGTTTTGAGCAGCCAAAATAAACCGAACAAACTAGAGTTGAACCTTCTATGACCACCCAACAAGAAACAACAGAGGCATCCACAAAGCCTCAAGCAACAGAACAGCCGAGGCAATCGCAATGCCTCAAGGAGAAGTAGAACCCCCGCCGCAACCACAAGCAGCCACCACAGCACCACCTAAGGAGCCACAAACTGAAACGACTGAAACATCTAGACAGTCTATAGAGTCTGAAGAATGGGAAACAAACAACAAAGTCATCATGTAATTCAATAAATATGCCAAGCAGATACAAGTGATGATCGAAAAAATGCGAACTACAACACTTAGCCACAGTGCTAAGGCTAGAGATCTTGAGCTAGTCATCGATGCTCTACAGGGAGAGCTGGATGACAGGATGAACATAATCTCAGATCTACAAAGACAAGTCAAAGAGCTGAAAGCTGAAGCCAAACAACACCATCTTGAAAAGAGAAGAAGCAAAAAGAAATGGAGGAGCTGGGAGAACTTCTAACCAAGTTATCCAATGCCTGTAAGAACAAAGATCAACAGCTGACATAGGTAACAAATGAACTCCTAACCACCACTCTGTCAGTACAAAAAATCCAAGTGCAGCTCGATGTAGCGAGCACTTCTTTGCAGTACTCTGAGCAAAGGATTAATGATCAGGCAGCATTTTTGAGACAAATAAGGGAAAATCCTGTTGTCGTTTCAATAAAAGGTACATATGAAGTCTATAAGACTTTGGAAAAACGAAACAAGGATCTCAAGCTAGAGCTAAAGCTAGAGCAATCACAAAGAAGAGACTTTGCACTGCTGCAGGTAAAACGAGAAGAGCAATTGCTCAAAGAGATAGCAGAGTTAACAAGAGTCTATCAGCAGCTGAGAGAGGGACAACCAGAGACACATGAAGAAGTAGGTCTTTCGGAGTAACTAACTGTCAACATTCCCTCAGTCTCTTTTGCTGAGATGGAAACAGACCGATGGAAGGGCTAGAAGGAAATGAGGATTTTCAAGTACCATTGACTGATGTTGAGCAAGTGCCCATGGTCCAGCTTTCTAAATATGAGGAAGATGCCCTAAAGGAACAGAGTACCCAAGAAACGGATGCTGAATCAAAAGCAGCGATGGATTGGGAGTTGAGAGTTCTCCACTTGGTCAATGTAACTCAACTCACTCCCCACCGAATCAATGCTCAGTGGCATCAACAATCATTGCCATACCCTTTGATCAAAGTAGAGCTACTACAGGTAAAAGAAAAACTATACAAAGATATGCAAGCAGAAGGATCAAAGGATGTCCACCCCAAGTAGAGAAAGAGCTGGCTGAACAAGAATCCGAGATATCTCATTCTGTTCACAAGAGCACCTGCAACACTACAGAAAGACCCAACATTATGTCCTGTACCACGGGTAAGGACATGGAAAGCATTTGAAGCACTAAAAAAGAAGAGGCCGACGTGGCTGAACTACCCACGATTTCCAGCTCCAGAGTAGGGACCGGAAACAAAGGAATACATGGTGAAAATCCTAACGAGCGCCATGACTTTCTTCAAGAGCCTTCCTGACCTCTCATGTGCCATGTTATATAATATTTGCAGAATGCTGCTCACATGTATTCAAGCTTTTCACGAGCCAGAGAAAGCAAGAGCACCATGGATGTCGTTCCTCGAAGGCAATAAGGGTCTCTGTTATGACCTAAGCGGCCAGCCTTCTGAAGAAGTCCTTTACGGCTTCTATGCCCGATGCATGTTTTTGCCCTCTAGCAATATGTTGGCGTTTGAGGAACCTTTCTATATAGGTTTCTTCACTTGGCGAACGAAGATATTGGGGCCAGTGATAAGCAACCTCACATCTAGATTTGTTGGCTATTCAGCCATTGAGCTTAAAAACAGAGTCACCATGCAGTTCTTGCATGTTCCAGACAAAGAAAGAAGACTCAGAAATGAGAAAGCATTACATGCACGCCCGTCAACCCGAAGATTGCTTCAGCCCATGAAGCTGTGTCAAGGGATGACATAGTCGAGGAGGGGGGGAATGTTAGCAGCAAGCTAGCTCAGATACTCGAATATCATTTTTCGAAGCTTTTATTGTAAAATCACTTATTATTTTGATGAATCGGGAATGTTATGATAGCCGGTTTTCAAAAATAAAAAAAAGGAGAAAGGTTTCTCTTTCCTCACCTGAAGCACGGTGACACCTAGCTTGTCACACCCTCGTCATCCCCTCAACCAAGATGTGATGCCCGGCTTTTGGAGCATGGCCGCGAGAACCAACCCCAACCGGGGGGAGCATAATACAAGAAAAATGATTAAAAACACGTTTTTTTAAACTTGCACCACCACCCCTTCCATGCTTGCATGTAGTGGGCCGCCTCTCAGCTTGGCCACACTCTCTCCATTTCTCCTCCATTATCGCCAAACGACAAGCTCTCTCTCTCTCTCTCTCTCTCTCTCTCTCTCTCTCTCTCTCTCTCTCTCTCTCCCCCCCCCCCCCCCTCTCGTTCCTGTGTCACCAAGCCCATAGGGCACAAGATAATATCTCTTTCTCTCTCGAGGGCCGCCATGCATGGGACAAGAGTCTCTCTCTCTCTTTAATTATTCACCACACACACACACTCTCACACTCTTCCTCCCTCTCTCCCCTCTCGTCCATACTCTCCCTCTTGTTTGTCAACCAAGGCGGGCTGCCATGCATCTCTCTCTCTCCCTGGCCCGCCACAGCCCCTCTCTCCCCTCTCATCCATACGTTCCCTCTCTCTCTCTCTCTCTCTCTCTCTCTCTCTCTCTCTCTCTCTCTCTCTCTCTCTCTCTCTCTCTCTCTCTCTCTCTCTCTCTCTCTCTCTCTCTCTCTCTCTCTCTCTCTCTCTCTCCCTCGTTCTCGTTGACTCTCCCTCTCTTGTCGGTAGTAGCCAAATGGCGCAACAGGGCTCAGCCCGTTCTCTCTCTCTCTCTCTCTCTCTCTCTCTCTCTCTCTCTCTCTCTCTCTCTCTCCTCTCTCTCTCTCTCTCTCTCTCTCTCTCTCTCTCTCTCTCTCTCGTTACCTACACACACGGACCTACACACACCCACCTACACTCACCCTATTCACACACACACACACACACACACACACACCCACCTCTAGCTCTCTCCCCCGACTGCTCACTATCATCCATTCACACACCCCTGGCCCGTTGACTCTCTCCCCCCCTCTCGTTTCCTGAGACGCTAGGCAGCCCACATGGCGCAAGGGAATAATCTCTCTCTCTCTCTCTCTCTCTCTCTCTCTCTCTCTCTCTCTCTCTCTCTCTCTCTCTCTCTCTCTCTCTCTCTCTCTCTCTCTCACTCACACACACACACACACTCTCTCAACTCCCTCACCCTCTCCCTCACTCTCTCCTCCCCCCCTCGCTTCAGTCTCGGACTCACTCTCTCTCTCATTCACACCCACACACCCACCCATACACGCACACACACACACACTCTCTCAACTCCCTCACCCTCCCTCACTCTCTCCTCCCCCCCTCGCTTCACTCTCGGACTCGCTCTCTCTCTCTCTCTCTCTCTCTCTCTATACACACATCTACACACACACACACCCACACACTCACCCCAACCCCTCTCTCCCTATCACCCGCCCTCTCCTCACTCACGCTCTCGTTCTCTGTAATCAACACCTACAGCACGTAAACATATTTTTAAAAATATAATAAATACATCTCTTATACTCTCGTTCACACACACACACACTCTTGCAGACCACACACACTCACATCATCTACACCCACACATGCATTAATACATTCATATAGCACGTCTACGAGCACGTAGACATTCAAGCCAACAAACAATGCATGCCATACGCACGCACAAGAAGGAAAAACAAAAGAACTCGAACTCCACGCCATCGACAAAAGAACGAGATGACCAAAAGCACACATGAGCGACACTGAATCAAGAAATGACGCCGAAGGCATGCCCCGGTCAACCCTGTAAGTGGCAGAACGCGTTACACCGATGCACCAGCAAAGCCCGCCATTCACTGGCATCTCGCCCACAACGCTTCTTCGCAGTAAATATCCATAGGGTGATCTACTTCCCATTTTCAAGCCAAAAATCTTGTATAAAAAACCAATTGTATCTTGCCACCTCTCTCTAGGTGATGGTCACAAAGGCCCACCTAGGAGATATCATTTTAAAGTTCTCATAAAACAAAGCAAGGGTCAACTATTTGGGACCTGGGTCCTTGCTTTGTCTCTCCTGATTAGGGCCCTAACCTAATCAGATTATCCTAAACTAACGCAGTTTGCACCTATAAAAGAACACTGAGAGGTCACTATCAGGGCGGCAATTTCAAGAGAGAGCATGGGGGGGCAGCATTTCGGGAGAACACTCTGGGAGAGTGGTGTAGCATTGTAGAGTATTTTAGGGGGGCATTTGAGAGAGCATTCTTTTGGGGCACTTGAATACTTGCGGCACTAGGGGGCAATGGAGAGTCAACACTTGAGAAGGAAGCCATGCACACACCCTGACTCCAAGGGTCACCACACATAAGAGTAGGGTCTCCACACTTAAGGAATTCTCCCTAGACAAGAAGCTGCACATGCAAGCAAGAGTCAACAATCCATAGGAATTGAGCTCGATCCGACTAACCCCAGTGAGACTGCAACAGCTGCTCAGAGAACTCAACCACAAGAGACATCAGAATAGTAGCAAGATCTATTAAGTTGCATCACTACTCAGCTTGAGAATCTACCTGTGCATTTGGTACAATAAGGGCATGCACAAAACTGCTCAGAGAACTCAACCACAAGAGGCATCAGAAGAGCAGCAAGATCTGTTAACTTGCATCACTACTCAGCTTGAGAATCTATCTGTGCATTTGGTACAACAAGGGAGAGGACAACAGAGGCAAAACTAGGAGTACTATTGCTACAACTGTGGAGAGGATGGCCATGGCATGTATTATTGCCCTCATCCTAGAAGGCAGAACTTGGAGGAAGGCAGAATCAAATCTCTCCACCAAGGGTGAGACCACCACCAGCCATGCAACCACAGCCAGTCCCACCAGTTCAAGTCCT
>NC_140938.1:29317639-29342639 GCF_014529385.1 Adiantum capillus-veneris
GCCTGCTTAGGTCTTATAAACATGTCCTACAAGTTTCGTAGCGTTTGGATGTCATTTGATGATTTAACTGATGTGATTTGTTTGCCGATGAGCGATTAGCTTTTGATGATTTCAGTCATTTGAGTGTAGCTTGAGTTAGATGCGAGTTCTTTGTTGTTTTCCAAGAGATTGACAACCTCTTGTAGCCTTTATGCACTAGTCGAGTCAGCTTCGTCCCATGAATTGACAATTATATTCGTGGTTCTCTCTACGTCTACAATAAGATAGGAGTGAGGTTAGAGACCCGTCCCACAACATGGTCGTGAGCTATAGGTTGTAGTTTGATAGATGACATTGAGATGAGCCTCTAGTGTCAAATTTTTTTTTATTTGAGCTTATGATCTTGTGATCTATGAATATAATTTTTGATCTTTTCTAAGGACTCTGCATTGCCTAGAGGTATTTGAAATGCACTCTTTGGCCTCGTAGTTGACACATGTTGTTCTTCGTCAGTTTCCCATTCTCTTTGATGAAGCATGTGTTGCCTTTGAAGCTGAGAGCTACTCTTGAAAAATCATATATGAGACATGTATGTCCCCACTCTAATTCTTTGATCGTTGAGTGTTGGTAGCAAGTTCCTTATTGCTGATGTACTATGTACAAGAGGATGATAATGAGTGTTTCTAAACTAGGGTTTAAAACCAAGATGACCAAAGGAGAAAAAATCGATGTGAAAAGGTGCCTTTGCTCTTATTTGAATTGAGTAGTTTGCATTGGAGTACTTTTTCATGCAAGGTGAGTACCTAGGAGAAACAAAGGAAGAGTGTCTAATGCAAGTGCCAATGATGGAACACTCTATATGTATAATTTGTGAAAAAAACATGCAGTGCAAAAATGGAGTTGATGGGTGCTTCAAGGAACAAATGTAGCACTTGCGATATCAAAAGAGGTTTCAATAGCTTCCACTTTTCCAAGAAGGGTTTTTGATGTAGAAGTTTCTCCACTCATATCTCACTTTGCTCAATGCGTGAGTGTCTTTTGGACTTTTCTCCTTCACTTCACCAGGCTTAAAATACACATTGACTCATATGCTCATCCATACCATCATGAGCCCAACTCTCTAGCTTGAGTAGTACCTAGAATAGCTAAGATTCTTAGGCCATAAAAGTATTACTTGAAACTTTGGGATTGATGCCCTTCTCATTTATTGTCTTAACTGTCCCTAATTGTTATGCCCTGTGTTTTCAATGGCGACTTGACTTACTTGGTCAACATTGAAAACCCATTGCCAAATGTCCTTATGATCTCAGCATCAATCATTGTTTTGGTCCTTGAATGCCAATATTTCATCTAGTAGATTAACATATGTATTCTTCTCTTGATTCTTTTGTTGTACATTAGTAGCACCTTGTGTAATAGATTATGAGGTTACAACAGGGGTTGATGAAGCCTTTTTAAGCACATTAATCTTCGTAAGGATTTTTCCTTGTTTCACCTTTGTTGGGGTTAAAGGCGGTGTGCATCTTACGTTGGCCACGCCAGAGGCATCCGATCGCCCATCACTTGTACACACCTTATTCTTTACTAGTTATAAGAATAAGAGGCTCTCTCACATATTGTGGTAAGCTACTCCACCCGCATCCTTTGTTCTCTCTCTCTCTCTCTCTCTCTCTCTCTCTCTCTCTCCCCCCCCTTCCTTCCTTCTCTCTCTCCGCACATGCACTGCATTCGTGCACTCACAATTGGTATTAGAGTGCATGGCAATCATGGGGAGTAGGATACATTAAAAGCTTTGAGGCAATAGCTTGCTTGCTCTTGGTGGTGGAGAGATCAAGAAATCTTGGAAGCTTTGTGAGAATGCAAGGGGTATCTTGTGAGCTAAGTTGAGAGTGATATATGCTCTTGTGGAAGCTCAAAAGAGAGTGTTGAATATAGTGTGTAGGTGAAGGTGTTGTCCTAAAATTATGTGTGCAACAACATTGCTTTCAAATTTTTTTTCTCCTTGTAGGTCGAAGATCTAAAAATTTTGCATGCCATGCCAATCCATTTTGATGTGGTCTACAAATTTGCAGAAGAAACTTTTTGCAAATTCGTCACCATTTTCCTGATATTCAACTCAAATTGATTGTATACAAAAAAAATCAGGTTTTCTATTTCACGTAGTGTGCGGTATGATGCACTTATAAAAGCACGACAAGTGCTCAAAGTTAGGTGCATAAATTTTGAGGTTGAAGATGCAATTTTAGCTTGTGCAAAGTTTGAGGTTTGAGATGTTTTGGTAGATTTGGCCGATGGATACCATTTTTGGGCGAGGCAAAGTTGTCGGCATTGGCACTATAGATGGAGCTTCTTTCACAGGGTACCACAGGACACTTTGGCAGTGATTTTGTGCTTTGGTTTATGGTCTTTGCAGACGGATTGTATATGATTATGGCACATGGTTGATTCCCATTGTATATGCATTTCAGCAAGCACTTTTGAGTGCCGGTGGTGCATCCAAAGTTGGTCGATGCTAAGAAATGTACTGTGTAGTGTTATGCATGCAGATAAGCCTTGTAAAGCCCCCTAGATGTTGCTTGAAACTTTAAGGGTTGAAGCAATCTAGTTATTGGACTGCCAAAATTGGGGGCCTCTCTACAATCTCTTTTTTCTCCAAATGACGTGGCATGAGCCGTTTTAGAAAGAGCTAAGGTTTCGCCTTCTCTCTAGCTACCCACCGCTTGTTTTAGAAAGTTCATGGCCCTTGGTCTAAAAAGTATCTACGACCTCAGCTATTGCTGTTTTTACTATGGAGTAATTTGAGCTATGTAGAAAGGATTTGGTTCCGCTTTACAAGCACTATGTAGTTGAAAGGGTATGTGATGAGTTTGAGGTTTCATTTTGTTCATATTTTACATGGTCACCATTGAATTAGTTTCCCAATCTCTCTCTCCCGGCTTTGTGTTGTGGACACTAAAGACCATATAAACCAAAAGGGGGAGCTAGCTATGGATCGTAAAGCAGTCCAGAGAAAGATTTCAGCAGACAACAAGCCTTGTGTTGGAGATGCTTAGCCTCACAGCTTGCATGGGTCTTTTTGAAGGCTTGGTTTTCTCCAAATGACGTGGCATGAGCCGTTTTAGAAAGAGCTAAGGTTTCACCTTCTCTCTAGCTACCCACCGCTTGTTTTAGAAAGTTCATGGCCCTTGGTCTAAAAAGTATCTACGGCCTCAGCTATTGCTATTTTTGCTATGGAGTAATTTGAGCTATGTAGAAAGGATTTGATTCTGCTTCTTTTGAGATCTCTACAAGCACTGTGCAATTGAAAGGGTATGTGATGAGTTTGAGGTTTCATTTTGTTCATATTTTACATGGTCACCATTGAATTAGTTTCCCAATCTCTCTCCCGGCTTTGTGTTGTGGACACTAAAGACCATATAAACCAAAAGGGGGAGCTAGCTATGGATCGTAAAGCAGTCAAGAGAAAGATTTCAGCAGACAGCAAGCCTTATGTTGGAGATGCTTGGCCTCACAGCTTGCATGGGTCTTTTTGAAGGCTTGGTTTTCTGTAAGTGAGGTGGCAGCACTCGATTTAGAAATCTCTGGCTTTTTGCAATATAACACACAATCGGGAAACATTTCGAAATACATGTTCTTTCCTGAGGAAAGTGCGACATCCATGGATTTTCCCCTTCTAGCGCGGGCCTTGCAGTATTTTATGGTTTGAGAAATTGAAAGGGACAGGGAGGCTTGAAGCAGCGCAAGGAGGAGAATGAGGTAAGCTCTATGAACACACTTTTTGAGACCTACAAATCCTCCTTTGTTAATGACAATGGGATTCCCAATAGAGTGCACTTGTTTAGATAACAAACATATGTAAAGACAAACACATTTTCAGCTTCTCTATGTGCAGCTGCAATGCACACAAATTTGTAATTGGTCGATGGGATCTTGGGGGAAAGAGGCTCTTTTGTACCTCTTTGCACCACTGTTCAATCTGCTCCCAACCTCCTTCTTGCATGCTGACGTTTTCTTTGACTCATGTAGCCAGAGGGCAACACATTCCTCTTGAGTTTCAAATAAAGTCCTCATGACAACCACTCACATACATGCATTGTTGGCACATGCTGATCATGGGCACTGGCCAAAACCCAAAGTTTATCATTTTGTGGGTACTCCTATGTGCGTTGCTGATTCTATTTCTTGTTTTTCTACTCACCTTCTCTTCCTATTCTTCGGTCAATTCACTTATAGAGCAGCACTTGCAAAGGCTTCCCCCAGCCAACGCCTCCGAAGTCAGACAATACAAAGCTTGTCAATTTCTATGGCGGTATGCACTTAATTATGCATCTTGTGAGGTTTTGATGTGTATACAGAGCTGGCTCTTGCAAAAAAGGAATTCTTGTGATGGAATGTTGTAGTTAGAACGGGTATCTCAGGAGATTGCAACATATGAAGAGGTGATTGGATTTGACACTCTGATGTCCCGGCTTACATGAACACAACATGCCACATTATTCAGGAGAACCAGGAGTGCATGAAGCTTGGAAGATTAGACCTTGGCTTCTTGTACTGGCAATGGAAACCTCATGATTATTTGATGCAAGGGCCTTCCTCAAGACTGTCGCAAATTATGCAGGAGTATATGAAACTGGCACATAATCCACTCCTTGAAATTTTTTCACATGTGTACAAAATCCTCCATGGGCAGAAATAATTGATGACCAACAAGAAAGATTTAGCTACCTCATGGTGGCCTAAGGAAAGGGCGAGAGTTGCATGCTCATCACAATTCTGTGACCATGTAAGATTGTCGGTGTATTCCATTGTCTATAAAGGACTCATATTTCTGTAGACTCTATAGTTCAAATTGTTTCTCCAAACAACCATCTAGAAGGTGTTGTAAGCATCTCAGTACACAACCATAGGCTTGTTTTGAAGGTGGCAATCAAGAAAGACAAGAGAGACTTAAGCTTATCTAAAAATGTGACTTTCCCTTCGGAAGGTAGTTTTATTGCTTTTGTAGAACCTTTTAAATCAGCTAGCTGTATTTGGGCTAGCAAAACCGCCATCTTAATTGGGGGTCATGTGAATAGATGTCTTAAGACAATTTTGTAACAACAATTGAGGTGAAGCATAGGTTTTGGGATGCATTATGCTAGGTATAGGTGGGTTTGCCTTGGCACCTCTAGAACCATAAGAGGAACTCAATGCATAGACCTCTGTTTTAATAGTGTGATCTGGTATATGTGCATGCGAGCGTGTTAGGTGTGTGTGTGTGCGTGCACGCGTCCTCGTGTGCAGATACTTATACCTAGTGGGGATGTTGTTGTATTTGATCAATACTATTCATACTAAATATAGTTCCTTGTCTTATGGATAGCATAAAACTTGCACTTCCTATTAAAGATGAACCTGGCCTCTTCCTAGAATCCTCTAGGTAAATATGGTATGTTGTAGCAAGTTAGTGTTGGGGAAAATGCAAAAATTGCATCAAACACTCAAAGACTGTTTATTTGGATTTGGCATTTCTATGCTTGAATAGAGAGCTGGCTATTTTTTATCAAAAAGTCAAGAACGTTTTGCTTACAGTAAATAGCTGCAAAAGCTGTATAGTGAACAATGTCATGTTGGGAAGTTTGACTGCTTGGTATGCTCCAATATTCCTCGCAAACCAGTTAAGAAGTTTAATAGCTTGATAACTTGATTGCTGTCATTATGCGTGCAAGCAAGGTTATCAAGACCAAAAACAAGCAAGAACATCATAGTTATGCGTGTGCTCATTTTTAAAATCTTACTAGATATGTTTGCCAACACTTGGTTTACCAACAATCACTTATGATAGTGCCTTTTTTAAAGTCATTTCAAATACATCTTTGCAATAAGGAAGTTTTTGCTTTTTGTGAGCTATTTTTAATGTATTGTGTGTAAATGCTCTTACTCAGCAAGAATCACAGTAGTTAGAAATCTTATATTGGGTATGTTTTAGTGACTTATCTTTTAGTCAGCATTTTGCGTGATGAATTGATGGGTATATTGTCTAGTGGATGACTATCATGAGGCCATCCCTTGCACATTCCTTCAAAACTATATTTAGGTATATAGTTTGGATTTAGCACACTAGTTTTATCTATATTGTGTAAGTAGCCTTACTTAGCAACATTTGTAGTAAATCGAAGCCTAGTGTCATCCAGTTGGATGAATCTTCACAAAGAGTATAGCGGTTTGATTTCAGAGAGCGACTTAATTAACATAGAGGACACAAATTGCGTGAAGGTAGATAGGTTTCCTTGTATATCGTAATAGTGACAAAAATGTGATCAATTACTCGCAATTCTTCTCATTTGTGGTATTTGACTTTTTATGTTGTCACTTTTGCTATGAAGACACACTCTCTTCGGCCTACCATAAGGTCTGCAATTTCAATTCACGCTTTCTTCAAAAAAATAAACAAAAACCTTGAAAAAAGACAAAGAGATTTCAAAAGGGGTGATCGCCTTATTAACTCATTATAATGGCAGGCCAAGCTGCAGTGTTTCCACCTTGTTAATCTAGTTTTGAACGCAGAACGTCAACACGCAAGGGTTGAAGCGTAACGATTGCATACATGCGACTGTCCTCCCGAGCCAGCTTCGCTAGCATCGCTGCCAGCACGCATTCAAAGCTCTACCTAAGTAGGTTATTGACTGAAGATGCCCACCGTTGCTTCTCCACTCTGAACTCTCTATCCCCCGGCCAATGTGTTGCCCACATCCTGCATAACGAGTTTGGTGCAGCGGATGGCTCTTCACCATCTTCAGCTAGCTGCAAGCAGGAAGCCTCTAAAACAGCAGCAGGTTCTGCGAATGTTGGTGGGGGCAAACCTCAATTCAACCATCTTCAGCAGCATGACGACCCACAACTTGAAACTCAAACCCCACATCCGCCAGTGCTTGGACCCAAGCATTGCCAAGACAGCCCACATCTTCAAACCCGTGAATGTCAACATGAGGAACACAATGACCATTGTGCTCCGGGCCTTGCCCTCAGGCACAGGAACGACAGTTCACATTTGATCAGGCGCATCAGCCCATTTGACCCCAGCTCTAGAGATGAGAGAGATAGCAAATGCATTTTCAAGAATGCGAACTCAGAGAGACACGCACTTGATGATGATTCTGTGAAGGCCCCAAAACAACCACCTTCTTGCACCAAAACCAGTCAAGATATCATGAAGCTTTTGATAGACAGAGTGAATACACAGAGTTGGATTGCACTCAATAAGGACATAGACGAGTTCAACATTGAAATCAACCCAAAAGAGGTGGCCTGGGTTCTAAAGGTTTTGAAGGATCCCAACAGAGCAAGGGAGTTGTTCATTTGGGCAGCCCAGAGGCCTGGCTACGCCCATGATGCAACTTGCTATGCTGTCATGATTAATTCGCTTGGAGACATTTTGGATCATGTGTTCTTGAACAATCTCCTTCAACAAATGGAGAAGAAAAATATACAGTTGAATGTGTCAATCATCAATAGGCTGATTGGAATCTTCGTGTCACGAGATGAGATCGACAGGGCTGAGCACTATTTTCTCAAGCTGCAAGATCTCAGATTGCAGCCCAATGCTTTTACATACAAGTGCATGCTGCAAGCTTTTGCCAAAGGAGGGCAATGTAAAAAAGCATTGGATACGTACAGAAAAATGCAGAAAGAGGATCAGCCCATTGATCTAGTGACCTACAATATACTGCTGGATGGACTTTCAAGAAATGGCCAGGTAATGCGTTTGTTTGCCTTGTTCATTTAGTTATTAGTCTAGATTCACATGTGTTTATACCATAGTTATTTCTGAATGTGTATGGTATGAATTGGTATATGTCTGTGTGTTCGCGATGCATGAGATTTTTTAACTGCTTTTCCGTAAGTTTTGGGGCACATAAAGCTCAAGTTTCAGACTTTGCGCCAAGTTTGGAGCACCCAGTGCTTCATATGGATTTTAACACTTGCCATTCTCAAATAAATGTTTTTCCACCACTACATACCCACTACTTACTACGTAGTCCCTACATTTTTGGACTCTACAAACCACAATCAAGCATATTTCTATAATGTATATGTTTGGTGGCTCACACATTGATGGCCAAGCACCGATTAAATGTCGCAAGTATAAGATTTTGTGTCATATGATATGTGACATATTGAACTTCTTGGGGATGTGAATCGCAGGTTTTCTGTACTTCCATACCCGTATGCATTTGCCGTATGGAAAAACTATGATTCATACTATGTTATTTATTGGCTTGTCTCTCGAACACATTCAATGTTTAAATTTCTTGGGGATGTGAATCATACATTTTCTGTTCTTCTGAACCTGTATGTGTAGCACGGTTTTGTGTTGTATGACATGTGACAAATGGAATTTCTTGAGGACGTGAATTGCACGTTTTCTGTACTTCCATACCTGTGTGCGATTGCTGTAGGGAAAAACTATGATTGATACTATGCTATTTATTGGCTTGTCTCTCGAACACATTCAATGTTCGTGTGTATTCATTTGTGATTTGTTGCAGTTCATGGCAGCTCTCGTCTTTATTGGCGATTTTGTTGGTTGACTTACCTCAATCTAAATATTTCATGTGCTGTTACTTGCCAATATTTATTTGTGGCTGTACACATAGGCAGAGTCAGCATGGGAAATTTTCGAAGAGATGAAGCGTTGTGGTAATCCAGTGGATGTCTATACGTACACGATTGTGGCTCGATCATATGGGCAAGCAGGGAGGGCTGGCAAGGCACTTGACCTTTTGGAGGAGATGGTGCAAAATGGTGTTGAGCCAAACAAACACACCTATAATACTCTCCTCAATGCCCTTGCTAACGCAGGTAGGCCCGATGATGCTGTAAAGCTTTTCAAAAAGATGTCAACCAGTGGTCTTTATCCAGACGTGGTATCATGCCAGTCTATTTTGAAAGCCCTCTTCAAAGGTCAATGTGTTGGCCAGACAAGGGAACTCGCTCTTTGCATCAAAGATGTGGATATCAGGAAAGAAGTCTGTGAAAGCTTCATCAAGGGCTTGTCCAAAATGGGTCACTTGCAAGATGTGCGTGCACTTTTCAAAATCATCAGGGCGGATAATTTATGGCCAAGCTTGTCAGCGAATCTCAGCATGATCGATGCTTTATGTCGTGGGGCAGAGCCCAATGAGGCCATGATTATATTGAAAGAAGTCGAAGATAAAGCAGTTGTTGTGCCCCTAACAACTTACAACACCATTCTTTCTGCTCTACGTAATAGTAACCAGTTTCAAGTGGCATATGATCTATTCAGTCAACTCGAAGAGAGGGGGCCTTCGCCTGATGTGGTTTCATACAACATTATCATCTCAGGGTTAATTAAAACGAGACAGTTGCCACATGCTGAGAGGATTTTTTATGAGATGAGTAAGTCAGGGTGCAGGCCCAATGTAATAACTTTCAATTCTCTCCTCCATTGTTACGCTCGTGCAGGAGATGTAAGCTCTGTTCGCAAGCTTCTGAAGATGATGAATGCTAATGAAGTTACGCCTGATATTATTACATACAACTGCACCATAGAATGCTTTGGGAAAGCTGGAAAGCCAAAGGTTGCAGTGAAGGTTTTCAAAGAAATGAAGGAAAAGGGCATCTCTCCTTCTTATGTTACTTACAACAATGTTCTCCTTGCTCTAGCAGGTGCTGGTTTGACCGATAAAGTTTTGTTAGCTTTTGAACAGATGAAAGACCAGGGTTTTGTCCCTGATGCACTGACATTTACCATTCTCAGTCGTGTATATAATCGTGATCCACATCTGGACAAAAGAAAGCTTAGAGAAGAGATCCGTAAAGCAGGTTTGGCCTACGAGATAAGAGTATAGCCGACATGGGTTTTCTTTACGAACTTCCCATTGTGATGTTAAAAACACTTTTCCCATTTTCTTCATAAGAAATTTTGGTGGGATATTAACTTGGTCATCCCATTCATCTTCTTGGTTGTAAGCCTTGGATCATGTCTCGTGTTTGTGGTGTGCATGAGGTTCGCCATTTTAGCTTTTTGAGCTTATACATTGGAAGACCCAGGGAATAGGGCTCTTTGACAGCGATTTCTCACTTTGCACGCAGAGACTATTCTGTCTCCCTAGTTTGAAAAGGTAAGTGCTTGCTGTTGATATACCTACCATTCTTTCATTTTCTTGTGAAGCTTCTGTAGTTGCATTAGCATTCTATCGCTTTTGTTCGAGTTGAATAGAAGTTATGCTCAATTCTTGCCAGGTTTTAGCTTTCTGGAACAAGTAGGAATTTCTTATGTTTTGGTTAGCCTACTTGTATTTGTCTGTCTGCTTTTTTTGGAAAGTAAACCTTTAGTCAAACTCTTTGAACGGTGCCATTTTAATAATTGTTTTTTTTTTCAACATATTTAAAATAGCTCTGGGGTGGCAGTATGAGCATCCATCTCATGATTTCAACTATGGCTATGAAGCCTTAATTAGGAAGGTTGAATGCTGGTAATAACTTGGGAAGGTGTTTGGGCAGAGTGGTCTATAACATTTTCTTGGTTAATAATGCAGTTGGTTTCTTGCAATACTCGTGTCCTAGTGCTGTCATCTCTCCTGTTCTTACAAAGAGAAGAAAAGGTGCAAAGAATTTGCTAATGAAGAGGAGATGCAAAGGTCCCAAAAAATATGAAAAAAAGGCTTGGACTCCTTCGTGATACATTGGAGGAGGAGGGGAGAGGAGGAGATGTCAGGGCCCTCATGAAACAGTTAGCGATGATGCGTGCCTTCCTTTCGGACATCTGTAGGGTGAGGCCTTGTTCTACCGGGAATCCAGGAGCACCAGGGCAGATTCAGTGTGACTGGAATGAGAAAGGGTAATTCTGTCTCGCTGTTGGTCGGTACGTTTATCACTATCTTGAGTAGGTGATTCCCCCCTGGATGGCGTGATGAACAAGGAGACATGGAATAGATAACGTGGCATGAAAAGACTTTATATGCCTCCCCTTGGGAAACTTGGGTCCTCCCCTTGCTGGTGACTGAAGGCTTTTTGCCTCTGCCAGCTTGCCAACTCTAGCCTAAGAAAGGAAAAATTACATTGAGAGCATGGTAGGTGTGGAAACCATGTATGGGATGATGACTACTGCCGTGGTAGCTAGGAAGAAATTAGTGCCGAAACATGGAGAAGTTCAATCTCAAGTATACAAGGCAAAGGGCCATGTTGAATCTGCGTCATTAATGCTGAAAACTACAAGCAGTGAGGAGGGACAAACGTGTGTGGTGTGTGTTGGTACTTCTTTGAGTCTTGAGGTAGAGTAAACATGGACAAAAGCTTGATGTGAACCACATCTAGGTGCAGGGATTAGTGTGCCAACATATCGAACAACGGTGCCCCGGGTTACCCCTTTGTCCCCCTTTTGCGTCATTTAGTCATGAGGAGCGAAAAATGCACATTGAATGAAAATAAAATGATGCAGTAATGGAGTAGCAGTAAGACTTACTTTTTGGGTTTTTTCAATACATGGAAAGTTATTTATTAGATCATATATGAGTCGTTCACTTGCTATGACAATCAACGGTGATCATCATATATTTTTTTTCAAAGAGAAATGTGGTTATTGGTAGACGAATAAAGCACTAATTGACATGATTATGAAAGAGCATCACTCTTTCCAAGTCCTAGGGTTTTCCCTTACCGACTTAATACCATTATTGCATATTGCACATTACCCCTTTGTGCATTCGGAATCTGACCCACTATGAGTACTTCACTACCTACAGACATTTGGGCTCCATCATTTCATCATGCAGACTACATGGCTTTCCCCTCTTTCTTGGACAAAATATAACACTCAGCAAAAGGCTATGTAAGATGAGCATTTTGATGCTCACTTAGGCTGGTTTGCACTCTGTCACCACCTTTTGCACTTCATATAATATATGGTGTGCACATGGCAATGCATGGAGAAACCACGGTGGCTTTGACCTCTTAAATAATATTAACCTATTTCAATACTTCTTGTGTATAGTGTGAGCTTTTGCTTGGGTTTTGTTTAACCATTAGGCTAAGGGTTTTTGAAAATGGAAAAATTTAGAAGAACTTTACTCAAACGGTATATGGGGTACTAGTAGTCTTGACCCTTTGTAAATGTTGTGGACTTAAAGAAGTTCTTTAAGTCCTCAAAGGGATTGCCCTTTGGCTGAAACTCACTTACGCTCTTTGGTCTAGAGCGTTCGAACTAAATCAAACACATTCCCCCCAAAAAAAAGCCATTTCAAAACCCTTGATTAGACACCACCCCACTATAGATTGGTGGTAGGGTTTTTCGCTAATCTTGGACAATACTATCTTGGAGGTTTCCATCTACAATCTGCAGATTTGTGGAGCAAAGGAATGGAAGATGAAGCTAAAGATCATAGAGTTGAAGACCAAATTCCTATCAAAAGGAAGCTCATCTCGTTTTCCTATCATGTTCTCACTCACAAATAGTTTTAAGGGGAAGTTTGAAAACTACTTATTCCTTCACATGCATACCCTCTCTTGTCATAGTATATGCCATGCATATATCCCTTTGTCATTGGAAGATTCATCCCTAAGACCCTTTTTCCAATTCAAGGAGAAGATTGCAATATCTCTACAAAATCAGCTCATTAGGTGGAATTATGTCCTCGAGTCAAGTAATGTAGTCATATGTGATGTTAACCTACAAGGCTCACTTTACCTTTATATAAGAGGAGCTCATTGTGCTCTTTGCACTAGTAATATTCAAACAATAGTGGTTTTTCTACTTGTACTACTCTTTCATCATGCCCAACTAATCATCAACGAAACCCTCACTTATCCCCCAAAACCCCCAACATGGCATACTAAAATGAAATATGTTAACCTCTTTGGTAAACATGAAAGATGCTAACTTCGTTGGCTAAGTAGTTTATAACATGGCAAATGCTTTAAGCCTCATGAAAAACTACAGCCTTGCTGTCTTAACTTGATGCTTTTTGCACTGTTCAATATGTAGAATTGATCCATAATTAACTATCTTTATGATTGGTTTCCACTTAGCCTTTTGAGATAAGGTTTTGGACCTTGAATTTTCCACATCTTTACAAAGGAATATGGTATTGGAAGTACATCAAGAGATGATGACATCATTCTTTTTAAAATGTGCAATTGATCCTTTAGACATAGAGACTCTCTAGATGTTGGGTTTTGCTCACCATTCTCGGACACTTCTAACTAAACGGATGGAATATTTTGGTGGTTGTTATTTTGATTTCTTTTGGTCTTCTTAAAAATAGGGACATTTAGACAACATGTAATGCTGCTTGGAATGTATCCACGTGATATATGCTCCTTAAGTGAACATATAAAATGGACTTGTTTTCATAAGTTGACTACTAATATTATTGCTTGATCTCCTAAGTTCCGAGTATATTGCTCCCACATATGTCTAGCTCACCATATTATGTACGATTTTCCTCCATGCTATGATTACTTACCTGAAAACTCCATGCTTTTCTTAGCTTGCAAGAATGCAAAGAGATATCATCAAGAGCCACTTCTTGACCCCGAATAAAATGCTAGAACCCAAGTCTTTTCATTGGATTGTGAGTGACCTTAATGATTCTATGACCAAACCGAGTAAATGGGTCAGTGTGTATAGTGTGCCCACAAGGCCTTTCCACGTATTCAATGATTGAGTACTGTGACCTTTACTAGGTTCATGCTTATAATTGAGTCTATCCATGTGATACTCCAAATGTTTCCTAAAAGATGGAGGTTCCTTGTTGTTCATGCTTGGTTGGAGATTCGAGACTGGTATTGATGCATTATTACTGTCTACTTCAGATTACGTAACATGTTATTTTGTCAAAAGAAATTGAGGGGGTCTCCGAGAAAATATAGTATTTGAGATTTTGGATGTCCTACTTTTGTGTCACGTTGGAAAGTCATCTATGAACCATGTTACATGTAATTTGATCGCTCATTAGTCTTGAATCCGGTCTTACTAATTGCAGTTTGCTTAGTATGAGCCTATCAAGAATTTGTGATGGGTGCCAAGTTGATTAGCACTTGATAAAGCATCAGTGACATAAATTGGGTATAATTAAGCCTCTTGCTAAAAAGATTGGTTTTGAATGTGGCACATGTGTTGTCTAAATTGATTAAATTAATTTGCCATAAGTCGTACTAACTTTGTATCGACGAATTTCAGAACTTGCATTGAAGACTCCAGTATCTATGTTCCCGCCCAAATCTTGTTTTGAGTAACTCTACTTCCCTCTCAAAACTGTCTTCCCCTTTTCATATTTGTGCTACTCTATTGTGTATTCTAGTACACACCAAGACCATTTCTCGAAGGCCTGGCACTACCATTGACTATGTTAACATTTTTAACAGTTATCTACAGATCTTCAGGCATGGGTACTATCTAGAATAACTATCAAAAGTTGGGTAATATTGCAGACGACGAGGAGGAAGAGGAGGCAATGCAATGATTTCGTGGAGGCTTTCAAGGGACAAGTTAAAGAGTTCAAAGTGTGTGCACAAAGCAAGCATGTGAAAGAGGTCCTGATGCAACATGATTTCAATATGCAGACTTAAGGTTGCGAATTGCGAACATCTCCTCCTAGTTTTACACAACATTGATCCAATTGTAAGTTATTTTGAGCATATATCTCATTTAGTGCATAGTTATTTTGGTAGGTTTAGGGTTGATATTATGTTTGGTATGTTGCAGATATTTATCCATCGAACAGGTTGGACTGGAAACCCGTTGAGAGCATAGTTGGGATTTTTGTTGCCTTCCATGCATTTATCGGTTAGCAAATGTACCGAGGAAGACCACACAATGGGCTTGCAAATAATGGAATATTCTTTTATGATATGTCATATTTGGAACTCAAAATGTCGTCCGACTGGGGTCGTGTAACTCCTTTGCTACTTCCATCCTTTGACAGCAAGGACTGGTCTTTGCTAGCGTCCCAAACTAGTGAAATCTTCATGAACAGGTTGTTTCAATATATACAAAAGTCCCTCAAGTATTCAATTGCTACAAACATTGTTAGGCTCACTCTATTTATGCGTCTGTTGAAGTGTTTGTAGGTTTTTTCTTCAATGAACAAATAAGAACTACCACAACAATGTTCATTTGCAAATATGAGAGTTGTTTGGACTTTTTAGATGATAATTAATCATTTGCAAGTACATTATGAGCTCTCAAACTTTCATAATGTCATATTACTATTTTAGATATCATCTTATTGGACAACTTATTCCACTCGACCAAGATATAGAGTCTAACTCTAGGAACATACCTTTCACAATGGAGATTTACTTTCAAGAGAGCTTGCTTACTGTGATGGAGACAATGTCAAGTACATCTCTTTTGCAACTCAGGGTAGATCTTACATAAGAAGACCTTCTACCTATGCCAAAAGAATATGCTCAGTCTCAACAATAGAAAGATACTTATTAAATGGAGAAATTTTATTTGTCTTCAATGGCTTAAGATATAGTTACTAACATTTTTTTTCTCAGATTATAAGATGCAAGGAGAAAACAACATTGTCCAAGGAGTGCCTCTCAAATACACTTCATTTGATTACTCCTTGCAAAAGTTAGATAACATATATTATGCCTCACAAACCCAATGTATGCACGGAATAAGTTGTAATGCCATGCCATCCAATATCTATACTCCAAAATGACAAATACAGAGACATTTTGTGCCGCTCAAAAATCTCATTTTTAAAAAAAATGTACACTTTGTATTTTTCCAAAAATTTACACATTGTATTGTTTCTTTCAAAATGTATACAAAAGTGGTGATGGTTATTGGTCCCTTCCCCTGCTACTGCTCCGCTTCCCCTTCTCCTGTGGGGGGACGCTACCCTTGGGTGCCCTTTTGTATCGTTCAAATGCATGGACCTCCTCCATGACTTCCCATGCACTTTGTACCCCTACAACTTCCCTTTGCTCTCGCTCCCTTTCTTGTGCTTCAGCTTGTTGCTGATGTGTGCAACCCAATCTTCCACTTTTGTGGCATCCACATAATATTGATTGAGGGCCTCTTGCATGTCTTGAATCTTGTTTTGACAATCATGGGCCCGTCGCGTTGCTTTCTCGACACGAGCCCTCTCAAACTCCTCAGCTCCATCGCTTTCTTCTCTTGATTGTATTTGGAACGATATTATAATATGCTGGATGGCCATCACAAAAAAAATTCACACATCACCTTTTACAATCTTCTACAGGCATAGAAGAACAGTCCTGGCCCATCACATTCGCACTTTCCCCAATGCTCGCATATCTCCCTCACTACTTGTTGAAAATGGAAGCCGCGGGATGGCCAACTGCATGTGTCGTTTGGCCTTCGTAGCTTCTATTATAGGACGTATATGTACCCCTCATATTGGCACCTGCCATCTCTACAAACATCATAAAAACCACACAACAATCTATAAGAGAATATCCCTATCACAAAAGGGGGCTCCAAGCAACAAACACAACTACAAGCACAATGGTCAATACCAAACACAATTCTCCTGCCCTTCTGTGCTTGGTACCTGTTGAGATGTCGAGCTCTACACCTTGAGCTGGCATCCACTACGGGTCTTGGCCGCTTACGGCATTTACTCACTGGCGCGTTAGGTGACCGACACGGAGGATCTCTGCCAGTGATTCTACAGCTGGACTACACTTATAGTGCCAGCCTAGTACGCTTCTAGCGAGTTCACACTTAGTGACCGCATGTACATATGTGCTACTTTTCAGCTTTAGCACTTAGTCATTTTGTACTCTCTTTTCTGTGAAGAAGAAGAAGAAGCTTTCCATCTCTGTGTGCTTTGTGCTTGTCTTGTGTAGCTCTCTTGCATCCTCATTCTTTACATGGTATCAGAGCCTGGTGCAGGCAAGAGAGGCTAAGAGAGCAAGAGCATCACAATCCCTTCGTTCGCAGTATACAGAGATTTACTGTACAAGTACAGTGGTTGTATGTACGCTTGATTGTGGACACTCGTTGAGTGTAGAAAGCGTTACAGGAACCACGATAGCAGGTTCAGCAGATTTGCAGGTTTTTGCAGATTGCAGCTATTTTGTCTTAGTGCTTCAAGATGTCTGACGGTTTCAGTCAGATTGTTACTGAGAAGCTTGAGAAAAATAACTACCCTGCATGGAAGTTCAGAATAACAAATTTCCTAAAAGGAAAAGGTTATTGGGACTATGTAGAAGGAGACAATGAAAAGGAACCAGAGATTCCCGAGGCAAATGCTACAGCAGAACAAAGGAAAGCTTTGAGGGACTGGCAACAAGGCCAGAGCAAAGTGATGTATTGGCTTTCTATGAGCATCACAGATGGCATGATGGGCTATCTACAGGATGCTGAAACCCCCGCCATTGCATGGAAAAACTTAGGCAGAGTGTTCGAGGTGAACACCAAGGCCAGGAAGCTTCAACTAAAGTCGGAGCTAAATCAGGTTAAGAGGAACAACCTCTCCATCAATGATTATGCTTTGAAGATCAAGAGTATCATTGAGGCTCTTGGATCTATTAAAGTCTCAGTGGAAGACGATGACGTTGTCCGTGCATGCTTGGATGGTCTAGGAGATGAGTATGTACATTTTAGGTCTTCCATGAATACAAGAGACGACATCCCCGTGTTCCAAGATTTGATTTCTATGCTTATTCTTGAGGAGAAGAACCTTGACACATCTTCTTCTCATGGCAGAAATAATTCTGAACAGGCCTTCTATTCTAACTCCAACAGAGGTAGAGGTAGAGGTCGTGGTCGAGGCCCAAGGGGTTGCAGGGGCCAATTTCTGGAAGGTCAATCAAATCAAAACAATACAGGTGGCAGGGGAAACCAGTCTCAAGGCAGGGGGAGTCAAAGAGGTCGTGGTGCAGGATCAAGCAGGCAGCAACATACTCCAGATAGTAGAGAATGTTGGACTTGTGGTGAAAGAGGTCACATGTCACGTGACTGTCCAAAGGGAAAAGCAAGTAGAAAGAGAGAACAGGGCAACTATGCATCTGCTAGCAGAGATGCAGATGACAGCAAAAACGAGCGCATGTTTGTTATGCAACATGTAATGAATACAATGACTGCAGAGAATTCCACCCAAGATGATGTTTGGTATGTGGATTCAGGTGCCTCTAATCACATGACGTCTCGTGGAGAGTGGTTTAGAGATATGCGCAAACCAGATGTGTCAGGCTATGTGCAGACAGGAGATGACACAGCTCACCCCATTGCTCATGTAGGGGACATACCTCTAAATACGAAGAGTGGGAAATCAAAGTACTTAGCAGATGTACTTCATGTCCCAAACATTACAAAGAATCTTGTTTCTGTTGGACAAATGGTTGAGCAGGGTTTGCAGGTTCGCTTCAATCCAAATGGCTGTTATGTAGAAGATTTCCAGAATGGCTGTAAGCTGATCACAGAGGGCAAATGTGTGGGCAGAATGTTTACGCTGAATGTAGACATGCCTGAGGTAAAAGCTGCATTATTTGCACAGGGCACAGGTGTTGTGGCTGATGTTGACATTTGGCACAAACGCATTGGCCATGTCAATGAGCAGAGATTGCGCAGCATGCAATCAAAACAGATTGTAAAAGGTTTGCCCAAATTCAAGGTGGATGGTATGCATAAAGTGTGTGCAACATGCCAGTTTGGAAAACAGTCAAAGGGCTCATTTCCACATGAGCGCAATGTATGTAAAAAGCCACTTGAGGTGGTGCACACAGATGTTTGGGGTCCAACCGATACTGCAAGTATACATGGTTGCAGGTATTATGTCTCTTTCATTGATGACCATACAAGGAAAGTATGGGTCTACTTCATGCGTAGCAAAAGTGAAGTGTTTGGTCACTTTCAAGACTTCAAAGTCATGATTGAGAAGGAGACAGATATGCAAATCAAGACATTGAGGTCAGATGGAGGGGGAGAGTACTTCTCCAATGATTTTTCAGATTTCTGCGAATGCATGGTATACACAAGCAGTTTACATGCAGATATACTCCACAGCAGAATGGGGTCGCAGAAAGGAAAAACAGGCACATTGCAGAGGTTGCACGTGCATTGATGAATGAGAAGAACATGCCTCATCATTTCAGGGCTGAAGCTGTAAATACAGCTGTGTACATTATGAACAGGACACCTACAGCTGCGGTGCATGATGTAACACCTGAGGAAAAGTTTACAGGTACAAAGCCTGATTTGGCACACTTGAAAGTGTTTGGCTGCATAGCTTATGTGCATGTACCAGATGAGTTGCGTAGGAAATTGGATCCTAAAGCAGAGAAATGTATTCTTGTGGGATATTCCCTTGAACAAAAGGGGTACAGGTGCTACAATCCTACTACACGAGAATTACGAGTGAGCAGAGATGTAGTCTTTGATGAGATGAGCAGCTGGTACAGTAATGCACATAGCACTATTGGGGCTGATGTAAAAGATGATGTGGTTGTACAAAATGTGAGGCCATAGTCACAAGTTTTGAGTGGACCACAAGAGTCCTCTTCTCGTGGCTCTGTTGAGAAACCATGGAATGGTAGACTACGTACGCAGGTTACTCCACCAACAGGTACAGGGAATGTATCACGAAAAGGAAAGGAAAAGGTTGATGAACCTCCCTTTATGGTTGATGCATCATCAGGTTTTTCACATGTAGACATGGATTCAGATGGTTCTGAACAAAGTCTTGATGAGGAATTTGGAATTCCGGCTGTCAGGACACCTGGTGTAAGGAAAGTACAAGAAGATGCTAGAGGGCAAAGGAGTGACCCAGGACCGCGCAGATCTAATAGAGTCAGAAATCCAGTTCAGAAATTGACTTATGATGGGTATCTAGCGCATCACCAAGCCTACATGGCTAAGGTGATACAGGATGTGGAGCCCACATGTTTTGAGGATGCAGTTGGAAATGTGCATTGGGATGATGCAATGAATGAAGAGATGGCTGCATTGGAAGCAAATGACACATGGGAGTTGGTGCCATTGCCAAGTGGTAAGAAAGCTATTGGCTGCAAATGGGTGTATAAAACCAAGCATAAGGCTGATGGTAACATTGAGCGTCACAAGGCAAGGCTGGTCGCAAAGGGTTATGCACAGACGTATGGCATAGACTATGAGGAGACCTTTGCTCCAGTGGCAAAGATGACGACAGTGAGAGCTGTCATAGCAGTGGCTGCATCTAGAGGATGGATTATGCATCAAATGGATGTAAAGAATGCCTTCTTGAATGGTGAGTTGCAAGAGGAAGTGTATATGGATCAGCCACTTGGTTATGTCGATCCAGGTTACCCAGATTATGTATGCAGACTTCTCAAAGCTTTGTATGGTTTGAAGCAGGGCTCTAGAGCATGGTATGACATGATTGCCAAGTATCTTGTTAGTATTGGTTTTAGGAGAGCTCATGCTGATCATTCACTCTATGTACGTGAGAGTGATGTGGGGATTGTGGTCATTACCATATATGTAGATGACCTTATTATTGTTGGTGACAATGCTATGGAGATTGACCATGTGAAGGGTCTTCTCAAACAGGAGTTTGAAATGAAAGATTTAGGCGAGTTGCGCTACTTTCTTGGCATTGAAGTGATCAGGACTCCAGAGGGTGTATGGCTATCACAGAGACAGTATGCTTTGGACATGTTGTCAAAGTATGGTATGGCTGATTGTAAGCCAATTTCTATTCCCTTGGATGTGAATGCAAAGCTGAGTGCAGAGAAGGGTGATGTTGTTGAGGATGTCAACATGTACAGGAAGATTGTGGGTAGTCTAATCTACTTGACTATCACGAGGCCAGACTTGAGCTACACAGTAGGCTTGGAGAGTCAGTTCATGCAACTTCTGAGGAAGCCACATTTGGATGGAGTACGACGCACACTTAGGTATGTGCAAGGTACTCTTGACTACGCATTGTTCTATGCAGCAGATGCACCATTAGCATTGTATGGGTATACAGATGCAGATTGGGCAGGTAGCATTGTTGATAGGAGATCTACGAGTGGCTTCATGTTCTCTTTTGGGAGTGCTGCTGTTACTTGGAGCAGCAAAAAGCAGCCTACGGTTTCTTTATCGAGCACAGAGGCCGAGTACAGAGGTGCAGCAGTTGCGGCGTGCGAGGTAGCTTGGCTACGCACATTACTTGAGGACTTGGGAGTGCAGGTGGACCAGCAGATTTTCATCCATTGTGACAACCTCAACAGCATGCAGTTGGCTAGGAACCCAGTGTTCCATGCCAGGACCAAACACATAGAGGTCCATTACCACTACGTTCGAGAGCGAGTGTTGGTGGGCGACATCGACTTGGTCTACGTCAACACAGAGGAGCAGATAGCGGATATCTTTACCAAGGCCCTCGGAGCTGAGAAGCTTCGACGTTTCCGGACTATGCTTGGACTCTGCGACATGCAGAGCTCGAGGGGGAGTGTTGAGATGTCGAGCTCTACACCTTGAGCTGGCATCCACTACGGGTCTTGGCCGCTTACGGCATTTACTCACTGACGCGTTAGGTGACCGACACGGAGGATCTCTGCCAGTGATTCTACAGCTGGACTACACTTATAGTGCCAGCCTAGTACGCTTCTAGCGAGTTCACACTTAGTGACCGCATGTACATATGTGCTACTTTTCAGCTTTAGCACTTAGTCATTTTGTACTCTCTTTTCTGTGAAGAAGAAGAAGAAGCTTTCCATCTCTGTGTGCTTTGTGCTTGTCTTGTGTAGCTCTCTTGCATCCTCATTCTTTACAGTACCGACCTCAAAAATTAGCACTACACAAAAGTATAAAAGCATACCTATACACCGCATCATTCTCTGTGGATGAAGCGAAGCAGAAGAGGATGCAAAAAGAGGGATGGGAGCACAAGAGAGGTAGAAAAGGACGCGTAAAGAGAGTTGGGAGCACAAGCGCTACAAGCGGGAGTAGTTGCATTTGAAGGCTTGGGACATAAAAGAGACTAAACTTTGGAGAATGCACCTCTTAATGAGCCACATTTATAATTTGATGGTGGCTGATCGGCCATACTGCATGAGAGTGTGAGTCCTTTTATTGCGTTTGACATTGATTGTCCTTGTGAGTACAACTCACAAGCCTTTTTTGAGTTATCATTTGGTGTGGCCACTTGGACTGATAAGGGAGAGAGAAGTATCAAAATTGATCGCCGTTGTAGTCGCCATATCCATATCCATCTCCATCTCCATCTCCATACTTCAAACAGCAAACCCTATCGCCCTTGAGGCTTTGCCATCTCGCGATCTTGCGGTCAACCACCTCTCGCAATCTTGCTCTTAGCGACCTCCAAAGATTTGAGTCTGTTATTTGTCGCATCACCATCCACCTCTGTGCCATTTTATATTGCCTCGACAGGTTCTCTCTCTCTCTCTCTCTCTCTCTCTCTCTCTCTCTCTCACGTGCGCATGTGTGTTTCACCTCAGTGCGCATCAAAGCTTCAGCATCCTGGGGTTAGGGTACAAGGGGAACAACACTTCAAGGGAAAGTAGTCATTAGGTTAGAAGGCTCGGGGTTCGAATAGTAGGGTAATGTTGTGGTCATGTGACACATAGTTATGAGTAAGATGTTATTGATACTACTACTATGTTATTGATACTACTATGCCAAAATTGATATGATTACAAATGACCTTGCATGGTTGCATATAAGACAAATAGGGAGATTCTCTAGGCATAGTTGGGAAGTTCAATGACATTAGGAAGTGAATGGGGTATAGGAGGGCCTCTTTATTTGGCAATTTAAAGGAATGCTTAAAGCTTAAACCAAGTTTGACGAAGCCTAAATAGAGGGCAAAAAGGCCTGAGATGAGATTTTTAAAAAATCTATTTGCATATTTTGTATTTGAAAATAGTTTATTGAAGTAACCCAAAAGAGAGGTGGGTAAATGAATTTTAAAATGTCTTTTTCCACCCCTCTTCTCTCTCTAGCATATAAAACACTCTCTCTCACTTAGATCTCATTAAAGGAGGCACTTTTCAGCCCCCCTGTCAGAAAAGCAAATTTTCCACATTCTCTCACTGTATTATCTCTCTAAAATGTGAGCCAACTCTCTCTCTCTCTCTCTCTCTCTCTCTCTCTCTCTCTCTCTCTCTCTCTCTCTCTTTCCTCTCTTGTCAATTTTCTCTCCCAATCTTTAAGGGAACATCCTTTGCTGCCTACTTCTGACAGAGTGCAAATCCTCCAAGGTTGCAAATCTGCTCTCTCTTCCACTCTCTCTTCCTTTATTGTATTTCTATCTCCCATTCCCCCCCCCCCCCCCTCTCTCTCTCTCTCTCTCTCTCTCTCTCTCTCATGCTTCTCCCACTCCAGCTCCAGCTGAGAGCAATGGAAAACTCCATTACCTGTGTGTGCAACGGCATTTCTCTCTCTACACTCAAGATCAACAATTTGAATTCAAAGGATATTGAGTTGCACTTCCTCTCTTTCTTCCCTTCACAACATAATCATTTTCTTCTATCTCTGAGTATCTCCACTTCTTTCCTCCATAGCTAGCTTCACCTGCTTGTAGCAGTCACCATTACACATTCTCTCTCAAAGTGCTTGATTAGCTAACACAAATGTCATTCAATCCCCTACCACTGCAAGACATTACTAACAAAACAAAACGATATCGATTAAATGCTGATTTAGAGCAGGAATACACTACTGTGCAACTTGGCACATCTAATCCCAATGCTGGAGATCAGCTACTATGGAACCTTGGGTGCAAGACAATCAACTTATGGGTTGATGGCCATATTCAACCTGGAGATCGAATGACCAATGCATCACCGCTCTTTTGTAACATCACTGAGCTACTGCGTTTTATTGTTGTCAATGAAAGGGAAGCAAGAAAACATCTCTGTGTTGCATGTTCATCATTGCAAGTGAAGTACGTGAAAGACATCCAACAAGTCAGAGAGGAAGCCAACAAGAAGTCGAAGCAGTCAAATGATGAGATGGCAAAGCTGAATAAAAAAGTAGAGCATCAAAAAATGGAGCAAGAGTGCCATCTAGACAATTACGTTCAACTACAACACACTGCATGTAATATGTATCGACGAATTGATCATCTCACACACATTCCACTGGGCTACCACATTCGCAAGCGCAAGAGACATGCGATGTCTATGCTATCTTCAAGTGGTGGAGCTCAAAAGAAACGTATCCGTAAAACTTGATAGGGATACAAATGCAAGCTTCTAATTTATTACATATTTTGTAGGTTACTGTAACATTATTTCAATATGCAGGAACTTGGCTCGGATGATGATGGGAATCGATTCTAATGCTGAAACGACTGAACATACTCTACTGCAACATATCATCAAGCCAAAAAAGTTGGCGGAGCTATTGGATGATTCATCCAATGCTGAAATTGCTAATGTTTTGCGTCAGAAGTATTTTAGTGAGCTAAAGAGCATTGTGTCGCCTCAAGAGATGATGGAGGTGTGTGACAACGCATGAATAAGTTTCAAGGCCTATGAAGCTTTGTATAGAATTGTCACACTAGGTCACAAAGCAAAAGATTTGTTTAGGTTGTTGTCAACATCTTACAATGTCAGTGTTGCAAAAAGGTGCGCCAATAATGATGTTGCAAGCTTGTTGGGTGGATTTTAATATGTGGAGGATGCCCTGTCCTTAGAAGAGAGAAATTTTCTTCCACTACAACGAGTTCAATAATGTCTATGTTGACTTGTTGAAGCTCCAATAGTCAATGATCAGATTTTATGGGTTGACACAGGAAGAGTATGACTTAGCAGTGCATGGTATAAATGGTTGGACCTCTATTTGGTTGGCTCAGTTTGACAATAACAAGCATTACTAAGGGGTGTTGTTCCTCGTTCTTCAACCTGGTAAGGACCACTACAATGGTCGGCTATGACTGGCATCATATGGTAAAGGTTGTTTTTTTGGGGCATTACTATGATACTGTTACTGGTTTTTTTGCCGCTGTTCATTATTCAACTGCAGGTACATGATGTTCAAAGTTTTTGAAAAAAAGGGGGTTTTCCTTACTGGGTATTCACTGTTTTTCATTTTATTGTTGATGAC